>NW_027316389.1:22055614-22240614 GCF_026437365.1 Eucyclogobius newberryi
GCATCCGAAGCAAGGCATAAGCTGTTCCCTAGCAACAGAGCATGAATGAGCCAATAGTAGCGCGGCTGAGAGGAAACAGGGCGGGTCCCAGTGTGCTGTTACTAAGGTGCAGGGAGGACCGCTGGGCTCCTCTGTCAGACAATGAACATCTGAATAACCAGCTCCACTCTCTGCTGACGAGGGTAGAGTTTACACACAAGAACAGAGAAGAACCTGCAACACGGTCTCCCTCCAGTTTTTACATTACTGTTATATGAATCACAATACTAAACTTTAAAACACCCAGCACAGAACTTGGACAAGACATTATTAGCCATGTAAACTGTAAGGGTGAATATATAGTGCAATTCAAAAGCCTGTTTATCACAGAGGTACAAACATTTTGTATCTGTGTACAGAAACTTCAAACAACTCACACCAAGATACACATTAGAGTAACATGAATCAAAGTATATCCTTTTTGTTTTGCTAGTTTTCTGTAGCTTTCATTAGCTAATGCTTACGGCGTGGGATTAACATGGCAGGGACAGTCCACCAGCTTGAGTCAAGCCAAAACATTATATTATAAGAGTATAATCCTCGGCTTGCTCATCGGACAAAAATGTTTGGTTATTTCACAAGGGTAAAGCTAGTGCTTTCCCCCTGGATTATCTTAATATGTGGGATAACATTGTGTTATGTCACTGGGGATGGGATGTATCCTCATGACAGTGGGCAACAAATCCTTTTAGCCAAATCAATGTGTGGCAGAGACATGGCAAATACAACAAATGGCCCATGCAGAGGGAATTTTAAAACATGGAGTCAGAAAACCCCTGATCACTCAACGCTATGTCCCTTTATTATGTTCATGTTTTATTGTTTATGGTATTTACTGCCCAAATGCAACATCAAGATATCTGGTATCATAATTTCATAAAGCAAAGCAACCAAAATGAAAATGTTTTTAAATGTAGCTAACACCCTGTTGTCATTTATAAACCCTATAAGGAATTCTTTATTTTATTATAGCCTAATTTTGAAAACTATGTAGTTGCCATTTTAACATTTTTAAATAACATCGCAACTATAAACTAACTAAAAAAGGTAAAGTAGTGGCAAATGGGAAGTAACACAGAAAAAAAGTCTTAAGCTTTCTGAGAACAGGATAACTTCTAAGTGTGTGTGTGTGTGTGTGTGTGTGTGTGTGCGTGCGTGCGTGCGTGTGTGTGTGTGTGTGCGTATGTGTGTGTGTCTTTTATTGACTACGTTGTGAGAATGTGTTATAAAATGATAACTGCTGGTTAGGACTGGTTAGGAGACTCACCGAGTTGCCTTTGCCCTGTGTAATGCTGAGGTCCTGCTCTGGTGTGATGGGGGAGGACTTGAGGGGAGGCGAGAGGGTGAGATCCCGCCGGAGAGGCCTTGAGTCCATCTTGTCCCCTGTGCGTGCATTGTCCTGCTTGGACTCTTTCCCAGTGTCCCGCACCTCTCGACCCTCCCTGGTCTCACGGTTCTTATGCCTGTGTCGCGGGACAGTATGAGAGCGGCCTTCGTTGTGAACGTGCCTGTCCTCCGTATGCCCAATGGGCTTGTGGGTAGTGGAGTCTCTGGGTTGTAAAGGCTTCATCTCCATCTCATAGTTGCTGATTTTTTCCTCATCTTGTTCCAGTAGACGGCCGCCTCTGCCTCTGTGTCCGCCGGACGTCCAAGAAGCTGAGGACGACGACTCCATCCACCGCTCCTGCCGTGTTTGTCTGTGATTGGACAAATCATGGTCCCGAGATTTGATATTGGAGGAAGAGTGTTTGTTGTGTCCATTGGTCCTGTTTACAACACGTCCACTGAAGCCTTTTTCTTTGGACAGTGCTGCTTTGCGCTTGTCCTCGTTCCAGCTTTTGGCCCTGTTATACTCATTTGTTTTCCCATTCTCCCCTCCTCCTTCTATCAACACCTGAATCTCCTTTTGCCCATTACCTGTCTTCTCATTGGCTCCCTCTTTACCCCTATCCCCGTGGTCCACAGCAGTCTGTCTGTGGAAGCGGGCACTTTTACTGCGCTGGGACGGGCGTGCTGGAGGAGGCGGTGTGTGGGGCGGCGAGGAGGAGGGGGGGCTGAGGTCAGGGGTCACGGCATCATTCGAGGGGTCGTCTGAAGCAGCGCTCTTCACGTAGATGTCCGGGCTGTCAGCGGTGCCAGCGCTGCTCGACAGACCTTCGCCCTCCAACTCACTGGACACCTGCCGCTTGGGACGCTGCACCTCCATACCTGGGAGAAAAAAAAAAAAACAGTAATAAACCAGTGAATGTTTGCATAGACTTGTATGAGGAACATTAGTGGGACCATTGTTTTAATTTTGAGTAATCACAATTTTTTTTAAATTCTAAGTATTTTCCCAAGTGAATCAATAAAGTCCAAGTCTAAGAGTTGGACTTTTGCATAGACAGTCCATGTATTTCATTAGAGAAACATTGAGAGCTCGCGTGATTAGAATGTTATAACGGTTTACAATACACTTGTGTTTAGAAAGTGCATCTGAATTTGCATGTTTCTTTTACTATCTATCTAAATAACTTTGCATCTTTTGCTATCCCATAAATGACTGTGTGGGAAAAGATCTCATCTGAGTGGGATCAAAGAGGGTCTTGTTGTCGACATGCAGTGTTTATAGGCGAGACTGACACAAACTTTAATGTAAAGATGGAGGGAGGTGGACAGTGACCTTTATGGAGACATACACAGGCTCTTAGCTTTGAGCTGAACTTTATCATGCATGTGTTCACACACGTGGACATGGATCTCAGCTGGCTTTATGTAAACAACCTATGTATCTACATGGTATATGGTTACGGTGTAAGAAACATGTCATATGGGAGTCGTTTGGTTGTCTTAAACAGGGAGTTATACATTTGTCTTTATAATTTTCAGTAGTTCTAGCCAGCAGACATGATGCTGTATTATGCCTTTGAATACCAGTCAAGGCCATAAATTATGATACAATTAATTTTGATAGATGTTGTCTTACCATTTCCTGGGTTCTGGAATGAAGGGGAAAACTGTTTGGCAATGACTCTGGCCATTCGACTCTCCTCTTGGGCTTTCAGAGCCGCGGCTACTGCTGCCTCTGCTTTACCCTGCGCATGCGATGTCCTGAAGGAAAACAGCCAGACAGTGTCAATATTTAAAATCTATCAATTAAGAGAGAGAAAATCTGATCACATAATGAGTATAGAGTCACCTAAAGTAAAATGCACTAGTGCTGCACTGTGGGCAAAAAGGTTATTGTGTATCAGGAGGTTTTATGGTATTCAGACTTTCTAAATTAGTCTATCCCATCACAATACTAGCATGGCATTTTAATGTATCTTTTTATCCAGAAAAAAAGCCTTGGTCATTTGTTTCATCCTGAGTTTTGTTATGGTTAAAGGGGCACATATATCCATATCTTATAAAAGCTCACAAAGCTCACAAAGAAACAATGAAAGCACAACGTAAACAAAGCAACAGCAAAGCAAGATATTTGTCTTTATTCAAGACAAATATATTTGTCTTTAGACAATAATGGACTCAGACTTGAACTTTAATAGCCACGTCAAATCAATAACATCAGCAGCTTTGTACCATCTAAAAAACATTGCCAAAATCAAAAATATAGTGTCAAAACCAGATTTAGAGAGACTTATCCATGCGTTTGTCTCCAGTAGATTAGACTACTGTAACGGCCTGCTCACTGGCCTCTGCAAACGAGCTGTAAAACAGCTGCAGTACATCCAGAACGCTAATGCTCGGGTCCTGACCAGAACCAGGAAGTACCATCACATTAGTCCTGTTCTCAGGTCTCTGCACTGGCTCCTGTGTCTCAGAGAAGAGACTTTAAAGCAGTCTCTCCATGGCCTAGCACCAAAGTACATCTTGGATATGTTAGTGCCATATGAACCATCTCGGACTCTAAGGACCTCAGGGACCGGCCTCTTGCTGGTGCCCAGAGTCAGGACTAAACATGGGGAATCTGCTTTTCAGTTTTATGCAGCTAAAATCTGGAAGAGTCTTCCTGAAGATGTGAGACAGGCTTCTACTCTGACAATGACAGCTTACTCTAAGCTAAAAACTGTTTTGTTTAGCTGCGCATATGACTGAAAGGATTTTTTCTTTGCACTCTTCTCTTTTGTTTGTGATTTTATTAGTTTAGGCAATCGGTTGGATTGATATTTTTTTTAATTTAGTTAATTTTATTGTATTTCTGTTTCTGTAATTTCTTTGTGATTTTAATGCATTTTTCCTGCTGTGTGAATCACTTTGAATTGCCTTGTGTATGAAATGTGCTCTACAAATAAACTTGCCTTGCCTTGCCTATTCAGCATAATAATCTGTCTAGAAACTTTGTATAATAACCCATTATACAGCTCCTGCTCTGTGCAACATCTTCATTACAGTGTCCTTCACATCTTTCCTGGTTCTTCATGTTAACGACTATTGTAGCGCCACACTGGCCTTTCTCTAATTGATCCTTTATCACGCTAAGCTTTTATCTCTTCTATGCGCTGTCTTTTTGTTACATATTTCTCTCAATTTCACTTCTTTTGCCTCCACCTCAGTTTAGGTTCAGCTATCTCGCTCTCTCTCTCTCTCTCTTTCTCTCTCTCTCGCTTTCTGGGCTGTTACTGTCTTGATGTAGCGTTACATGTCGATGCCTATTGATTTCCTCCTCTGTGCCTTGGTGGTTCTCTCTGTTCATCTCTGTGCTCTACCTGCAAACTGCTCCAGCAGCTTGGGCTATTCCTAATGCTTTACTGTGCCAGATATCTGCTGGAATAGACAAAATAGCATTTGCATGGCCAACTAGACATCTGGATTACCAAATAGTAAAGTTATGGAAGAGGCACTTGAGGCTATGATCATAAATCACAAATCTTTGTCCAGGATAAATTGTGTAAATTATGTTTCAATGTCATTTTCATCCCCAGAAAGTCCGCCAAAAATGTTAGTTGCTGTTCATTTTTAAAATATATTTTTTGTAATAAATGGACAACTCTTGCAATTTACTTTGGAAGCTAATAAACAGGGCACGCAGCATGATTTTGACCTACTGTATTACTGAAGAAGGACCCTTGGCTAGGACGAGGATGGTAAGAAGAAGCAAAGAAGTGTATCATATAATATACATTTCCTCTAGTTTAATGTTTACTGCTTTCGCCTCATACATCGTCAAACTCTCATCTACAACTTCCTGTCCCCTTCGTGCTGATCCCGGGGACAGCCTGTTTCTCGATGAGTCAGCGGCTCGTTCAAAGCAGCTCGATTATGCAACACAACCACCAGACCAACAACTAAACCACAGCCAAAGATTCAAGAAAAAGCAGAGACGATAGATAGCAGACAACTGGACAATTAAGGGGAAATTTAACACACGATGTACTTCACAAAAGATCTACTTATGCAAGCTGATCACAAAGTCTTCTTTTCTGTAGATGGGGTTGCCTTTCTATCGGTATGATATAGGTAGTGGGAGGAGGAATCCAGAGTAACGCAAGTTTTCTAATTGTCAATTAAAGGAATTTGTACCTCTCTAAGTGAAGGAATGTTTATACCTTCACTAGAGTTTTTTTTTTTTTTTTTCAGGCAAAAAGTGATCAATATGACGCAGTTCATTGACATATGATCACATTTTAATAATTTATTGTACCATAGCGCCCCTATATATTATTTTTCAATCTCCTTTGTGGTAATTTATTGTGTGCTTTTTTATATAATACAAAAATAATCCATGGCTTGCTGTCTGATTTGCATCGTTACCTGCAGTGACTCAGAAAGGACACCTCAGACTAGAGCAGTTCCTTCACCTGGTCTGATCCTTCGGCCTAAAACCCGGGAACAGACTCGAGTAATGCAAACCGGAAAGCTCATGTCCAGGTATGAATCATGTATCGTCCTCGGCTCCTGGAGTAACGACGGAGACAATGGAAGTGCTTAGAGAGCCCTGATCCGATTAGATGGGGGCACAAGGCTCTCCCTTACACTGTCTCAGCCTCCTTTGTCCTGCTTTGATACTGCACTGCCCCATTCATTTGTTTAATGGGTTCATTTGTGACATGAATGCTGTACAAAATGAGAAAATAGGACTTGGCACTTTGCATTATAAGGAAAAGGTTACATCCAAAATTGTAAATACGTTACCTAGCAATAAATTCATCAAAAAAGTACCGTAGCACAAAAACATTGCATTAAGGTTTATATGGTTAGGGTTTGTTGATGTTTTTAACTATAAACTTTAAGGAACATTGTGTTATTTTCACCTGTAACGATCGCTCAGGAAGTAACAACAGGGGGAAAAATTCTGTTTTGGGACAAAGGCTGTCCTGTCCTGGTACGTGTTAAAATGTTCCTTTTCATGGCAAGATCAGTTTGGATCAAAACTTTTCAAAGACTAATAGGCCTACATTAAATGTGTGACCATAGTTTCATATATGCAGCATTAACCTTTTTTCCTGTGCAGAGAATTCATTATTCTTAAAGGGAGGGTATGTAGCCAACAATCGTCATGGTTATAAAACAGGCATTTCAACCAAACCTGAACCTCTGTAACCTTTGCCTTAACTTGTAGATCAGTTTATGGACAGGCCATGGCTCATGTTCAGCTCAGAACCTCCAGAATTCTCTGCAGAGGCTGCACTAGCACTGAATCATGCCTGGTGCAGGTGCTGGCCCACTAAACATGCTGAAACGGTGATGTGCTTTACTAACAATGTATAGGTCTGTTGAGCCTATGGAAGTGGCAATTATTGTGAAAAAACAAAACAAAACCATTTTAGTAAAAAGTTAATTTTGGGTAGGAATTTGTGCAATAGTTTATCTCCAAATCAAAACTAGATTAATTCACTTGCATTTGCTTTGTAAATCCAGTAGCCACTTGCATTGTCTTGTTCAATGAAGTATTTTCTTTAGTGTTTGCGTGAGTGTTGCATGGTTAAGGTAAGCTGCTGCAGCAGTGTTTTCCCAGTGCCCTCGGAGGGATGCGGCCATCGGGACTAATAGGATTGGATCTTTACTGATTCAGCTCAAGTATCATTGCATGCTATGCGCTGTATGTACTGCTACTGTGCACTCATGCCTGCATGCTCAGTTGCTGAGCCCTGTGCCTGCAAGCGTTTTTTACTTAAGAGCTTTGTCCAGATTCTCATTCATAGCTCTGTTTTAATTTATTACTTTTTACCCTCAAATAATAGTTCAGGATTGGTCCCTCTATTTATATTTTCTGAATTAACATAGTTAAATTGAATCTGCTTCTAAAGTGATGCAGTTTCAAGGTGTGGTCAGGTGAGGTCATAATCTATGTCAATGCTACAGGCCAATTATGGCAGAAAGCACTATCCAAATCTCTGGTGGCTCATCAGGGACAAAAAAATAAACCAAAACAAATTTGGTTTAATTTTGGCCATGCCCAACATAACTCGTTTAACCAACCTAAAGCGCGAGTTTCAGTGACTTCAGTGATTTAAGTTTAATTTGCAGAAATTTGGGGGACTAAAATCAAGAACTGACATTAAGTTACAAACAGTGTAAGCACAATTACAATGCTTCTAAAGCTTGCATGTATTTTTCCATAGAAAGTTCTCAAAAGTTTCAACAAAAAGACAGAAAGGTTTAGCATAATCGTGTGTTAAAGGTCAAATATGTTACTATAAAAGACACAGAACTGTCAACAGAGCATTATAACCTGGTTCCTGGGGGAAATTGGGTTATAGACCTACTTTTGATTAGTCCTCATGAGAGAACAGTATCAACGTGTCCATGACAGTTCATTCATTTCTACTTTGGAGACAGAGCTGGTAAACAAATGTTGATACAACATATTCCTCTCCAGAACAGACTGGCTCATTTACCCTGGTGCACTGGACACAAGCTTCTTAACTCCTAATTCATCTTCACCTAAATCCGGAGCTTAATCTGTCATTGATCTCAATTAAACCTATCCACAAAGGTCCATCTCCAGACCAAGTAGGTTTGTTGACTGCGAGTGACTGATGAGGTCGGAGGATCCTATGACACTGACTGATCCATTGGTCTGCCTCAGGGAAACTGTGGCTTACCACCAGTAGTGTTGGGAAAGGTGCTATATGAGACTAATGTATTAATAAGACTAATGCAATGATTTGTATTATTTAATCTGCCAGTAATGCTTTTATTGGCAAAGAATTGGCAGTGAACCCCTCAAGTAAAAAGCTCAAACATATAATTGACAATTCCAAATGACAATAAAAAAATAATAATACATTAAGTCTTATATAGCACTTTTTCAGAAGCTCAAAGTTGCATTCATTCACTCCACACTAGGTGGTTGTAAGCTACTTTTGAAGCCACAATTGCCCTGGGGCAGACTGAGAGAAGTGAGGCTCCTCCGTCTTCCATCAGTCACGCCCACACTCGCTTCATACAAAGGTAGGATGTGTCTTGCCTATTACACATGGACAGTCTGGACTTGAGTCGTTGCTGCCCTCTGTGGCACTTGCAGGTCTCTGCGGTCTCCCATCCAGGATCTACCGGTAACCAGGCCAAGCCCTGCTTTGTTTCCAAGATTAGACAATATCAGCATCAACAGGGAGTCCGGACATGTAATCAAAAGAACTCTAATGTTTAAGTCACACTTACTTTAGGATATTGTTTTTTATTATGTATATTGTTCATCACTAAATCCAAACTGACTTTTGTTGTGTGTTATGTATTGAATACATAACCTCTTAAACCAAGCTGTAGGCTCATTGCACAGAGAATGTAGTATCTATTATCCACCACTAAACTTTGCATTGAGTAAATTAGTTAGTCATCCTTTTCAGAGGGGCTTTAAGACCACGTTTGAAGACAAGAAAAGTCTTTCATTTGCTATTTTTAACCTCTAGCACGGAATTGCTGGTGCACGCTTCTGGTGATTTAAGAAAAAAAGTTTCAGAGATCTCAGCAAAAGAAACAGCAACCAAAACATCCAAGAACTAACATATACAATACAATTGGACTTTCATATTTTTTCTTTCTGGCTGTACCTGTACCTTTGTGCTTGTATGATTCTGACACAATATGTTTATATTTGGTCCTTAAGTAAGTGGTTTTCTGCTTGTTTGTGCATCCAACCCAAATCTGCATCTACACAATACCCAAAGATCGTACCAATTCTTTGTATAGACTATTTCAAAAGGAAGTGCTTGCTTGTCACGGTCTGGTTAAAGACTTTAAAATATAGCTGTACCTGGACAAGGCGATCTCTGCTTTCTGCCCGGCGATATCCGCGGCCTTCTGCGCTCCCTCCATGGCTCGGTCCACCTTCTCTCTGATTTTACTGGCTCGTAGTGGGATCAGGTTCTTCCTCTTGCCGCTCACCAGGATGTTCTGCTTGTACTTGCCCTCCTCTTTGGTGCCATCGGGAAATGTGGTGCAGCCGTAGCCATGCCTCTTGTTACTGAGCCACTCGCCTTCATATTGCAGCCCATCAGAGCGACGACTCACCCCAAACCCCGTCCTCTTGTCGTTTTTCCACTCGCCGCTGTAGGTCTCTGTAGCCGTGGCGTCCACATCATCATCAGCAACCGCCAGCTCTGCATCTCCATCTCCAAGACTGAAATACAGACAAAGGAGACCAACAATTTTATTTTCAGTTAAATATGCTTAAAAATCATAAGATATATGCAAATGATTATATTATCATTCGCCGTAAGCATTATTACAAGCATTCAGGCATCAACATCACATGACCATGGGAACTGTCCTCTTGGGCACAGGGCCAGGTAAGTAGTAAACTCAGTTTAATCTTCGGACTGCAGCCACCTTGAGCTGCAGAAAAGTGGAGCCTAACCCTATGTTGGATTTATACATTTTATCTTACTAATGTATCATGTATTTTGCTAAACATGTATTTGCTGAAAAGCCTACGGATAATAATGTTATCATCAAAAAGAGGATGTGTGACTATTTTGTGTGAGTTGCAGCAGACAGACTGCCTTGTCTCTTCGGAGGGGGAGAACCTGATCAAACACGGTGTGTGTGTCGGAGGAGAAAAACACATGATCCTGGACGAGACCCTGTGTGGTTCACATGACACCCAGTGTGCTTCCTGCTGGGACCCAGAAGGACAATGCAACTGACTATACATGCAATTTTAAGGGTTAGTGTCATAGTGTTTGTCTTGTGATGCCGTCTTGTGATGACCCTCCCTTGTCCCTTAGACAACCAATTGTAACCAGGGCCTTCCCTTCAATAAAAGAAGAACAGAATGGCAGAGATGGCAGAACGTATAGGGTGAGGTGTCCTCAGCACATTGTGACTGGAGCCATATCTCTCTGTACGGTTCTCCTCCGTAGTCCTCCAGAGTTAAATATATGGATGACTTATCTCTTGTCTTTCTTCCTTATTGTATGATTGGGTTTTTGTGCAGATTTAGACCTATCACCCTAACCCTAACCCCCTTTCCAAAGGTTCTTACATGGGACGGCTTCTGTTGCTTTTAGTTCTCCTGTAGACTTCAACTATCTGACTACAAACTATGCTGGCTAAAGCAAGATGCCAGAGCTTTACAAATGCAGGCGCATTTCCATCAGCAAACTTAGCAACAGTTCTCGAGAGTGTGTGCATTAAGGGACCAGTAGTTTTATCCAACTGGCCAGACCATAAAAATTAGGGTTTGGGTTAGGGCTGGGTATTGCCAAGACCCTCGCGATCCCGATCCCTATCGCGATACAGCCTGTATCCCGATACAGGCTGTATCGGGATACGGATCGTATCGCGAGGGTCTGTAGGGACCCCTGTATCATACAGGGGTCGCGATACGATCCGTATCCCGATACTTGTATATCCCGATACTTGTATGTCCCGATTACAATTCCCTCATTACGATACGTATCCTGAAAGGGTCTTAAAGTTTACCAAATGGGCATTTGTTTTATTCCGGATAAGAAATGCATGAATTTTCATGTTTATCCACAAAGCTTATGCAAAGAACATATTCAAGTAAAGTTGCCAAACAATTGGCAAGGTCTGTGTAATGTGTGTGATGTGTGGGAGTCTGTTGACCCTCTGTTTGTGTCTTTTTGTTGTTGTTTTGGTCTTAAAAACCCGTTTCGTCGGGTCGGGCTCGGCACTAGGCTAAGTAGCGCTAGCGCGGAAGTGGCCGCAGCTAACGCTAAGCTAACAGGCGCTCCAGCGGGGCCCTGTTGGATAGTTGTATTGTTTAACCGCTCGGTTTTATTGTTTAACCGTTTGGTTTATGTAGTGTAGAGTAGGGAAGATGTGTGTGATGTTGGTGTCAGGTTTGTGTCCGGTTTTTTGCCTCCGGTTCGGCTGTTGTAGTGGCGTCGGGGCTGTGTTAGCTCCGGGGCTAAAATGGCGGTCTCGGGGCTAAGTTAGCTCCGGGGCTGCGTTGAATTTGTATAAAATAAAGGGGTGAAAGGAATGAAATCAATTGAAAAAGGAAACCAAATAGAATGGAAAAGGGAGGCGTGTAACAGTACCGACGTTTCGAGCCAAAGGCTCTTCTTCAGGCCTGTGTACACGCTGGTGCACGGTGTGTGTCTGTCTCAGTAGTTCCGCGCTGTTTACCGCCCTCTACAGGAGGGAGCTTCTAAACGGCCGCCCGGACAATTTTTAATAAATTAACGTTATTGAAAAGTATCGATACGGCGGCTCTGTATAGCCCGTGACGATATATCGCCGTATCGATATTTTGAAAACAGCCCTAGTTTAGGTAGTGCAAGGTGTTCAGCAAACCTGTCCCATCCGCACCACTCTGGAACTCAATACCCTAACAATGACTCATTTAAGATAAGATAAGATATTCCAATGGATGCTAAGGCTGCCCCTTCACTCTCACTGACTGGGAACAAGTTGTTAAGTATTTGGTGTGTGTTGTTGTTGTTGGGTACCTTATAGTGGAGTTGATGTCTGAAGCAGCAGATGACACGGTGCTCATCCCGGCCTCACTCCTGAAAGAGCTCTGTTTGGACCTCTGTGAGGCCAGCGAGCTCCTGGACTCAGACTTCCTGAGCTTGAGTCCGGAGAGGATGGACCTCCTGAACAAGCCACTCTTTCTCTTGCCCTTTAGCAGCTCGGCCTCACTGTGGGCCGTCAGGACAAAGCCCCCTCGAGACACAGCGGGGCTGCTGCCACTGCTCCCAGTGCTGCACATGGACACACTGGTAGTCAGGGTCCCGGGACCGGAGGGCGGCACTGGGACCACTGCCCCAGTCCGGTCTAGCAGAGCCGTCCCATTGCTGTGCTCTGACCCGGACCTCAGGGAGTTTATGGAGGTGCGCAAGGGGGAGCGGATGACGGCTGCCATCCCGTATGGGACGCTCTGTCGAACCCCGTAACCATGACGCATCCCTCCAACCCACTGACCCTGGAAAGTACCTGGGAACAGAGATAATGCCAAGTTACATTATACCCAAGGCAACATTTATCATTGGAACATTAGAATAGTCAAGTAATAGTCAACAATTTAGACAAACAAAATACTTAAGTCAGTGTTTTATTACACAAGAGCTTATCCTTTTTTATACTACAGTGACAATCTGTGTCACAATTTATGACAAGAATCGGGGTGTTTTCAGTTTCCAGCAGTGTCTCATTCACAAAGTGCTGCTGCACAAGTCCACACATTGTCATGTTGGTGAAAGTAGGGCAACAGTGTTTCTACATTTCCCCTCTCTCTGTCTCTCTCACTGACACAAGCGGAAGTGTGTGTTCCAATGGGAGTGAAGTGATCCATCCTGCCTGCCCATACCTCTGATGTAACAGCACTGATTCATTCTGTGGCAAACGCACTTGCTCTAACCAAACAACATACCCATATAAGGACTGCAACCATGTTCCCTGCTCCATTGCAAACTAAAATTTCCCTTGTGGGCTCAAGTGTCGGAGAAGTGCAAGTGCTGAATGAAGCTGAGGTTACAAGCCATGGACTATGTTGCTTATGTCAGAAAGAGTGCACATATCATTACAGTTGAATCTCTCATTGTGAAGATGATCCTGTCGTCCACCTTTAAGGCACAAACACAAACAGTGTGCCAGAGACAGCTGGTCGGCACATCTGGGCTTGAGCCTTTGTCATGTCAGCATATGTATCAGAGATCAAAGGAAACACATGCACACATCTAAAAAGCTGTTGACAAGATTAGCATCTTGTTAAACTGACACCAAAATGTTTGGAGAGAGAGAGGGAAAAACAGATCAACTATGGGCTACACCAATATAATAAGAGGAAAACTGTGTACTTAACAAAAAGACCTCTCTTATAAAACAAAGCCAGAGCTGTTGTTGAGTACAACCCTCGTGGTTTATTGTTGCAGTGCATGAGAATCTGAACATTCGCAGCATTTGCTTATCCAAGAGTGAATACGTTTTTGTTTTTACAATATAGCAATTATTGTAGATAAATGCTGTGGTTAATCACCTTCAACTTTTATCTAGACTCAAATCGGTTTTATCTTTTAGTGATATGTGTGATATGTGCTTTTATCTCTACACGTCTTAAATACTGTAATGCACTGTACACTGGTATCAGCCAAGCTAACCTGTCACGGTTACAGTTAGTTCAAAATTCTGCTGCGCGTCTTTTAACTGGCACATGTCGTGGAGAACATATTACACCTATTTTATGCTCACTGCAGTAGCTCCTCGTTCATTTTAGAGTTGATTTAAAAATGTTATTGTTTGTTTTTAAAGCGCTCCACAGACTGGCCCCCACGTATATTTCAGACCTCATTGTTCCCTACACTCCTGCGCGATCGCTGAGGTCTGAGGGCCAGTTCCAACTTCTTGTCACAAAAACGAGACTCAAAAACCGGGGCGACCGGGCCTTTTCTGTAGCCAGCCCCACACTTTGGAACGCACATCCTCCCCACATAAAGACTGCACCTTCGGTTGATACTTTTAAGTCTCGTTTAAAAACACACTGTACAACATATGGTAGCATGGCGAGAATGGTAATAATAATATAAAACATTTTTACTCTGTTTTTCAAACAAACATACACACACGCAAACACACATACATCTACGCATACACTCAAACACGTACATGCAAACGTGCACATATGTACACACACACACACACACACGTACACTCTCACAAACACACATACACACGCACACAATCACCCAGCTCTGAAGTTTATA
This sequence comes from Eucyclogobius newberryi, assembly GCF_026437365.1. Taxonomy (NCBI): domain Eukaryota; kingdom Metazoa; phylum Chordata; class Actinopteri; order Gobiiformes; family Gobiidae; genus Eucyclogobius; species Eucyclogobius newberryi. Next base: position 22,069,750 of record NW_027316389.1, read on the forward strand.
GACTGATGTCCCTCTATTTGTCTAATGTCTGTGTTGTCTGTCTTTTGCGTTTTTTTGTTTGTTTTTGTTGTCCAATTATTGTTACTGTTTTGTATCTGTAAATAAAATAAAAACAAACAAAAAACGCACTTTTGTTCACTGGCATTTAACCTGGCATGAGAATTTGGTGTTTCTCTGACTGTCTTTTATTATTTTATATATTTTATATTGTTTTTTGTTTGTTTGTATTTGATTTGTACATTTTTAAAATTATTTTTATTATTGTTTTTATTCATTTTTACATATTTAGCTTGCGCTTGTTCTGTACTCATGTACTTGTTTTGTGTTGGTAAAATGTGCAATACAAATAAAGTTGGATTGGATGGGATTGTTTTATTTTTACCTCTTTGGTTGTAATGACTTATTCATAAGAATAAGGGAGATAGGAAATTAAGTTGTCATAGTTGTGCTTTGATTAAGACTGTATATTACAATTACATAATGATTTAAATGTATTTTGTAGGTTATTAGAAGGTCAATCCTCTGCAGGGTTCAAACCTCAGTGACTGTCTTGTGATAGTGTTCTGTGGTGTCTGGAACAGATGTATAGATTATAGTAGACCAGCACATTGACATGATGGTGTGTCAAATGAAAGTGTGCCTGGACTGTGTGGATCAAATACTCTGGCGGGCACAGTGCTGTTTTTCCATTGACTCCCTGTCACTCTCCATGGTGCTGAAACGCACAACGTGAGGAACAGGAGAAAGCTGAAGGAGCTTTAATTAATTTCTTCTTCTTTTACTGAGAGGAATCAATGAATAACAAAAATACATAATTTCCATTTCTACCATTGGCTGGGGTATGTAAAAGAAGTCAGAGATATAGCAGTCCTATCAACAACACTGAAAACGTGTTTTGCAAAAATAGACTAAAAGAGAATTTACATCACAGCAGAAAAAGCATTCCCTGGCAGAGTTGGCCTGAGGCAGCAAGACGCCTCTAGAGCGAGCAGTGACACTGTGGAGCTGGAGATGGCATTGGAAACATTTTGAATAATATAATAATAATAATAAAAATATTATATTTCAATTAAACAGAATAAACAAACCACACACTGCTAATGACTAAATTTTTCAGATCAAATATAGAATTACAATTTGGAGCCTGAAGCAACAAAGGTTCTGTAATTTTCAAATGTTCACTCTGGGTGTGGGACAATGTAAGAGCAAATAGCCAGAAGAGAAAAATGAGACTGTACAACAGTTATAATAGTCCAGAAAATATGCGTTTTCTCACAATATCTGTATTGTGAGAAGAAACATCATGATTATACAATTATTCACAATTGTTGGAACTATGACCAAACAACAGTGAAATCGTTAATTAGTTTTATTTCACAAGTCTAGCTTAATGAAATCAGACTTTCTGAATGAAAAAGGCATGATATTGTCACAGAAACAGCTAGATAAAAAGTACTTTTCATGTAGTGTAACTTTTTTGGTGTAGATTGAGCATGATTATTATGTTTAAGTTCTTACAAATATATTTGCTGTAGAATAAATTGAAGTAGCCGAGAGTTGAAAGAAGATGCATGAGGCAACAGGGGAAGTTCATTTACCGTCAGAGCAGGACCCAGAGACATGAACCCAAAGACATTGCTGTTGTATGTGCACTTCGGTCTAGTCTTGTCCAGTCTGACTATGCTTCTGTTGTAAGGAGTCCTGTACCTCTGATGACATAGGCCAAAATAACAAGAGCTGAGCTGGCAGTGTCTGACTGGCACAGGGAAAAATGGGATTTTTATCCATTAATATTGTGATTGACATCCCTAGTTGTGATATTACAAAACCTTCTGTTCCCAGGCTAGCGTTAAAAAGTGTGTGCTGGTTTTATTTCTGTATTTCTCTAACTAGAAAATGTTATCAAAAGATTCATATGTTGAAAGTTCTCCATTTAATGCACAAAATGACCTCTTCATTATTACTACCATTTTTTCAGTGTCTAGGGTCCAGGCTGCTGTACAAAGAAGGCTGCCCACAGTGGGTTAATGTAAAAAGATCAAAGCTACTGTGGCCTAATAGAGACTCAGATTTGATCATAAGCCAAACCCGAGCTGAATTCATAATTAGCTATTCAACTAAAGTGTGTCCATTTTCCAACAATGGGATCTTAAGGGCACTCATTCACTCACAATACATAAGGATTGATATTATGCATATCAGCCCAGGCATCTTACTAACACCTCAAACTATTGATTTGTAAACCAGTGCAGTGAGAGCACAGAGCAGTGTGTGAAGCTGTTGAAATTGGTTATCTTATGAATTATTAATGTGTCATTTCAGCATGTCAGCACTTGTATGTCTGTGTTTGTTGAAGTGGAAGGAAGAGCTGAGGAGGGCACAGAACACTAAATAATGCTATAGCTAAGTTTTACGCTAAGGATTTTGAGCTATTTAAAAAAAATAACAACCTCAACTCTGCTGATCACTTTTGTACAGTAGCAAACTGGAATTTTCGGAGCAATGGCGCCTTAAATATAAAGATTACTCAAACATCCATGAATCACTCTAAATACAACTTTACAAGACTCAATGAGAAAGGAAAGTAATAGTAACAGCTGTTGATAATGAAATTACTCAAAATGCCACCTGATGGTGTCATGAGGTGGTAATCGCTGTCCACCAGATGGGCTCTTCTGTGTTTTAAAGTCCGTCCATCTTCATTTGATCATTTTAGCTCGATTTCTCAAAGTCCTGGTTTAGACATGGTTTTCAGTATTTTACCAAATAAACTGTTACTAAACTAATTGTAAATTTGCTAATAGCTCCATTCAAATTCTGTGCACACCAAACAAAGTTTTTGCTAGCCGAGGGGACCTAAATGTGAAAAGAAATTGTGTTCATTTTATGATTAAACATTAGTTTTTTGTTGTTCAGACAAATAATGCTAATCTTCCACATCCTGGGAAACAGTGTTCACTGAACTCATGGAGTACATCCACATGACCACATTCAGTATTGTACTAATTAGTCACACATTGCATTATAATCCAGCAGTATTTATGTACAAATGTTGCCTGGCAGAGGTGTAGGGCAGCTGTCCAACTTTGATATTTCATGTTTCAGACCGACACACTAATCCGATTAAACTAAACTACAAAGATCAAACATCATTACATAAACTATTGCTGCACTGCATGGGACTTTAGTAACTAAAGTGAAACCATTCAAATATGTGTACAATTGAGTTTCAGAATTTGAACATTTTAGTTAGATTTTTTCATCAAGTAATAACTCTTAAAAGTCTGTGCAAAAGGTAGAACAAAGCCACAGCACAGACTGGGAATGTGGCTTCAAGTCTAAAGCTATAAATCACATTTTGGAGCCAAAATTATTTTTGCTTTGGACAACACTTCCCTTTAAGGACTTGTTTTAAATAATAATTCAAAATTGAACGGCTTTTTATCCAGTCTTGAGTTAAAATGTTTTGCGTACATAATATATTTAAATTGAAGATTAATAAAGATTGCTATGATTGTTCTTTTCAGTTTACTGATCAACTAATTAAATTCAATTTAATCCAATTGTGGAAATGTGGAAGGATATTCACGCTACAATGATCTGGATAATGTTTGACACGAGATGTGCCTGTTTGGGGGATAAATACTCCAACATATCATAATAAATAATCAGTCTTGCGCTTGCTTGGCTTGAGTTATTTAAGACTTTCAATGATAAATAAGATCAAAATCCAAGCAATAATTTAACGAAGGGTCTAAAAGGAGATTTTCAGGAAAACTCCCAAACACACTCCATATTGTGACCTGTTATCTCACACATAGTTTACAGTCGACCAGAATGGCACAAATATGAGGCATTACTCTATTTTTTTTAATTCATCAACTACACAAAATCCGCTAACAAATTCTTTGTATCTCGCGATCTCATAGGACCTCTTTAATCAATACAAAGCCACTTCATGTGCGAACGAGAGGTGCAGACAAACAAGTCTTCTTTGAGTATGAAGGGTATACTCCCACACAGCCTCTGTTCAAAAAGGCTTGCAAATATATTCAGATTAATAGTCATGACACACTGGATTTTAATCCCAGCACTAACCAGGCCGAAGCTTTGTGCAGCTGATAAAAGGTATGCTTGGCCTAGTAAAAAACATTGCATTTGAGCATTGTGTGTGTTAGTCATGTGGAGAAACAAACAAAAAATAAAAATAAAGCTGAATAGTCAACAACTAAAATAATCAACAGTCCTTGTTCATAACACATTTAGTATTGTGTGCTAATGTTAAGATGAACAGAAAACCTTTCAATCTTAAAGGTGTAAAAATATGCATTTATAAACAAGGGTAAAATTAAACAGCTGTACAGGAGAAACACCAGTTAATTAGTCAAATTTTTTACTTAAAATTATATGGACAAAGTCGGAAGACTGCTGACATATAAACAACTTACAATGTTACCTGAGACTATTGTATATTTGAACAACTTCCTTGTCAGAAATGCTTTGAAAACTCCACAGCTTTAAAGTAAAACAAAGCCATTGTAGTAGTTTATGGCCATCAGCTGACGGCCGTGTGAGGCTGTGCAGAGAGTTGTCATGGATGCACGTGTGTAATCAATCGTCTGTCATGTGCTGCGGCGTGACAAGAATTAATTCCATTTGCACTGTTTTCTCACTAAACAAGGCTTTTGTTTAAGTCAGTATGTGGCAATTAGCTTCATCACAATATCTGCCTCTGTTGTGTGCTCTCAAATCTCTCCTAATCGTGACTCATTCTCTCTAAAATGATTTTTTTTCATCTCATCTCCAGCCCTTCTCTGCCTTTTCCTGTGTGCGATTGGTAATCAGTCAGCTTAGCTCTTCATCTCAGTAAACACCATTAGCCCGGAAGGCCATGGCAGCCAATCGGAGGCAGCTGAGTGCACTGGTTGACCAATCACAGGGTGGAACACAGAGTCCCTCGTGACACGCTGACCTGCTGCATGTCGGTGAGCGTTGCTATGGAAACCCTACTGTACAGGGAGGCTGCAGAAGTGCGAGGGAAGAGAGAGGTGGGAGGATGTAACAGGGACAAAAGCCAAGCAGCTAGTGATATGAACGAGATGTGATTCCTAGACCTATGGCACCAGGTGTGGTTCGTGCACTGATGCGGGGGACCAGGAACTGTGGGGAGACTCAAGCTAGCACCCTTTCACAATAGGAGAGCATATAGTCCCCAACCACCAGTATCAATATCGCAACAAACTAAAGATAATCAACAGCAAGGTCCTCCGTCTGATGAAAAAAATATATATATATTTTAGTCTCCATGTATCTAACTTAAACTGAACTCAAAAGACTGCAAATGCACAGAGGTTTGTTGACAAACAACTATTTATACAGAAAAGTACTAGCAAATTGTGTATATGTTAGATGTGTATACATGTGTATACATACAAGTTACATTAAAGTCACTTTGAAATCTTCACCTATAACTCACTCTATATTGTTTTGTTTTTGCTGTTGTTCCATAGAAAGGCATAAACATATTTGTTTGAATACAACCGAAATGATCGTGTCCAATGTATATTTAAATATTGCAATAATATTGATAACAGTCCTATGGCATATCACAAATAACTCCAATATCATGCAACCTTAATCACCATTGACATGAATCAACTTACAGGCCTTAATCTCACTATAAAATATACAGTATTTGATTGTAAAACACAGTTCTCTAGATTGTTATACAACAATAATGTAGTTTATAAAGAGTGTATAGTAAAGCAGTAACTGGTTAATAGGGGTTTAAATAGCAGGCTTTCTCTAAAGGTGCACTGTGCAACAGAGTCTGCCACCCGCTCTTGTCACCATGGAGATGTAACATCTTTATCTGAAATGTACCACAATACTAGAGCTGGGTTGAAATAATCGATTTTCCGATTTTTAATCGATTCGCATATTAATGACCGATTATCGATTCGTACGTCCAGAGATCTTTTTATTTTTTTTATTTTTTTTTTTAATTAAAATTATTTTCTACATTTCCCTCAGTGAACTTCAATCTACCTTCAAGAAAGATAGTTCAGGACTCCTTGATTATCTTTCTTGAAGGTAGATTGACCCTTAACCTTTTCATCAGTCTTCCATCAGTAACTACCAATACTTGGAAGATTTGCTGTTTAATATTTATATAATACTAGTTTTAATATGTTGCTTCTCTACACAGTCATGAAGTGAAGGAAACTGTTCAAATACATTTTTCATTTTTAATAACATTAACCCCGGATCGAATCGAAATCGGATCAAATCGAAATCGGATCGAATCGGAAATCAGATCAAAATCAGAGCGAATCGGATGGGATCTGAGAAATCGAAAAAAAAAGATTTTGAAACGAAAAAATCGGAATCAAATCGATTCTTGAAATTTGAATCGAAACCCAGCTCTACACAATACAGCTTAAACTTATTTATGAATTTATTCAAAATCAAAGGACAAAAATCCAATGAACATCGTCTGTGCTTTTAAATATAGTTGTTTAATCTTCTCTTCTACAATGTGTTTACTTTAGTGCAAAAGTGCAAAGGTTTTTATGTGCTGTTGTCCACATGGCCCGAGTGATTTCCATCTCAATGCGTTTTTACCAGGTGAATATTAAGTAAATATAATGAAGTAAGAGTAAGTGTTTACCACCATAGCATTGTGGGTTCAACCAGCCCTTGACCGTTTTCCAACTGTCTACACCCACTTTCATGCTACAATTGTTCTGTAAAATAAAGCCCTTATCTTTATGTAAAAATAAAAATGCAATCTTATAGTGAGAACATTCAAAGCAAAGGAACAACATCTCCATAGAGACAACCAGCTGGTGGCGCCTTCCCCAGAAAAGTTACATTTAAGGATTTTCAGAGCGCAACAAGTCTTTGAAGCCCAAAACAAGCAATGCCAGCTCTCATACATAAGTACATCAAAAAAGCAATTAGTTAAACACTGTGTGAACAATAATAAGATAATAATAATAATAATAAGATGCACATATTTTAATAGTATATTTAACATAGATAACTGCTTTAAACCATTAGCCTTACTGGCCTAACTACTGACAGTCACTAAAGGTTCTATTTCTGTGAAACAGATGTGAAAAAAGGCAACAACAACAAAACTTGGACGTGAAAGTGCCCCTCAGGAACAAGCCTCCCAAAAATATTTGCAAGTGACTTTCCAAAAATATCAATCCGAGAGTTCATTAACTGCAGATTGAAATTATGTTGAAATTGCTTGACTGGATAAATAACAATTAACCAGAATAAAAGCTAAAAATACAACGTTTCTTAACTTTCTGACACACAACGTGAATAACGCAAATGATTAATCTTGGGTTAAGGTCGGGTTAAGATCAACATCAGAAATCAAGTATTAGAATAGTACTATGGCAGGCTACAGTGGGCTAAAGCAAACTGGTTTTAAAACGGGTTTAATTGCATGTATTTAATTATTTCGTTAGTTGAGCAAATTTCACAAAATGTAATCAGTTTTTCGATTAAAATAAATTACTGTATATTCCGGAGTATAAGTCGCACCAGAGTATAAGTCGCACCAGCCAAACAATGCATAATAGAGAAGAAAAAAACATATATAAGTTGCACTGGAGTATGAAATAAGGTTGCAAGTGTGAAAATAACAAATAATATCACATATAAGTCGCTCCGGAGTGTAAGTATAAGTATATAAGTATAAATATAAGTCGCACCACGGCCAAAACTATTAAAAAAAAGGTGCGCCTTATAGTCCGGAAAATACATTATACCTTGAAATTCTGAACCCCCAGCGACCCCCACTTGGGCTAAAGAATACCTGTACGTCGTCATACAATCCCTGACCAAGACAGTTAGGATTTGGGCCCTCAATCCCCACTCTTTCTACCGTTGCATTATTTTATTGGGGACATGATTATTCTGGTCACACTATAATCGTAAGAACAAAAAATTATAATCATGACAATTTTAGAAGGCAAATTAAGTACTTTTTTATCGGGCTGTTTTTGTCACGTATACTTACTATCACTTACATACTATTTTGTCATTCAGAAAGTTTGATTTCAGCTGGATACAAAATTTCAGAATAGTATCGTGTAAGGCAATGCATTTCACAGGTTTTTTTTATCGCAATGTTATTCCTCATAATAATCGAAACACAGAAATTTGATATTGTGATATCCCAAGCGATCCGTGGGAATGAAACGATTCCTGCTACACCTGATGCTGAGGACTAAATAAACGCAAGAGAAACGTAGAGCAGACGTTTACACAAACTCCCGTACATGTGTCAATCATTCTCCATAAACAAGTTGTCTCCTGCAGCAGAACTGTCAATCACTCATGTTTGCTTTGCACATTCACACATGCACCATGTCACGCGCTTGTAAACGCCCACACACTGCATCTGTGCCGCTGTCCCATTCTTATTGACATTCAGGTAAACAATATTCAGTTTAGGGTTGACCACTCTTAACTCCATACAACTACATCAAAAGTTGTAGATTGCTGAACAGGTTCCTAATTTGTCCCACGTTTTAATTTAGAAGAGTGGAACATTTTTAAGTTACATAATTAGTGTTTTTTGGTGTGGATTAGTGTTTTCAAAAATGTCAACGTGGTAGTAGTAGTATTTTTTGTTGAAAATTTCAGGCTTATATAAAATATAAATTGAAAAAGTGTTTTGGAATTATAATAGAGGGTTTTGTATGGAGTATTGAGCCTTTTTCTTTGTAGCTTTGTCAAAAGTATCAGAAATCCGATACTATTTGATATTAAAACTAGTATTAAAACTAGATACTCATTTGAACAAGTATCCGGGGGGGAAATGATATGGACAGGTTTAAGAATGATTTTGAGCTTAATCAAAACTCAAATGAACCACAATGTTTAATAAACATTTTCAAAATCTCTTGAACTAAAAAAATGACATTTTAATGTGATAGTGAAATTGGTATTGAGAATGAAGTCTATTCCTTTGAAACAAAATCGAGTTTGAAATTTCAATATTGTGATTTCTTAGCAAGATGAAACGTTTGTATCATGACAACACCAGTGTGGATCTAAATTGACGTTTGCGATCAAGAAAATGTCTGACATTATGGGATGGCCTTTATAGCTACTCAGTGCGAAGCAGGGTCAACCACTTGTTGGCGGTTTTGGTTTTATGAGTGCAAGTGTTTCAGAAGATGTCTGTTTGTGTTCCTAAGCCCTTACCTCCATCTGAGTAAGTCTCTGTTCCATATCCATCCTGCAGTCCGTTGCTCCATGTGCCCTCATACTTGCCACTCGTCCCAGTGCTCTCGCGGAGGCCGTAGCGTCCCTTAAACCCATGAGTCCACTCGCCCTTGTACACCCAGCGGCCCTTATTCTCCACACCCACCCCATGTCTCTTGCCCTGAGCCCAGGTTCCTTGGTAAGTGTTACCGCTGGGCCAGGTGTAGATGCCCAGCAGCTCAAATCCGTGGGCCCAGGATCCGCAGTACTCGCCCTGGCCTTTGGGTCCAGTACAAATCCCGTGGCCGTGCGCCTTGCCCTCTTCCCACCCTCCGCAGTATGACCCCCCATCGTCAAAGTTGAACCTGCCGCCAGTGGACATGCATGAAATAGGTTTTGGCAATTCCCTTAAAGTCTCGACAAAAAGAAAAAGAAAAGAAAAAGAAAACGTGGAGAGTAAAAAGAAGGACAGGTTGGTGCTAGTGGCAGTCAGTGGAGCTGAGGTCAGATTTGAAGAGGTCAAAATTGAGGAAGAGGAGGAGGTGGAGAGGGGAAGGGGAAGTTCTCTCCCTCCAGAAGGCCACCCTCAGATGTTAGCTGGTTTGACAAACAGCAAAAAGAAACAAAATTACAAAATAAAATGTTTGCTGGTTCAGTTAGGTGCGCTGTTCACACCATACTCTTGTTAGCTTCAGCTAGCACTTCCCAGCTCGTTTTTGGCAGGTACAGGCAAGCGAGGACTGAAGAAGGCCCAGGTCTGCCATCATCTTCTCTCAGCAGGATGTGTGGTTTTGAAACATGAGGCAGTAGGTTCAGCCTGCCATGGAGCACTGTCAGTGTCTCAAGCCCCCGCACTCTGCCTCCTCCTACCTGATGATGCTTCCTCGTCTCTGGGGTGTAGCGCTCACAAGACTCCTCGATGACAGCTCTTCAATCCTCTAAAATAGTAGCATTGAAGCCGCCCTGGATCACGGGCACTGAAAGTCCAACTGCACCAAATCATTCCCATGAATCCATAGATTTGTGATGAACAACTGTAGCGTGTGTGAGCTTCCGTGGTAACGGTCCTCTGCCACTGCAAAACGCACAAACAGAAATAGGGAAAACAGAAAAGGTAATCTGCTTGGCTGCCTTTTAGCCAGTTCTGTGGTGGAGGACGGCAATGCAGTCTCCTGCCATATGCACGCGCACACACAATACGCAGCCTCACTCACAGCAGCAGACAAAAAAAATAAACAGGAGAAATGATCATTTTCTTCAGGTCCTCACTGCTGCACACGTCTACTTCGCTTTAATCCACAGCATTCATAAGTGATTTATTCCCTGTGTGAGCTGCAGTTGCCAGTCTGTTGCGTTATCATCTATCTCTATGGTCTTCTTCAGCATGTCCTGGCGTTCTCTATGTCTTGTTTTTTTTTGCCTGTGAAGTCTTGCCTGGTGTCTTGGCGTCACAGACTCTCTTCTCCTTCCCCTGGATCTGTGCGCTCTCTCTCACTCAGTGCATGTCTCTCTCTCTCTGTAAATCTGCTCATTAGAGAGGACTGTTCCACTGCAGCCACCCCCACCCTCACACAGCCAGCTCAGTAGCACACTCCAGATCTTAAAGAGATAGGCCTGCATGCACCGATGCAGTCCTCATCACATGTGCACCACAGCCACCTGCTAAACACACAGAAAACACAAAACATATAGTAACAAACATGTATACAGCACTAAATCATCTGTCCATAGAACAGGTCCATCGTGCTACCATTATTGTTATTTTCTAATTGACTAATTGCTAAGGTTAGCATACAAATAGCTAATTTGCTATGGCTAATAGCTTTTTCCCCAGGAAAATATATTTTTAAAGAAATAGAAATATAATAATAATAATAATAATAATAATAGCTGGACCTTTTACTTTGAATACATTTCGAGGCATACAGAAGATATAAGCGAGGACAATATTAAAGCACGTTATTACTTACTGTGCGTTTCCTGAGATTCTAGCACACTTCTTATCACATGAGCATCACTTCCTGATTTACTCGATGGCACGTGCTGCTCTGTCCATCTCAAGTAGGTGGTGATGCTAAGCCAATAGTAGAGCAGATTATAGTATTATCATAACAACAAAAGTTTAAAGTTTATATATATATATATATATATATATAATAACCAAAAAGTTAAGAAGTTCTTCTCAAGAAACTGTTTTATGTAAAATTAAGTCCAGGAATGACTTTAAAAGACAATCAGACAGACTATGTATAGGTAGGCTAGTGTCAAAATGAGTTCATTTGTGTGTCCTGATATGGCCCTGGTTTGCAGCCTGTGTTTGAGGCCCATCTGCTCTGTCTGCCCGGTGTGTCACTTCTCCAGAAGATCAATAAAATTTCCTCCTCCTGATGGCCATTATTTCAGAGGCAGGATTCTATCCATGAACCACAGGCGAGGGCTCACACACAAAACAACTTGGGCTTCCTCACACTGTTGGAGATTGTTTTACAGATCATTAGCAGAGATGGTCCTCTAGTAAAGGCAACTATAAAGCCAGAAGAGTAAAAAACAGATGACATCATAAACAGTTTCAACAACTTTGCCACTGAGCATCTTGAGTTATAAACAAGTGTTAAATATTGGCCAATTGATAACAATTGATATTACAATTACATAGCTTTCTGATCTGTCAGAACACCACATTCATTTGAAGAAGAAAACAAGAACACAGGTCTATAGTGAAGATGAATAGCAGTGGTGTAAAAAGCACCATATACAACTACTGGTAATGCAGTTATTGTAATTAACGATGCATTCGTATTATGTAATTCACATACTGTTGCCAAGTTGACCTTCAAATTGGTGGACTGTTGTTTGACACATTTGATATAATTCAGTGTTCAGAAGCCCTTCCATAATTGAGAACATCTGTATTATGTATGTATTTGTAGGTTTGGATGTAACGTATGTATTTTTGACTGTTACACTCTATGCCGCCTCACGTCAGCTGCAATCCAAAATTATATCTTCTTTGTAGTTATTTATAAAATTCTTTTTTGCCAAGCAGTTGAAATAAAAAGGCTTGCGACAAAAGAGGGAAGAGCCTCATTTTCATCCATCTCTGTTCCTCCTAAATTATTCATCACTCTTCCTCATCCATGTTTGGCGTGCTGATGGAGGATAAAATGGGTCACCAAGGGAAAGGCTGCCTGACTGATGTCTTCCCTGACACACTGTGCACTTCTCCACTTTTTCCCAGCATCCTCCTCTCCAGCTCATTTTCCTTATGCCACTGTCACAACTGTTTGATTCTGTAGTGTAGTTGGCTAACAAAGGTGAGAATTGGGTTTGTTACAAATTACAATAATCAAGATAGAACTCACACAAATGGCAACCACGTTTAGTATTCCAGTTTAATAGCGACACTGTGAAACTGTTTTAAATTTGTAACAAATAACATTTTAAGATCATCAAAAATCTATGGATTTTACATTTGTGACATTACTATTTGCAATTTTACAGCTAGTTGTAGCAAGTGTTATAATTGTAAATAATCAATTTACAAATGTATTCTCTCTCAATCAGGTATCATGTGAGAAAACGAATTACATAAAATGTATAATGATTTTTGATGGCAACATGTATAAGATTTCTGAAATTATGTTACACAGTTATACACAGTTATTGGTCTTCATAGAAGACTTTAGCCATGGCAATGGCTACCTTTGCCACCCTCTTGTCTTTTGCTTCCGGCCCCATGTTGGCACGTGCCAGACTGATCCAGTACTGCTCTGTTCGGGCCTGATAGTCTGTCACAGTCTCTCCTTCCTGCACAGTGGGATGCTCATCTTCACCTGACAATGACATAAGATAATCACATTTTTAAACATGGCATGGGTTACTTCCTATACAAGGTGGTATATGTGTGGTAAAAGTTGTTTTTGAAAGCCAGGATACTGTCAGTTACTGTCAGTTAAACACTTCCTCATCAGTGGAAGCCAGTGGAAACAGCATGATCTAAAGTTGACCACATAACTCGACTAAACTTAAAACCCTTGGCAAAGTGAACAGTAAGTCTCATGCCTTCCACATCCTCACTGTCCTCCTCAGACTCCTCTTCCTCTGCCACAGCTCCTTTGGCCTCCTCCTCTTCGTCATCTTCAGACTCTGACTCCTCTAGCCACTCTTGTGTTTCTGTGGAGCAGAATTTCAGTCATGTTAACAATACATTTTGATTGATATAAAGATGGCAACTCACTGGGGTCCATCTCCACCAGCACCTCCCACTGGTCCATCTTGTGGAGGTCCAGGCAGTACATGTCATTGAGGGTGAACTGTCGGTCGCCCACCTCAAACATCCCTCCGTACAGGAAAAGTTTGCCCTGACGTACTGATGCCAAGGCACTGGACCTTGAACAGGGCTCGATCAATGGAGCAGAAGCAGCTGCTATAAATAAGATAAGATAAGATAAGATAAATGTAAGACAATCTGTTAGCTTGTTAAGACTTTTTATACAAAAACGGCTATTGTTGGAGTTTTCATGTGTATCACACCTTCCTCGTCGTCCTCCTCTTCTTCTTCATCCTCCTCTTCCTGCGCTCCAGGGACAATCTCTTTGATGGTCATCACAGTCCCATCTTCAGTAACTATCTCTTTGATGACCTCAATGGGACCTTGAGGTGTCTCTTCCTCCTCCTTTTCAGGCCCCTCAGCTCCACCTTTCTTACCCCTCCGTCGCTTCTTCTTCTCCGTTTTGTTGCCCTTAAAAACAAGTCAAAACAAAAACACTTGACAAAAATGTGTCAATAAATACACTTCCTAGTTAGATTACTTTACTTTTAACTGAAGTTTTTCAAGAAATTGAGTGTACCCTAAGAACTGCAGGGAACCAGCGATTTTTCAATGTGTCGTATAGATATAGATCATTATAGAAGTCGCCCTCAATTGTCTCGTCTTCTTCCTCATCACAGACTCCTCCAAAAAGCACTGCCCTCCCAGCTGGACCCACTGCCATGGAGAAACCTGAGCGGGCAGGGGGCTTGTTACCAGAGGGGTTAACCCTGGACCAGCACCACTTCTCTGTGGAAATATGGCAGAGAAGAAATTTGGCAAATTACAGTTTTTAACAGTGATGTTTTTGTGACAAATAAAGGAAAATATACCTTGAGCTTCTTTACCATCTCGCTTAAGAATAAACATGTCTGAATGTATGGTCCCCTTCTCCACATCCTTTTTTACTCTCTGTAAAAAAGTGTGAATAAAAGTACTTGTGTGCAAAGTCCATTCACAAAAAAATATCAGTTTTACACAAACTTTTGACTATTACACACCACTTTTGAATATCCTCCATAGATAATGACCCCTGAACCATCCGGCGTGGAAGTCATCTGACAGGCTGAACGTGGCGAGGGGCCTGAACCAGACACTGAGAGACGGGACCAGGCAAATGTTTCCAGGGAGAATGAGTACACATCATTGTAGTAGATAAAATCCCTAAAATATAGAGACAAATGTGATAATTTAATGTTAATTTAACTTGAGTAATAATTTCAAAAGATAATTAACCTGGTGCTCTCGTGGAATCCTCCAAACACCAGAAGCTGTTTCTTACTGAGCACCATCCTGTGACCACTGCGTCCCGATGGACCTCCCGGAGCTCTGCAACAAATGGGCAAATATATGTTGAAATGAGTATACTACTCATTACACAGTTTATACTATACCTTGCACATACTTAATATTCTCCCAGGTGCTTGTAGCTAAATGCAGAACCCACAAGTCTTTGTAGTGGTAAAACTGTTCTCCGTTTGGTGACGCAAACTCCCCTCCAAATATCCAGAGTTGGCCCCCACCCTGAGGCACCACCACAGCCTGATGGAGAGGAAGACAAAGTTAAAGTGCATTATGATATAAAGTGCATTATGTTATGTTTTTCAAATTATCATTTTAATTTTCCTTCCCCTGTATAAATAAAATAAAATAATTTGGTTTGGTGGGTTAGAACCTGTAGAGAATATTGATCATAGTTTCACATCAGTGAAGTTGCAGTTTGTTAATTTAAAAAAAAAGAAGGAATCCATCTACCTATGTCATCAATATGCAACATTCAATTAACAATATTTATTTTGCACAACTGACAAATTTTTCTGACGATTTAAACAAAGTGTTTTTGGCCCTCGTTTGCTGTATAGGTGCTAGGTAGTAGTTGCATAATTACCTCTACCTATGTCATAACTGTTGTTCATGTCCAACCAGGAAGTAACACTATAGATGTCACTAGAACTGTCAAACTGCTGAAAAACAGGCAACATCTTTGGTTAAATGTTATTATGTTAATTATGTTTTGGTGAAATATGTAGTCTAACCTGTCATGTGCGCTTTAACTACTTGGAGCACTGAGTAATACTTCAGTTATAATGGTGTATGAATGAGTATTACCTGGTGAGAACAACGAGGAGGAGGAGGATTGGGGATCTCCGATTTGACCCAAGTATTCTTTTTGATGTTGTAGAAAAACAGGTCATTGTACAAGTAAGTCTGTAACCAAAACAAACACAAGTGTCTACTATAAAATTGTTTGAGTAAAATGTGTGGAACAGTAGAGGGTTGGTGTGATGATCGTACCTTTTGTCCATTAAAATATTCTCCTCCAAACATGATTAGTTCATCTTTCTCTGGGTGAGGATTTAGAGATGCGCTAAGCCTATAAAATATATTACCAGTTTTAGGCTTTAGTAAAAAATATGCATACTCAAAATACTACACAGCCTAAAAGAGAGGACTGTGACCATGTTCATCCAAAGTGAGGTCATATTAAAACCTTTCCTCACCTTGGTGGTGGTGGTGGACATGATGTCTCTGTAACCTGAGTTTTCTTTGCATCAAGATTTTGAAACTCAGCAATAAGAGCTTCCAAGTCTTCCTGTAGATGAATAAACATTGCGTATTTGCATAAGTCTAACTGAACATAAAAGGGTGCACAGGTAGAGTTAGTAAACGTGTTGAACTCGCCTCTTCTCGTTTGGACCTCTTGGACACTTTCTTCTCCATCTTGGCCGCTGTCTTCTCAGCTCCTTTAACCTTGCTTTCTTTTTTGTTTCCCTTCTTGCCCATGACTGTAGTTCTATTAAATCAACGCTTCTTACTGCTAAATTAACTATATGAATATCACATGGAACCCAAACAAACGCATGCTGCTCTCACTTCCTGTAAATAAGACACACTTCCGGCAACAAAAGAGCCACCAACTGTAAGTAGAACATCGCCCTCTACCGGCTTGGTGTATGTAACAACAGGCCTTTGACTGCTCCAAGCATTATCGGTCTAGTAAAGTTTAATATTGCAGCTTGTTTCAGATACAGCATAAAGCAAACAAGCGTTTCAACTGTTGCATTTATTAATAAATTAATGACGCCCATGTGTTTTTTTTAAACAATGCCTCAGTAGAGCAGTGTTAGGTTCACTTCAGAGGGCACTGGAGGAAGAGTTTAGAAGAGTAGAATATTGTCATATTTTTTTGTTTAGTTGTCTGTTAATTTGTGGTGATTTTGTCTACAGAGCCGCGGCGCGCGGCCGAAACTGCCATGTTATTTTGTGCCGCGGCTCCTGAAACTGCTGCGCTATTTGACCGCGCCGTTTTAGACCGTGCCGGGTTAAGGTTAGGGTTAAGGTTAGGGTCAGGGTCAGGGTTAGGGTGAGTGTTAGGGTCAAGGTTAGGGTTAGGGTTAGCCATGAGGCTATATGGCAGTGCCGCGGTTCCTGAAACTGCTGGGCCATTGTACCGCGCCGCGGCTCTGCAGCCACGGCCTTGATTTGTATTAAAAAATAATAATTTGTATTAATAAAAGGCCTGAAATAAATATTGATTTAATACCAGCTAATTTGAAATCTTTCAACCTGCAAGTGATCACATTGATTTCATAATAATTACAAACTTGTTTATAGGCCAAATAACTTGTTTATTTTTGTAATGTGGTACTGTTTCATTTGGCATAATAAGAGAGCTTATATTAAGTCAAACATTTCACCTTATTGTTATAACCTTCAAAATTCATTAAGATGCATATTGGGGGGCCTGTATGTTGGTCTGGTGCTGAATTTATGGTCCTATTGTGTTTGAATCTTTACAGTAGTTACCACGTGTGCCCTTGTGTAAATGTTGCCCTTCTGTAACTTCAACCTAGAATGTTTCTGCGCATTGGTGTAAGATGTACTGTTAGTGCTTACATTTTACATTTCACAGGTGAGTTCAAACTTGTTCAACATGTGGTCTGGACACACGTGCTCAATTATCTCAAACTGGTGTGGAATGTCACACATAGAGACCTACATTACAACTAATTAACAAAAATGAACATACTGACAGCTCAATATGACATTTATTTCTAGAAACAGGCTGGCGCTACATTCAACAGCACATGTACTTGTAGCCTAATGCTATACGTGCTTATCACCACTAGTGGGCGTCCCCGCGTCTCTTTAGGCTGTCTATTGTAATAATCATAGGCAATCTAAGCTAATTTATGTTTTAAAGCCAGCCAGAGTATTTTGCACAAAGATTGAACCAAACTTGGGCTGTTTTCGTTTTATCTGAAGGGAGCTGTGTCATAAAGCTGCTCATTATATCTACATGATATCTCTCTTACTGTCTCATCTCATGATCACAGACCTCGCCCTCATCACTTAGGCCAGTCGTATTATTGTACAAACAGGCAATTGTAATATCATCCAAAAAACAAATCTTTTCACAATTGAAACTGTTTTTTGAATGTTTAACTTCTAATGTGTCAACACTGTTTTCTGGTCCGGTTATCAGGCATCGGGTCTCTCAGACCTTACAGCAGAGCCTCTGTTCGTTGAGACTGCAGTGCCAAAGTTCAGAGCATCTTTTGGACAGTCCAGTTTTTCTTTCAATGGCCTGTGGAGCTCTCTTCTCACTGACTTAAAACTGCAGACTGATCTCAACATCTTCAACAAACGTCTGAAACTGTGGCTGAAATCATGGTAGAGATGCATACATGATCATTTTGAGTGGAATTAACGTTTCTATTATCGTAGTACCTTAACTAATCTATAATGGGTTTTTTGTATTGAAAATTTGCGTTTTTGCTATAACACTTGCACAATGCATAACAATGCATCTGGTTTGTCCAATGTAATTTCTATGTCTATATCAAATAAATAATAATAAATTAGATAAAAACCTAGCTTTAGCTCAGCGGCTCTGTACCTCTTGCAGGTAGAGATCCACAAATGGATTTAGGAATTGTAAATGAATACTTTAGATGCCTTTGTGTA
Organism: Eucyclogobius newberryi; assembly: GCF_026437365.1. Lineage (NCBI taxonomy): Eukaryota > Metazoa > Chordata > Actinopteri > Gobiiformes > Gobiidae > Eucyclogobius > Eucyclogobius newberryi. The sequence continues at coordinate 22,088,258 of NW_027316389.1, forward strand.
CTAAATAAATAAGGGTTGTTTTACAGGCATCAGTCATGTAGTGTTGTGTCAATTTCTTACAACCATTAAAAGAAGCAGCTTTTCGGGTTTTACTGGACAATTAATAGCAAAAATGTTGACCCAATCATAGTTATACTTTTTTACTATTATTTTTATTTAATCTACATCTATTTTACATTATTTACCAAAAAACTTGATTACTTAAAACCACTTGACCTGATGTCAATTAATCATCGAAAATGTATTACGGTCGACTTAATTCATCTTCCAGAATTTTTTACATTCTGATGACCTTTTAAAGACCTTTTATTATCTTCACTGTGTAACTAATTACCTCTCCTATTCTAAAAAGCTTTCTTCTATTACAGTCGCCATCTGTCACCATATTGTGATATTCATTTTCCTTCCCAGGGCCTTGAAACACAAAGCACAAAAACAAATATGTGCTGCCTTTAACAGTGACTTCAGCACATGACTACGGTGCATGTGAGTAAGTGGTCCCCTCTCGGCTGACTGCTAAGCCCGGAGCTCAGAGTGTGCACTACTGTCTCTGAATGAGCCAGACTTCTTTCTTCATTTTATACCATCTTTGGTATTTGTGTGCCTGAATGATAATAGTGTAGTGTTCGTACTAGAATAAACCAAAACCACTGTTTATCAGCTGCACCTCAAGCATTAGTCACACATATATCACACGCTCTCTGCCTGCTGCTGGCATTTGGAGGGAAGCTTTAACACTCAATACAAACTTATTTTTCCGTTCACTTTTATTTGACTGCTTGGCGTCACAAATCCTTGGGACAAGTGTGAAGGTGTTCAGGCAGCATCAAAAATAGTTGATGTGGAGCAGGAGCAGCAGCTCTACTCCGAGCTTATACCAGGTGACTAAATTCTCATCTTCTAAGGGAATGCCTTCATACAACAGCTAAAATTACTCTTGAGGGGCTTTTCAGGATACCCAAAGACCCTTTAAATAGACAAACATAGAAAAATAATTAAGTTATTGAAAGGTGTTATCGAAGAAATGGGTTTTCAGGGCTTTTCTGAAGATTGTGATTGTGGATGGGTCTCTGATATGTTTGGACAGGGAGTTCCAGAGGATGAGGGCAGCTAAGTCTGTTCCTGTTTATTATACTATGTTTACAGTGTTATTTAGAGGATGCGGCACCTTTATTGCACCCAACATCTTTACTATAGTGTAGCGTTATGCTCTATTATATTATGTTGTTTTCTTATGGCAATGAAAATAAATCTGAATCAATCAATCTGAATGTAATGGTGCTTGGGATTGTACGGTGGATTAGGGCGTGGCATGTGTGGTTGCTACCACCAAGGCGTCGTAGGTTCGATTATACGCCTTGATCGTTTGCCGAATGTCTCCCCGCATTTCACATTACAGCTGCTCTGTCAAATAAAGCCAAATAATACCATCCACTTATTTGAACTTCAAAGTTTTCATTTTTGTCACAGTGGCATGGGGGCATCCTTTATCATTTTTATGAAAGAGAAAATGTGGTGTGCTAATGACTATGGTTCTATGGGCATTTGCTAGAAGTTGGTGGTTTGGTTTCTGAACCTGTTTGTGATCAGACGGGTTGTTGATTTGAAGCAACGCTTTAGGCAGCCAGCCCAGAGGTATAGCTTATGGAGATGGAATGAGTGAACCACAACACTACGGGCTAGAACACTTTTTAATACACTCCTGGTCTTAAATACCAAACCAGTCTATAATGGCCTGTGTTTTAGAGAGCAGATGACTGGAGCAGTCATGTGAGGGCGTGTGCCCACCGTCAGCCTCACCCCAGAGCACTGCTCCTGCTGCAGCCCACAGTCAAAATACCACAAAGCACAAAGGAGTCACGATATATTCACTTGTCTTACATCTAACAGTGTGGAGCTGATGAGAAGAGCATGAGCGTTGGCACTTCACAGGGACCTTTTGCTGTGTGGCGACCAAAAATAAGGTCCCCATGAGATAAACTCCTCTAATTCAGATCAACAACATGAGATATGGGGTAATTTAAGGGTTTACGTTCTTATCATTATCTGATTTCTGGAGTTATCAGTGTATTGAAATGTCATGTAAATAGCTACATCTGATGTGACTAATCATATTTCTTTCTGATCGTTACTTTGCAAAATTATGCAAAAAGTTTACAGTAACGTGCAAGATAAAAGAGAAAATGTTGAAAGAATTACTAGTACTTTGTTACTCTCAAAATGTATGAATATAACTAAAGGAGAAGTAGGAATATATCAGTTTACAAAAAAAGATTGTAATGGAGCTGGCACTACGCTATAATAAATAAACAAACTTAACCGAACGAAAAAATTATTGATTGACAATTATTCAGATTTTTGTTGATCAATTTCCTCTTGGGTAAAAAGTAAAAACACATCAAAAATCACAAACAGTTTCTGTGTTACCTGATTTTTACTGGCCATGTTTCGTGCCCACTGTCGTTCTCCATATTTCTAACTTTACTCACTTTCCATCAGGAGTTTAGTAGGTTGGTCCGTGATCCAAAGGGAACATTGACATTTCCTGAAAGCCTGCGGTCATTTGTGTTGACCAGATAACAGCTGTGCCCCGGTGCAAAGACTTTAAGGTTTAATGTGTCTGTGAGTCAGGGATGCTGCGTCGATACGGCCCTCAGCGCTATCTTAATGTCTGCTCGTGACAAACAGCACACAGAGGCCATGAGAGGAGCACAGAGGTGGCACTTGAAAAGAAAGGAAATTACCCAGACTCAGATTACACGAAGTGATTGAATTTATACAAAAAATACAAACACACCATCATGGAAAAATTATATTGTGGCACTCAAATGGCTCCATGGACAACAAATTTGGGACTCTACGAAAAAGATTACATGAACAAACACAAGTAAACAACTGATGAGGGATATGCCAATGACTTAATTTACTTTTTCTTAAGGTTTGACTAACAAAATGATTGTGATTATAAAATGTTCCTCATCTATTCGCCCAGAAACTTTGTGAACTAAATGTTAGTCCTTCTCTTTTTAAATGGTCTTTTTATTAAAGACATCACAGCAAGTAGGGGTAAATTGCTCTTTGATTCTAAGTGCTACGGTCTCTGTGTGGCGGACCCGCAAATATATGTCAGAAATGGGAAAACAGCGAAATCTCTAAAATCACCACATTTTTACGCTTCACACTTTAACGAACTCCTCCTAGGGCGATTGCCCGATCAAGCTCATATTTGGGGAAAATCATCTACACAAATGGGGCATCAAAAGTTAGTCATATTTTGATTTTAAGTGGTACGGTCTCTGTGCCGTGGAGCTGCAAATATACTGTCACAAATGGGAAAAACGCCAAATCCTTGAAATGTTCACATTTACGCTTCACACTTTAACAAACTCCTCCGTGGGCAATAGCTCGATCAAGCTTTACTTTGGGAAATATCATCCACACAAGCGGAGCATCAAAAGTTATCCATATTTTTATTCCAAGTGCTACAGTCTCTGTGCGGCGGCGCAGCAAATTTGACTGACACTTGTGTTGATTTGCACTGGATTGGCCATGTCCAATGTGTCGCCGTCTGTCAAGTTCTTTTTTAATTCAACACACAATAAGGGCGCCATCTTTATCAAGTCGAAAGCGCAGAGTCGGAAGGCCGGCGGCCCGCGAGGGCCGTTGGATGCCGCTTGCGGCTTTAATTTTTCTTGTTCTTCTTCAGCGCTTTGAACTCTAATTTGACCCCCTGAACATGCTCAAAAACTCACCAAACTTTGCCCAAAATTCAAAATCGGCGAAAAATTTTGTTTTTTCTGGGCCATTTTTTTTTTCGTTAAAAAATGGCGCGACAGCGCCACCGACAAAAGTCAAAATACATTGCGCCTATGGGAGACGCCCCGAGGTCAACTTTGTCGTAAAGCTACGAAATTCGGGACACGCATTCCTCTCGTGAGGACAAAAAAAAAAAATCATTGTGGCCACGCCCCCAGACTTACCCTATGGCTGCCATCTTCCTTTGAAAATGAAAACACGCTGTGTTAGCCATTTTGTTCACGTCAAACTTTGACGAACTCCTCCTAGGGCGTTTTGCCCACCGACTTCAAAATCGGCGTACGTCCTCTGGACAAGTGGGGCATCTAAAGTTATTCAATTTTTTGAGATACCTTTTACGGTCTGTGTGCGGCGCAGCCGCAAAGTTGGACAACTTATTTTGGAATATTGCAGATCTAAAAATTGCTCCCATTTGATCAAAACGAGTCCGATTAGGACCAAATTTGAATCAGTTGTTAAACTTTCTAGTTTGGACCAGTTTATGATGACAAAATTGAAATGGGCGTGATAGCGCCCCCTACAGAGTGACCTTTAAATTAACATTGAAGGTCAAAAATTAGTTTTACCAAAATTTTCTAAACTTTACCCAAAATTCTATTTTGGCGTCCCGATCAAAAAAGCCAATCAGACAAATGCCTTATTTTTTACGGCGTAGTCGTAGCGATGACAGAAACCTCCCATGTTATCCTTATGGGAAAACCGCAAAATCTCTCAAATATCCACATTTTTATGTTTCACACTTTAACGAACTCCTCCTAGTGCGTTTTGCCCACGAACCTCAAAATCGGTGTACGTCCTCTAGACAAGTGGGGCATCTAAAGTTATCCAAATTTTAAGGATAACTTTTACGGTCTCTGTGCGACGGAGCCGCAAACGTTTCCCAGAATTCTGACTATTTGGCCTTCAGAGTGGCCTATAAACAATAGAGTTTTTCCAAATGACATGATATTTTGAACAAAATTCTAATTTGCCATCCTGATCATAAAAGTATGAGAGCCAAAGTCATATTTTGTACGGCGTAACCGTAGCGTTGACAGAAACATCCCATGTTATCCTTATGGGAAAATCGTAGAATCGCTCAAATCACCACATTTTTACGCTTCACACTTTAACAAACTCCTCCTAGGGCGATTGCCCGATCAAGTTCATATTTGGAGAATATCATCTACACAAGCGGGGCATCAAAACTTACCCATATTTTGATTCTAAGTGCTACGGTCTCTGTGTGGCGGACCCGCAAATATATGTCAGAAATGGGAAAACAGCGAAATCTCTAAAATGACCACATTTTTACGCTTCACACTTTAACGAACTCCTCCTAGGGCGATTGCCCGATCAAGCTCATATTTGGGGAAAATCATCTACACAAATGGGGCATCAAAAGTTAGTCATATTTTGATTTTAAGTGGTACGGTCTCTGTGCCGTGGAGCTGCAAATATACTGTCACAAATGGGAAAAACGCCAAATCCTTGAAATGTTCACATTTACGCTTCACACTTTAACAAACTCCTCCGTGGGCAATAGCTCGATCAAGCTTTACTTTGGGAAATATCATCCACACAAGCGGAGCATCAAAAGTTATCCATATTTTTATTCCAAGTGCTACGGTCTCTGTGCGGCGGCGCAGCAAATTTGACTGACACTTGTGTTGATTTGCACTGGATTGGCCATGTCCAATGTGTCGCCGTCTGTCAAGTTCTTTTTTAATTCAACACAATAAGGGCGCCATCTTTATCAAGTCGAAAGCGCAGAGTCGGAAGGCCGGCGGCCCGCGAGGGCCGTTGGATGCCGCTTGCGGCTTTAATTTTTCTTGTTCTTCTTCAGCGCTTTGATCTCTAATTTGACCCCCTGAACATGCTCAAAAACTCACCAAACTTTGCCCAAAATTCAGAATCGGTGAAAAATTTTATTTTTTCTGGGCCATTTTTTTTTTCGTTAAAAAATGGCGCGACAGCGCCACCGACAAAAGTCAAAATACATTGCGCCTATGGGAGACGCCCCGAGGTCAACTTTGGCGTAAAGCTACGAAATTCGGGACACGCATTCCTCTCGTGAGGATAAACAAAAAAAAACATTGTGGCCACGCCCCCAAACTTACCCTATGGCCGCCATCTTCCTTTGAAAATGAAAACAAGCTGAGTTAGCCATTTTGTTTACGTCAAACTTTGACAAACTCCTCCTAGGGCGTTTTGCCCACCGACTTCAAAATCGGCGTACGTCCTCTGGACAAGTGGGGCATCTAAAGTTATTCAATTTTTTGAGATACCTTTTACGGTCTGTGTGCGGCGCAGCCGCAAAGTTGGACAACTTATTTTGGAATATTGCAGGTCTAAAAATTGCTCCCATTTGATCAAAACCAGTCCGATTAGGACCAAATTTGAATCAGTTGTTAAACTTTCTAGTTTGGACCAGTTTAGGCTGACAAAATTGAAATGGCAGTGATAGCGCCCCCTACAGAGTGACCTTTAAATTAACATTGAAGGTCAAAAATTAGTTTTACCAAAATTGTCTAAACTTTACCCAAAATTCTATTTTGCCGTCCCGATCACAAAAGCCAATCACAAAAATGCCTAAATTTTTACGCCGTAGTCGTAGCGATGACAGAAACCTCCCATGTTATCCCTATGGGAAAACCACCAAATCTCTCAAATTACCACATTTTTATGTTTTACACTTCAACGAACTCCTCCTAGTGCGTTTTGCCCACCAACCTCAAAATCGGTGTACGTCCTCTAGACAAGTGGGGCATCTAAAGTTATCCAAATTTTAAGGATAACTTTTACGGTCTCTGTGCGACGGAGCCGCAAACGTTTCCCAGAATTCTGACTATTTGGCCTTCAGAGTGGCCTATAAACAATAGAGTTTTTTCCAAATGACATGACATTTTGCACTAAATTCTAATTTGCCATCCTGATCATACAAGTATGAGAGCCAAAGTCATATTTTGTACGGCGTAACCGTAGCGTTGACAGAAACATCCCATGTTATTCTTATGGGAAAATCGTAGAATCGCTCAAATCACCACATTTTTACACTTCACACTTTAACAAACTCCTCCTAGGGCGATTGTCCGATCAAGCTCATATTTGGGGAAAATCATCTACACAAGCGGGCCATCAAAACTTACCCATATTTTGATTCTAAGTGCTACGGTCTCTGTGTGGCGGACCCGCAAATATATGTCAGAAATGGGAAAACAGCGAAATCTCTAAAATGACCACATTTTCACGCTTCACACTTTCACCAACTCCTCCTAGGCCGATTGCCCGATCAAGCTCATATTTGGGGAAATCATCTACACAAATGGGGCATCAAAAGTTATCCATATTTTGATTTTAAGTGCTACGGTCTCTGTGCCGTGGAGCTGCAAATATACTGTCACAAATGGGAAAAACGCCAAATCCTTGAAATGTTCACATTTATGCTTCACACTTTAATGAACTCCTCTGTGGGCAATAGCTCGATCAAGCTCATATTTGGGAAAAATAATCTACACAAGCGGAGCATCAAAAGTTATCCATATTTTTATTCCAAGTGTCACGGTCTCTGTGCGCTGGAGCTGCATATTTGACCGACATTTGTGTTCATTTGCACTGGTTGTCCACATGTCCAATGTGTCGCTGTCTTAGTTCTTAGATAATTGCGTTAGCGCCATCTCTGTAAAATGCAGAGAGCAGAGTCGGAAGGCCGGCGGCCCGCGAGGGCCGTTGGATGCCGCTTGCGGCTTTAATTATTATTATTTTTCTTGTTCTTCTTCAGCGCTTTGATCTCTAATTTGACCCCCTGAACATGCTCAAAAACTCACCAAACTTTGCCCAAAATTCAGAATCGGCGAAAAATTTTATTTTTTCTGGGCCATTTTTTTTTTCGTTAAAAAATGGCGCGACAGCGCCACCGACAAAAGTCAAAATACATTGCGCCTATGGGAGACGCCCCGAGGTCAACTTTGGCGTAAAGCTACGAAATTCGGGACACGCATTCCTCTCGTGAGGATAAACAAAAAAAATCATTGTGGCCACGCCCCCAAACTTACCCTATGGCCGCCATCTTCCTTTGAAAATGAAAACAAGCTGAGTTAGCCATTTTGTTTACGTCAAACTTTGACGAACTCCTCCTAGGGCGTTTTGCCCACCGACTTCAAAATCGGCGTACGTCCTCTGGACAAGTGGGGCATCTAAAGTTATTCAATTTTTTGAGATACCTTTTACGGTCTGTGTGCGGCACAGCCGCAAAGTTGGACAACTTATTTTGGAATATTGCAGGTCTAAAAATTGCTCCCATTTGATCAAAACCAGTCCGATTAGGACCAAATTTGAATCAGTTGTTAAACTTTCTAGTTTGGACCAGTTTAGGCTGACAAAATTGAAATGGCAGTGATAGCGCCCCCTACAGAGTGACCTTTAAATTAACATTGAAGGTCAAAAATTAGTTTTACCAAAATTGTCTAAACTTTACCCAAAATTCTATTTTGCCGTCCCGATCACAAAAGCCAATCACAAAAATGCCTAAATTTTTACGCCGTAGTCGTAGCGATGACAGAAACCTCCCATGTTATCCCTATGGGAAAACCGCAAAATCTCTCAAATATCCACATTTTTATGTTTCACACTTTAACGAACTCCTCCTAGTGCGTTTTGCCCACCAACCTCAAAATCGGTGTACGTCCTCTAGACAAGTGGTGCATCTAAAGTTATCCAAATTTTAAGGATAACTTTTACGGTCTTTGTGCGACGGAGCCGCAAACGTTTCCCAGAATTCTGACTATTTGGCCTTCAGAGTGGCCTATAAACAATAGAGTTTTTCCAAATGACATGACATTTTGCACTAAATTCTAATTTGCCATCCTGATCATACAAGTATAAGAGCCAAAGTCATATTTTGTACAGCGTAACCGTAGCGATGACAGAAACATCCCATGTTATCCTTATGGGAAAATCGCAAAATCGCTCAAATCACCACATTTTTACGCTTCACACTTTGACAAACTCCTCCTAGGGCGATTGTCCGATCAAACTCATATTTGGGGAAAATCATCTACACAAACGGGGCATCAAAAGTTATCCATATTTTGATTTTAAGTGGTACGGTCTCTGTGCCGTGGAGCTGCAAATATACTGTCACAAATGGGAAAAACGCCAAATCCTTGAAATGTTCACATTTACGCTTCACACTTTAACAAACTCCTCCTAGTGCGTTTGGCCCACCAATCTCAAAATCGGTGTACGTCCTCTAGACAAGTGGGGCATCTAAAGTTATTCAAATTTTATGGATAACATTTACGGTCTCTGTGCAGCTGAGCCGCAAACTTTTCGCAGAATTTGGACTATTTGGCTTTCAGAGTGGCCTATAAACAGTTTTTCCAAATGACATGATATTTTGCACACAATTCTCATTTGCCATCCCCAAAGTCATATTTGGTAAAGCGTAGCCGTAGCGATGACAGAAACATCCCATGTTATCCCTATGGGGAAACCGCAAAATCTCTAAAATGACCACATTTTTACGCTTCACACTTTAACAAACTCCTCCTAGGGCGAATACCCGATCAAGTTCATATTTGGGGAGAATCATCTACACAAGCGGGGCATCAAAAGTTATCCATATTTTGATTTTAAGTACTAGGGTCTCTGTGCGGTAGAGCCGCAAATATATGTCACAAATGGGAAAAAACGCCAAATCCTTGAAATGTTCACATTTATGCTTCACACTTTAATGAACTCCTCTGTGGGCAATAGCTCGATCAAGCTCATATTTTGGGAAAATCATCTACACAAGCGGAGCATCAAAAGTTATCCATATTTTTATTCAAAGTGTCACGGTCTCTGTGCGCTGGAGCCGTACATTCGACCCACATTTGTGTTCATTTGCACTGGTTAAGCACAGCATTGAACATGTACAATGTGTCGCTGTCTTAGTTCTTAGACAATTAAGTTAGCGCCATCTCTGTAAAATGCAGAGAGCAGAGTCGGAAGGCCGGCAGCCCGCGAGGGCCGTTGGATGCCGCTTGCGGCTTTAATTAGGCCCGAGCCCCAGCAGGGCGGAGGGCCTATTGCTCCCGCAACGCTGCCTTCGGCAGCGTTGCAACTGTCTGACCAAACATGCGGGCGCAGCCCGCATGTTTGGTACCCCGTCGCCCCTGGCAAGTACAGTAAACTAGCCCATGCCGAAGGCATGGATCATGCATACTTACTCCTGCTATGACAGAAATAGTCAACAATTTGTGAATGGGCGTAGCCCATTCACAAATTGTTGACAACAGCAGCGCGAAGCGCTGCATTCCTCCAAAAACCCTCCTGGCATTGTCCTGTACGCGAGAATCCATGCCGCAGGCATGGGCCATGCTTGTATCTGCTCAAATCAATGGAAGTCTATGGGGAGTGGGCGGGGCATCCCGACGGAATGGGGAGTGACGAGCGCGTAAGCGCTCGTAATGATGATTCCACCCCATGGCGGCATGGGGAAGGCTTAGAGCTTTCAAACGATGTATAATTTGTTGTTATAGTGGAAACGGCTATATTGTTTTTGCTAAAAATATTATTATTTTTATTATTTTTCTTGTTCTTCTGCTTTTTGAGCTCTAATTTGACCCCCTGAACATGCTCAAAAACTCACCAAACTTTACCCAAAATTCAAAATCGGCGAAAAATTTTGTTTTTTCTGGGCCATTTTTTTTTTCGTTAAAAAATGGCGCGACAGCGCCACCGACAAAAGTCAAAATACATTGCGCCTATGGGAGACGCCCGGAGGTCAACTTTGTCGTAGAGCTACGAAATTCGGAACACGCATTCCTCTTGTGAGGACAAAAAACAAATATTATTGTGGCCACGCCCCCAGAATCACCCTATGCCCGCCATCTTCCTTTGAAAATGAAAACACGCTGTGTTAGCCATTTTGTTTACGTCAAACTTTGACGAACTCCTCCTAGGGCGTTTTGCCCACCGACTTCAAAATCGGCGTACGTCCTCTGAACAAGTGGGGCATCTAAAGTTATCCAATTTTTTGAGATACCTTTTACGGTCTGTGTGCGGCGCAGCCGCAAAGTTGGACAACTTATTTTGGAATATTGCAGATCTAAAAATTGCTCCCATTTGATCAAAACCAGTCCGATTAGGACCAAATTTGAATCAGTTGTTAAACTTTCTAGTTTGGACCAGTTTAGGCTGACAAAATTGAAATGGCCACGATAGCGCCCCCTACAGAGTGACCTTTAAATTAACATTGAAGGTCAAAAATTAGTTTTACCAAAATTGTCTAAACTTTACCCAAAATTCTATTTTGCCGTCCCAATCACAAAAGCCAATCACAAAAATGCCTAAATTTTTACGGCGTAGTCGTAGCGATGACAGAAACCTCCCATGTTATCCCTATGGGAAAACCACAAAATCTCTCAAATTACCACATTTTTATGTTTTACACTTTAACGAAGTCCTCCTAGTGCGTTTTGCCCACCGACCTCAAAATCGGTGTACGTCCCCTAGACAAGTGGTGCATCTAAAGTTATCCAAATTTTAAGGATAACTTTTACGGTCTCTGTGCGACGGAGCCGCAAACGTTTCCCAGAATTCTGACTATTTGGCCTTCAGAGTGGCCTATAAACAATAGAGTTTTTTCCAAATGACATGACATTTTGCACTAAATTCTAATTTTCCATCCTGATCATACAAGTATGAGAGCCAAAGTCATATTTTGTATGGCATAACCGTAGCGATGACAGAAACATCCCATGTTATCCTTATGGGAAAATCGCAAAATCGCTCAAATCACCACATTTTTACACTTCACACTTTAACAAACTCCTCCTAGGGCGATTGTCCGATCAAACTCATATTTGGGGAAAATCATCTACACAAACGGGGCATCAAAAGTTATCCATATTTTGATTTTAAGTGGTACGGTCTCTGTGCCGTGGAGCTGCAAATATATGTCGGAAATGGGAAAAACGCCAAATCCTTGAAATGTTCACATTTACGCTTCACACTTTAACAAACTCCTCCTAGTGCGTTTGGCCCACCAATCTCAAAATCGGTGTACCTCCTCTAGACAAGTGGGGCATCTAAAGTTATTCAAATTTTATGGATAACATTTACGGTCTCTGTGCAGCTGAGCCGCAAACTTTTCGCAGAATTTGGACTATTTGGCCTTCAGAGTGGCCTATAAACAAGAGTTTTTCCAAATGACATGACATTTTGCACACAATTCTCATTTGCCATCCCCAAAATAAAAGTATGGGAGCCAAAGTCATATTTGGTAAAGCGTAGCCGTAGCGATGACAGAAACATCCCATGTTATCCCTATGGGGAAACCGCAAAATCTCTCAAATGACCACATTTTTACACTTCACACTTTAACAAACTCCTCTGTGGGCAATAGCTCGATCAAGCTCATATTTGGGGAAAATAATCTACACAAGCGGAGCATCAAAAGTTATCCATATTTTTATTCCAAGTGTCACGGTCTCTGTGCGCTGGAGCTGCACATTTGACCAACATTTGTGTTCATTTGCACTGGTTAAGCACAGCATTGTACATGTCCAATGTGTCGCTGTCTTAGTTCTTAGACAATTGCGTTAGCGCCATCTCAGTAAAATGCAGAGAGCAGAGTCGGAAGGCCGGCGGTCCGCGAGGGCCGTTGGATGCCGCTTGCGGCTTTAATTTTTCTTGTTCTTCTTCAGCGCTTTGAACTCTAATTTGACCCCCTGAACATGCTCAAAAACTCACCAAACTTTGCCCAAAATTCAGAATCGGCGAAAAATTCGATTTTTTCTGGGCCATTTTTTTTTTCGTTAAAAAATGGCGCGACAGCGCCACCGACAAAAGTCAAAATACATTGCGCCTATGGGAGACACCCCGAGGTCAACTTTGTCGTAGAGCTACGAAATTCGGAACACGCATTCCTCTTGTGAGGACAAAAAACAAATTTTATTGTGGCCACGCCCCCAGACTTACCCTATGGCCGCCATCTTCCTTTGAAAATGAAAACACGCTGTGTTAGCCATTTTGTTCACGTCAAACTTTGACGAACTCCTCCTAGGGCGTTTTGCCCACCGACTTCAAAATCGGCGGACGTCCTCTGGACAAGTGGGGCATCTAAAGTTATCCAATTTTTTGAGATACCTTTTACGGTCTGTGTGCGGCGCAGCCGCAAAGTTGGACAACTTATTTTGGGATATTGCAGATCTAAAAATTGTTCCCATTTGATCAAAACAAGTCCGATTAGGACCAAATTTGAATCAGTTGTTAAACTTTCTAGTTTGGACCAGTTTATGATGACAAAATTGAAATGGGCGCGATAGCGCCCCCTACAGAGTGACCTTTAAATTAACATTGAAGGTCAAAAATTAGTTTTACCAACATTTTCTAAACTTTACCCAAAATTCTATTTTGGTGTCGCGATCAAAAAAGCCAATCAGACAAATGCCTTAATTTTTACGGCGTAGTCGTAGCGATGACATAAACCTCCCATGTTATCCCTATGGGAAAACAGCTAAATCTCTCGAATATCCACATTTTTCTGTTTCACACTTTAACGAACTCCTCCTAGTGCGTTTTGCCCACCGACCTCAAAATCGGTGTACGTCCTCTAGACAAGTGGGGCATCTAAAGTGATCCAAATTTTAAGGATAGCTTTTACGGTCTCTGTGCGACGGAGCCGCAAACGTTTCCCAGAATTCTGACTATTTGGCCTTCAGAGTGGCCTATAAACAATAGAGTTTTTCCAAATGACATGATATTTTGAACAAAATTCTAATTTGCCATCCTGATCATAAAAGTATGAGAGGCAAAGTCATATTTTGTACGGCGTAACCGTAGCGATGACAGAAACATCCCATGTTATCCTTATGGGAAAATCGTAGAATCGCTCAAATCACCACATTTTTACGCTTCACACTTTAACGAACTCCTCCTAGGGCGATTGTCCGATCAAGTTCATATTTGGAGAATATCATCTACACAAGCGGGGCATCAAAAATTATCCATATTTTGATTCTAAGTGCTACGGTCTCTGTGTGGCGGACCCGCAAATATATGTCAGAAATGGGAAAACAGCGAAATCTCTGAAATGTTCTCATTTACGCTTCACACTTTAACAAACTCCTCTAAGGGCAATAGCTCGATCAAGCTCATATTTTGGGAAAATAATCTACACAAGCGGAGCATCAAATGTTATCCATATTTTTATTCCAAGTGTCACGGTCTCTGTGCGCTGGAGCTGCACATTCGACCGATATTTGTGTTCATTTGCACTGGTTAAGCACAGCATTGTACATGTCCAATGTGTCGCTGTCTTAGTTCTTAGACAATTGCGTTAGCGCCATCTCTGTAAAATGCAGAGAGCAGAGTCGGAAGGCCGGCGGCCCGCGAGGGCCGTTGGATGCCGCTTGCGGCTTTAATTGTGAAGTGTTTTTTCTTGTTTCTTTAAGGGCCACATTTGGAAGCATATATGAAGCGGAGGGCCACAAACGACATGAAAATAAAGTGAATCATTGGAAATTTTGCATTTGATGTAGTTTTGATGAGCCTCACACCTTTAATAAGGCCTGGAACATTAATACTGGGTCTGTATCTCATCAACATTTGTGTTATTTAAGTTATTATAGCAGAATGTTTCTAATTTTACAGTAAAAACTATTAACTTTTGTTGTTTGGGAAGCCTGAGGGCCAACAAAGAATAAGTCTGAGGGTCGCATTTGGCCCCCAGGCCATAGTTTGAACCTTATCAGGAGAGATGCATTGTACCAGGTTGAAGCTCAAGTGCAGATTTTCACCTGTTGTCCCTGGCCAGGCTGATGTTATTACGTCCCACTGAGGGGAGGAACTTATTGTACGTGTTTTGGTGGTAGGGGAAACCGGAGGACCCGGAAAAAACCTACACTGACACGGGGAGAACGTCCACACAGATTTAAATGTTCAGTAAAAATGTTCTAATTTCTAAGAATTTTGTACTTGTACTAATGTTCACCTTTGCTAAATCTGATGCAAAGCATCTTCTCTTTCATAGGATTAATGTGTCTGTACATGGTCCCTGACAAACAAATAATAAACTAAAAATAAACAAATTGGGTCACAAACGGTTATAATATGTAAAATAAAGTGATGACCAGATTACCCGAAAGGCAAGAAGACTCTCCTCTTTTGGCCCGAGTAATGAACCCATGACTTCTTGCTCAGAGGCTAGAACTCAAATAAATACTCTTGAACTCTCTCATGTAATTTGTTGTTACTCCATTGTACTGTATAATGGCTTGCAAAATAGATATCTAAATAAATAAGAAAACTGGAAATAGAAATGTTTTTTTTCAGACTGATGTTATTTAATTCTTAAGCTACAGCCATTTTTCTGAACAAACATTCACATCAATTTCCACATTTATATAAACAAAAGAACAATAATAGTAAAAAAAAATAAATCCACGGTCTGTGTTTCTTGTCATCTCTTTTGAGCTTCTTCAAACTCTGCAAACAATGGGATAAAGCAACAGCTTATAAGAGGCACTCCACCCTCACTGTCCTGTACAAATCTTTTGCTAGAACTATGCACCACTGAGGAAGCTGTGTGTCCCATGTGGATGTTTACACAGGGAAGCAGAAATCAGAGCTCACACCTGCTTCTGTTCGCACAAAATGTTTGATCTGCCACAACTACTATGTGCTTTCCTATCACTGCTTATATCACGGGAAGTGCAAAGCCTGGACAATAAAAAAAGATCAGAGTTTGGGTCTAAATATGAGAGCTTTTTGTTTTCATCTCATATTACAGAAAATGTGACTTTTCTGCATGTTTTGTTTCTTCTAGTCTGCTCCTCTACCTCAAGCACAAAGTAGATAGGAGGTCTCCAACAAATTGTATAATACTATCACTGTTCCTTTATGATCTCATTTTAAAACAACCCTGCAGGGATGTCAGACTGCCCACACCAAGGAAAAGGACCTTCAAAAAATCTGGAAAGTGCATTTTTTAGGGCTGGGTGAAATGACAAAAACATTAATTCAAACTTTTTTACTCATATAGATCAATCACAATTTTCAATTCATTTTTCAATATTAATTTGCTGAGCATAATGAATAAAAAGGTGATTCAGATACAGCCAAAACTTCAACAAAACGCTCATTGTCTCATACTGTAGAATCTACAGTATGAGACAATGAGCTTAAGTTTTGGTTACTATGTAGATGATTTCACATGGCATCTAAAGACTTATATCGGTTTTCAGTGTCATCATGATCTGCTCATTCTGCTGTTAGTATGTTGAAAGATGGCAGGTCTGAAACAGGCGTCAGCTTGACTCTCGCTGTGAAATGTTACAGCAACACGCAGTAGTCTTCAAATCAAATCAAATCAAATCAATTTATTTTTGTAAGGCCCAAAATCACAACAACAGTTGCCTCAGTAGGCTACAAGTTTCCTCCAACACACCTTTAACATCAGCGTTAGTGCCATGATGGTTTCTTGTCTCATATCTGAAATGTAACATTCTGTTGAATATACCTTTAGTTTTCTGTGTGAATTCATTAAAAATGCCCTTTCTCATATCATTACTAATGACCATACTAGATCAACTAGATCATATGGAGAGCACATAACCACACATTCTTCTTCCCTTATTACAATTGTGAAATACAAATTGTAATTTAGTAGCCGTCCACTGACCATGTACATCTGTGTAAACCCTCACTTTTACAAGTTCCTCCTTTCAGACATTAACACAAGGCTGTGAGGCAGGCCTCACTTCCTCACATAGCATAGAATTCCCAGAATACCTGCAGGTATTAGCTCCTGAAGTACTTTACATTTGCATTCTTCTTTTTCATACAGAAGCGGCAGCAGTATGATGTTTAACAGTTTTATTTATTTTATACAGAATATACAGTCCAAAAAATTGGACACAAATAAGGCATGCTCTTGTTAGATGTAGTTGGACATGGTCCCATTTCAGGGCCAGTCACCTTTCACTGAGAACTATTTTTAGTCCAGTAAGTGGTCTGTTCTAAACAATTGGCAATGAAATCCTGGAGGCAAGGTGCACACTCTTGTAATGTCCTCATAAATGCTTGTCTTCTTCATGAAAGTAATTAGATGGTGAGCACAGATTTTGCCAGACTATAAAGAGACTTTAAACATACTTTGTACAAATAAATTATGTAAATAAACAAATACATGGTGTAACAAATTTTGAGGGAACTACTGAATGAAAGTTATTTAGTTTAACTTTTTAATCATGCAATATTTGCTGCAAAATTAATGAAAGATCACTTAAAATAAAGATGAAGCAAAATAATAAAATGCAAAGGAACACAAGTTGGAAAAAAAACATTTATTTGTAAAACAACAAATGCCCTGTTAACAAAGCATAGGGACTAAAAACACAAAGGATTCTACAAATAAATAAATACATTTCTGTATTTTCTACAGAGTAAGTTACGTGTCGACTTGAGCGACAGCTCCAGTGTTAGAAAATATCTACCTCTAAAATTATGGCCTCATTTGGCCTCGACATAACACTCTGGTTGGTCCTTGAAAACGAGTCTGTAATTACCAGCAGTTACACGTGAAAGAAGTGGTGTGAATATGTAAAACAAATACATTTTGGATCAGTGATGTGCTGCTTGAACTGAACTCCCACCATTTTACTAATTGTTAACATATCCTTAACCTAAACTTCCACATAAGAAGTCACACAGAAAAACTACTTTTTCCTGTGAAAGCCTTAAGCAAACGTAACAAGTACATGTTAGTTTACCTTTGGTCTGTGCCCAAACCCTTGTGTAGGGTGCCTCTTTTATATGCGTCCCTGTAGTGTGCCCCTCTAATCTTTGACTTGCCCACAAACAGTGTGCCAGCAGGCAGAAACCACGTGAGTAAAGTAAAATTATTTTAACCAACATTTAAGCTATTCACTTTTTATAAAACGCAAACTAACGGAAATGGTAAAAATGTGAAACCTCCAGAGAGACTTGTCAAACTAAACAAAATGTGAAAAACATGATAATCTTACAAATTTCATATAGCTTCTTCTCCAGACGGCTTGTGTTCATACGGCAGCACAGAAATTGAGGCAAACACAAACCCCTTAACGAGCCATGATAACGGTATTCAGAAAAAAAGGTCCTTGTTTTTCAAAAGAACCAAATCGCATTACAGCTACAGCTTCAACTTCAACTTCATTTGCCACATAAGGCACAACTTGATAAATACAACAGGCTGCCAGGGCAGACAGGTCTTTACACAAGAACGTATTCACAAAATGTACACTCAGAAATATCAATACAATTAAACTGCACTGTAAAAATACCTACAAAAGTAATTAGAAACTAAATATGACGTTTACATCTCAAAATTAGATGTAATACTCTTGTGTTTCCATTGCCTCTTTTCTATCAGCCCTGTGCAGACGGTGTGAGTGTGCATCAAGGCACTGGGTCAACTGAGGTCATGCGTCAGGAGTGTCACTT
Source organism: Eucyclogobius newberryi (assembly GCF_026437365.1). Lineage (NCBI taxonomy): Eukaryota > Metazoa > Chordata > Actinopteri > Gobiiformes > Gobiidae > Eucyclogobius > Eucyclogobius newberryi. The sequence continues at coordinate 22,106,525 of NW_027316389.1, forward strand.
CAGACCTGCAGTCACTGTACGGGACATTGATGTTGAACATGTTAGGACTCCTGGGGAACCACCTCCATCACCTTCTGACACATGGCTGTGCTAGAGACTGAAGGAAATAAATTATTTCATTATAATTTGAACATGAGAGCAAAGTGACTTCAGGAATACTGCAGATTAGTGATGGGACATATTCATTTGTGTGGATGGATATGGACGTGTTTTAAGGAATTCAGTACCAGTTTAAGTTGGTGAAAGTAGGTCCTTGAGCAATAAGATCTATTCACTTGCTATTGTGTGTATTTTTGACAATAATCCAATGTTTCAGAGTATATCAACATAAAACTATTATACTTACAGATGACATTGAGCAGCCACTTGGGTTTGTTCTTCCACCGCACACCGATAAAGTAAACAGGAAGACCAGTGGCGATAATGCCAAAACCAATGGCACACTCAATCGGCGTCTTCCAAAACGATACAATGATGAGAAACAGACAAGCCAAAACAAAGGAGATCGGCAAAAGGATGTTCACCTGTGGGGGAAAAGTACATGAGAAAGGTCTTAAAGCACTGCATTTTTAATTATTATACACAGGAGTGTAGCAAGCAAGTAGCATTATACTTTATGCTAATCCAATCAGGAGGGCGCCTGGTGACTTTAGCATTAGAAACATTAAAACAACCACAACAAACAAGCACCAGGGCACTCTTGTGTTCTTAAATGAACAACCAATCTATCCATCTATCTATTAATTTATTCATTCATTCTGAGCCCCATTAGCTTCTACAAAGTGGTGGCTAATCTTTCTGGGGTCTTCGGCCATTTTAAATCACAACATCAAATATTAGTGTTATTGTGCAAAGAAAGATCACTTTCTAACAATTATACACGGTTATCGACACCATGAACCAAACAACAGCAAGTCCTTATTTTATTCCTCTAGTGTGTGACTTGCTTTATGAAATCCAATTTTGTAAATGAAAAAGTAAAGTTAATGTGACATAAACAAATATTTAGTTGAACTAGATGCTTTTAGAACTAATGCAATTATTATTTTAATGATGATTTTATGATGATCTATTAACCACATAATCGGTGTTCCATTGTAGAAAATGTTATAGTCATCTGGACACTCTTATTTTGAAAAACAATTTGACTCTCATCCAAGAGTCATTTTCAATCTGCGGACCAAGTCTGAGACCTCAGATTCTTATCCTACTATGAGTAAGCTCTGTACTCCGTGTGGAACCTCCTGATAATAGCCTGTTCTGTTTATCCATTTGTTTGTCTGGTTTTAAGTTTCCCCAAACGAACAAGATATTATCAGAAGGTTCCACCCAGTGGGCAGGGCTTACTCAGAGTAAAATAAATATCTGAGTTCTCAGACTAAATCTGCAGATTGAGAAGGACTCTTGGATGAATGTCGAAATATCGGTCCAGATGACTACAACTGAATATTTTTCTACAACACATAATCTTGACTTTAAATGGAAATAGTTGAGGAATTCTTTGTCTACTAAATCCCACCTGAAACTAAACAATTAAGTCAGACGCTCCAAACTAAGAAATAAAAAAACAAAAAATTGAATGCTTACTTTAATTGGACGTTCAAGTTCAGGCTTTTTATAACGCAACCACATCATTCCTAAAATGGCCATGGCAATGCAGAGCCAGTTGAAGAAGCTGAAGAAGTTGATCACTGAGAAGATGTCATCGGAGAAGGCATACAGTAGGGTCATCAAACACTGGAGCAAGATTTAGAATATTAGTGCCCAAAACAAGAATTTGCTTATCATTTATTAAGCCTCCAATACGGCAAAAAGCCACTTGTGCATCAACGTACGGTGAATATAAGTGAAGGCAGGGGGGTGAGCAGAGTGGGGTGGATCATGGACAGGAGACTGGGCAAGTGACCCTCACGAGAGCCTACAAAGAACAGTCTGTGGACAGAAAAATGTTAGGTTCGGCTGAAGTGGGCAGTGGATCTGTAGAGACACATACCAACCCTCCACCTTAGCCTGTCACCATAACCTTAGCCTGTCACCATAACACATTTACAAATGCAATGTACGATATTTATTGCTACATACAAATAGCAAGATAAACTATACTATTGAAACTACTCTATGCCACTTTAACAACAACCCTAAAGCTGGACAATCCCTTTAAATCCTTTACTAAATAAACATTAAAAACATGAATCGTGATGAGTAATAAGAAAAATAAAACACTTTAGTACTTCTTTGCATTTATAATAAGTCCTTGAAGTTACGTATTTGACCCTCTACAGCTCAAATCTTATCATGTTACAACAAATTTAAAAAAAATCCCCACTATTGCACATGATAAATATTGGGCCGTTACAGTTAATATTTGATTAACTATAAGTTTTAGATCTTTTTGAATTTGTAAGTCATATACATGGGTATAGTTATTATTTGTTTCTTAAATTACAGCATTACATTACCTGGAGGAGGTGAACAGAGAGCCATTGACTGATCCAAAGCAGGACAGTCCAACAAACACTGGGATTATCCACGACATTGGGCCGAGGTAATAGTTCCCAAAGTCCTGTAAGAGACAAAAGGAGTAGAGTACAGGCAATACAAATACTTTTTTTAGTCAAAGCTGTATTGTATACTGACCACAGCCACTGCCTCAGAGTTGAGCATCTGGTCTGGGGACAGAGTGGTGAAATAGGCCAGATTGGTGAGAACATAGACAACGGTCACAATGGGCAACGAGATGATGATGGCGCGTGGAAGGTTCCTAAAAAGAAATAAAAAATGTGCAATGGTATCACGGTTACGCAGAATTTTCAGAGCAAATGACAAGGAGGACGATGGATACTTACTTGTATGGATCTATCATTTCTTCAGTGACAAAATTTAGGTAATTCCTAAAATCGAAAAGAAAACGTTACACCCTGCATCTATAATTCATGTGTAAACCTTTTAAATGCACTAACCAACCACCATAAGCAAATAAGCCACTGTACAATGCCAGACCAATACTGCCAAAATCATATTTAGAGCCTTGGAAGGAGTTTTCTGGAAGCAGGTTATCGGTGCCACCTGGAAGAAAACAAAAACAAGTAGGTCAGGACAAACCTGATTCGAATTTCCTTTGTCGGCCTAATATTGCAGATGGATAGGTATACATGTAGGCTCTGCAATAAAGAAAAACAAATGAATGCAGGACTATACTATGGACTTCTGAATGAGACAGATTTCGGATACAACGCTTGAGAGGAACTGAAAAGCATTAGGACTTTATTGGAACTTCTAAACTACACTGTGGATTTATAGCACGGTCTTAAACATCAATTTTTTGGGAGGTCTGCTGAAGATTTAAAGCACATTCCAGTAGACTTTGCCCCCTGCTACACGCGCCTGCATTCTCAGACACTTGGACGGTAGCTAAACCAACAGCCCTGGGCACTGTTGGTACTGTAGAGTTAGCTCTAAGCCCAGCGCAGCGTGGGAACAGCCTGGATAATGCCCTGGACGTCTGCCCGTCTATCTCCAACCAGAGTTGACCGGAGAGCCACCTAGCCTAGTGGGTCCCAATTAAGAAATCACTCAACAGCTCATTACTTGGACAGTATTTTCAGTAGATCATTTTTCATCCATTTCAAAAGTAGTTTTTGAGTTAAATTGGTTACCTGCTGTTCGGTAGTAATTACATTTAAATTCACTTCTAAATCACGATATTTTACACTACAGTGAAGTCACGAGACTAAATACCGGTACTCAAGTCCTCATATGACCTTCAGGCCTTACGTGATCATGTCTTTCCAGAACAATGACCCTCCATGGCCCCCCCGTCTTTGCTCCCTCAGGTTAGGTCCTAGTAAAGGTTGATCTGATGCCAACATAGACTTCAATGAGTCACTTGCTACTGCATTCAACACAAGAAAAAAATATAAGTGAAATAAATGTGAGAGCAGACAGCACATGGCTTTCAAAGAAAGTAAATACACAATACCAACAGGAAAAGCCTGGAAAATTCTGAATTTACATCAAAAGCAAACACAATTTCAGTTTGTAATAACAATCAAATGCAATAAAAAGACTTGCATACAATATTTAAAATAATAGGTTATTGTTATTTCTGTTGTTTATCTTTCTAGTTGAAAGTGTGACAGGTTAAAGGTGTTTTCACACAATGCATTTAAAAAAGTTAAATATGTGACGATACCTACAATTTGTTTTACTTCCAAACTGAGCTGGCTGGCGTCAGATTAAGAAAGCAGATCTTTTCTGCAGAGAATCAGATTACAACGGTCTCTAATCTGAGTGTAATAGGCTTGACTCACAAAAAGGATAAATACCAGCATAAGTGTCTGGTGTTTTTATCGACCATCTCAAAATAACTGCATTCAAAACGGTGTTAAACATATATTTAAATATATAACTATTTTCAGGTAGCAGCTTCTGCAGTAGACTGTTGTTCCTAATACATAAATTAAACCACTCCTCAACTTGACTATAAAATAGGCATGAAAGCACATTACATTGAAGGGAAGAGCTGTTGGCTGTAACTACTTTCTTAAACTGTCTATATAAACTTTCTCCATGAAACACATTGGATAAAATGTCAACTCAAGATTAGTCTTTGATGCCTCCAATACCAGAACGTTGCCATAGGGAGAATCTTGGGAGAATAATGGGGCGATTCCAGGGTGTAATTATTGTACTTTTGTGCTCACTTGTACTTTGGTGGTACCAATGTTTTGGTTAAAAAAAAAGTAAATTACCTAGGCCAATCTTCACAAATCCTATGATGATGATGAGAGTGAGGGCCAAGAGCTTGGCTGCAGCAAAGAAATCCTGCACTCTGGTAGCCGCCTTCACACTGTAGCAGTTCACAAAGGTCAGCAACACTGGAAAAAGAGAGATTTTGATTTAAAAACATGACAAAGCCTTATTCTGTCTATTACGCTCTTTCAGAATTCTAGTAGCTTGTCAAAATCCCCTTTTCTCCCAGTTCCCTGAAACTCCCTCAACACACACTAGTTGAAGATAGCTCTGGACCCCATTAGAAGTGATTAACTAAAGCACCAAGTCCCTTCAAAGCTCCTAAATTAGGCCAAGAGACAGGACAATACACAAAGAGACTCTGTGCTGTTGAGGACTTGATACAGTAGAGAGCACCTCACTCATTGTGGGCCGTCCATGTCAACGGGTGCAGACCTACTCATGCATTGATGCACAATTTCCAAAGAGACAATTGTCTTATTTCTGCACAGGCCAAAGGAGTTATGCATGTATGGATTGACCCCCAGTGACCTGGCCCAGATCATGCACCCCAGGCATGCACCTACACACAGTGTAGACTATAGAGGGTAATCCTAAAGAGGGAGGCTCTAGGTCCAGCACCTCGTCATGTGGGCCCAGTTAGGCTTTAGTGCACACTCTGGAGCTTAGCACCAGGGCTACTGCTGGTAAAGCCCAACACTACTGTAAGTCATTTATATATATATATATATATATATATATATATATATATATATATATATATATATATATATATATATATATATATATATATATATATATATATATATATATATATATATATATATATATATATATATATATATATATATATATATATATAAAATATGAGGGACAAAAAAATCTAGTCTGAAATGAGTCTCACTTTATTGAGTCTCACTTTATTGAGTCTCACTTTATTGAGTCTCACTTTATTGAGTCTCACTTTATTGAGTCTCACTTTATTGAGTCTCACTTTATTGAGTCTCACTTTATTGAGTCTCACTTTAATGAGTCTCACTTTATGAGTCTCACTTTATGAGTCTCACTTTATGAGTCTCACTTTATGAGTCTCACTTTATGAGTCTCACTTTATGAGTCTCACTTTATGAGTCTCACTTTATGAGTCTCACTTTATGAGTCTCACTTTATGAGTCTCACTTTATGAGTCTCACTTTATGAGTCTCACTTTATGAGTCTCACTTTATGAGTCTCACTTGTCTCACTTCATGAGTCTCACTTCATGGCCATTGAAAGCACCTGACGCTCTAAATGATGAAATAACGCGGCATTTTGTCCGCTCGAGATTAGAGCCGCACGTGCTCCACTCATCCTGTACAACTCACGTGAAGTGAGCTCAGAAGATGGCTGAATAATACAATGAGTCTGTAGTGGATGTGATGTGTAGAAATGCAGTATTAAAATGTAGCGTAGGCTCGTTCGTGGCTGTTCCGGGGTTGCATCATGCGCCTCAGGATGAGCGAGTACTCACTGATACAAAGGCACGCCAACAGCTTGGCTCCACTTTCCGGGACGGGGCACATGGGGAACAGGGGCTTCAGGAGGTACGTGGCGAAGACATACGCGACAATGTACTGCGAGGACGGCCGTATGATGAGCAGCTCGATCCACAGCTTGAGGAACGCCAGCAGAGAGCCGTACACCTCCAGGATGTAGGCATAGTCTCCGCCCGACTTGGTGATCGTGGTCCCCAGCTCGGCGTAGCACAGCGCGCCCACGGTAGAGAAGACCCCGCACACGGACCAGACCACCAGGGACAAGCCCACGGACCCGGCCTCTTTGACCACACCGGTGGGAGTGACGAAGATGCCCGAGCCGATGATGGTGCCCACGATGATGGCCACGCCGTTCCGGAGCGTGATGGTCCTCTTCAGCGCGACCCCATCCCCTTCCTCCGCCTCTCCTCCTTTGCCGCCGTCCCCGGGCACAAGCGCCCCGGTCTCCGTCGTCTCCGTGGTGGGACTTCCCGGTAGCAGCATCCTCTCCGTGACTTGCTTGTCTTCCTCCTTACCTACGGAGGAATTCGAGTTCCTCTGTTTTAACCCCGACATCTTCGCTGGAGGGTTTTCCGCGTCGCGCTCGCGCTCTCTCTCGGTTAGGACACTTCCCGTAGCCCAGAGTCGGCCCCGGCTCTGCCACGAAGAGGAGTCCCGCACTTTGTCTGAGTCAGTGCGGGGTGTTTCTCGTTTTAGCGCTAATCCAATGAACCAAACCGTACAACATCATCACAGCCCCGCTACGTCAGGTCAAGTCCAGCCCCCTATGGTCCCGGCATGACTTGTACCCTCTACCGGGGGCGGGCGGCACAGCACTGTCGTTCTACAACCGGACAATCTTTATACTTCAGGGCAAAACTTATAATTACTAGGAAAGATAAGATAAGATAAGAAGATAAGATAATCCTTTATTGTCCACACATGGGGAAATTTCATTGATACAACGCAGTAGATACAGATAATCCTTTATTGTCCCACTGTTAGGTTAGGATTAATTTTATAACATGACACCAGCATCTTTAAACATGACTTTGTGTAGGGTAGTGATGTTGTACTTAAGAGGAGGAAGATATATAAAATAATAGAGAATATTGCAATTGTTGAAAATTAGAATATTAACTATGTCAAATGATTTGTTATTAGCTGCTGACGATGGGCTGGTTTCAATCCTGGTTCTGTTGGACCTCAGCGCAGCTTTGACACCATCGACCACAACATTCTACTGCAGAGGTTAGAATGTTAGATGTGATGTAGGAGTCGGCGGGACAGTCCTCAGCTGGTTTAAATCCTATTTGTCTGATAGGTACCAGTTTGTTCATGTAAACCAGAGCTCCTCACCTTGTTCTAAAGTAACTTACTGTGCCTCAGGGTTCAGTACTCAGTCCAATTCTGTTTACTCTTTATATGCTGCCGTTAGGTAACATTATCAGAAAGAATTGCATTCACTTCCATTGCTATGCAGATGACACACAGCTGTATTTAGCTTGAAGACCGATCAAGTAGGCAGACTTAGTGCCTGTGTGAAGGATATAAACATGGCTGACACTTGATTATCTACTTCTTAACCCTGGAAAAAACAAGGTCATTGTACCAGGCCCGAAACGTCTGCGAGACGCCTTATCTGAGCAGATAGTCACACTGGACAGTCAGTTTACATGCAAACTAAAAAGACATTTTTTTACACTGTCGGTGTAGCCTCCAGTTCTTCTGTAAGAAACCTTGGTGTCTTATTTGACCAAGAGCTCTCACATATAAATAAAACCTGTAAAAACTTTCATCTATGTAAAATTTTGCCTAACATTTGCCCATGTATTTGTTTCATCTAGATTTGACTACAGAAACTGCCTGCTCACAACGTGTGCTAGAAACTTTCAACTGGTTCAAAACGCAGCAGCTAGATCACTAAGTGGAACTAAAAGAAGAAAGCACGGTGCGTTGGTGCTCGAGTCTCTTCACTGGCTCCCCATCGAGTTTAGAATCAAATTTAAAATCCTCCTATTGACTTACCAAGGAATAAATGACATGGCCCCATCCTACCTAAAGGTGCTATAGTAACATACCCAAACAGTGCACTTCGCACTTGTAGGCTTTATTCTTTAGACTTTATTCTTTAGACTTTATTCTTTAGACTTTATTCTTTAGACAATCATCTGTCACTGTCAGGCTATGTCAAAATAAAACTCCTTCTGTATCTATAAAACACAGAGGCCTTTATTTTGTAAGTGTCACATCCAGGCACCTTCTGCACTGACCTGAGCAGGGAAAAAGGGAGAGAGAGAGCCTCGGTGACCTGGCTGCACCCCCTCCTCCCTGTACCTCCGTCACCTAGCAACAGAGACCCGCCGCTAATGCTAACTCTAATGCTAATACTAAGCCCGCGGCAATGAAGAGGAAATGTCCCATCAAAATAAAAGAGGAAGAGGAAGTGAAGGCATTCATTGCGCCTCTGCTGGCCAATTATGAAAAATACACAATATCTGTAATGCACTTTTTTTCATGGCGTCTCAAGGAGAATATAAACCATAAGTTTCAATCAAATCAGACATTGTTGAGTTTTTCACACAATGGGTAGGGGGCGCTATAGAGGCAATTTGTTACATGGGTATTAATTATTTCCAATCAGACCCTAAAAACACATTAGTGAGTGAAATATGAGCTCCGTAGAATAATTCCTTTAGGCGTGACTTGAGGGCGTGTTATGCGGAGACCGTATGCAATATATATTTTTTTTTTTATATTTATTACATTTTAATGTCTTTAGATGCAAAAAGTGTTGTTTTGAGCTTGATCAGACGAAAAACCTAGGACAAGTAGGATTTTGAAGAATAAAAAGTCAAACATGGCGGCGCAACTTTGATTCAACATGGCTGACTTTCTGTTTATCATAGAGCAATGCTGCCAGGTGTGTTTTACTCCTCAAAGGTCAGAGGTCAAAGGTAGCTCTATCACTGTCCCAAGTGTCATGTGCCTAGGCCAAAGATTAAGAGTTTCATGTTTTTTCTTTTTTGAACTAGTCGGACTCGTCGCATTCCATTCCATGGAATGGCTCGAGCCAATTAACATATCTTAGCACTACAACTAGAGTTACGGAAACCCTATATATTGGGCTGTAGTCATAATTGACTTATATATACTTGGGTTAGGGTTAGTGTAAATGCAAGTACATGCGTTTGACTGAGCTTTATTTATCTTTTATGTTGACAGATTACCACAATACAATACCATACAATAAGCATGTGTAGGCCTGTCCTCAAGCAATGAAAAACATAGCTAAAACAAAATGTGTGGTTTGGCAAGAGAGGAGCTTGTTTTTGCACTGTTTATTTAAATCAAACTCACCACATCATCGCCTACATTTACTCCTCGGTTACAAAATAATGGTTATAATGAGGGAGAAGGGGTTTTCAAAATGTGCTTCTGAAAGTTTATTTCTCTTTGGCTTGTGGACAAGCTGCACTAGTGGCACACTGCCCATGCTCACAACACGCCTGAATATTATTTACTTTAACATCTCATAGGTAACATTCTGTGTCATTGTAAGAGTGTACCATTTCACCACGGAGGGAAAAAAGCTTTATACAGCTGTTTTCTTTAAAAAGATAAGGATTTTTCTATACACTCACTATAACGGTAAGAACTACGGGTGGGGACAATAGGTTTTAAGCATACTTACAAAATTCAAAGTTATTTAAAAATTTAAAAATGCAAAATTATAATCTGAATTTATTATCATTCTACAACTATGTGCTAAATTAAGTGGTTATGTGTCACCTTATTTTGATAATGATCCAGCTACCAAGCTCCTGTGTTGGATGGAATCAGCTCCTGTCCATGTTAAAGAGGCCGACAGTCTCTTCATTTAAGACCAGACTTAAAATGTTCCTTTTTGAAAGGACCTATGGTCAGGCCAGTTAGGAACACAAATAAAAACCTACAGTTTCCCAGCTACACTGCCCTAGGAGCAACTATGCTGGGGGAAGTATGGCAGCTTGAGCACTCTCCTCTGCACTTCCTCTGCTAGCTCCCTATCAACAATATTTAGTCTGTTCATTGCTGTTCACATGTTTTTCTCCTTCCACCCCCCCCGGGGAGGGCTAATGTTTCAGGCACTGCTGATGCTGCTCCAGTGACAACTGCACCTCAGGTGATCTGTAGATCCGGATGCTCCTCAACTGTCTGGAGGGTTTATCTCTCTCTTTATCTGCCTGGATGAACTGTCCTCCTGACTGGATCTGGCCCCACAGTCTATCTGCGAATGGAAGCGTGTCAGTCCTTGGATCTGAAGTGTGTTCGTCCGTGGTAGTAGGATTTCTCCTTCACTGTGGTTCTCCCAGAGGTTTCTGTTCTTGCCGAGGAGTGGGGTCTAAGGACAAGGGCTGCTGGGACATGTATCCATTTGCTCATTTCCTGTGAACAGTGTTTAATCTGCTTTTCACTGTCGCCCTTCGAGTAGACTGTTGTTATGATTGTGGGTGTTACAAAAATGAATTGAATTGAATTGAAAACAATACATGTACCTCGAAATGACGATAAGCAGATGTGGAACCCTCCACTAGAATAGTTCACTTTTAAATGGGCCACCCCTGCTCACCTTTACCTTACTGCACAAATTGTAACATCCTTGTTTGTGAACCTGCTAGACTGGTTTTACTGTGGCCTGGAGCAGAACCATCACACCCAGAATCTGTTACAACCGTAATCAAGATTAAAATGTGCTTAAATTCTTGTGAATCATTTTGGATGAAAAATTAAATTGGAAGGGTCATTAATAATAAAAGCAAGAATATAGCCGCAAGCGGCAATGATCGGCCCTCGCCACGCCGCCGCCACGCCGCAAGAGGAGGGGGCGATAACGCGCCCCAATTGTCCTTTTATTGCGCCTACTGCTGAATCTGTGACGCTGTCACATCTTCTCCCCTTTGTTTTACCATCAAAAAGCAATTTTATTTTGAATTCTTGGCAAAATGTGCGGCTTTGCCGCACAGACACCGTGACTCTTTGAATAAAAATGTGGATAACTTTTGATGGTCCACCCCTGAAGATGAGTCTCACCAAATTTCAGGTTAATAGGGCGAACGCCCTAAGAGGAGTTTGTGAAAGTGTAAACATGTTCTGGCGATTTCCCCATTGGAATAACATGGAAGGTTTCGGTCATCGTTATGGCAACGCTATAACAATTATGACATGGGTCTCCTTGACTTTTTTGATGGGGATGCTAAAATTGAGTTGTGTGTCAAATTTCATAAAATTTCGCAAAACTAAACATTTAACCTCCATATAAAATCTGTAGGGGGCGCTGTGGCTCCAAATTAATTTATTTCACTTCAAGTAGGTTTAGGGCAAAGAGTTTAACAACTGATTCTAATTTGACGCAATTCGGACTTTATCTGCGCAAACGGCAGAAATGTAAAATTTGGGAGATTTCTGAAATGCTAGCTACAGTTTGCGGCTTCGCCGCACAGAGACCATGACAGGTATCAATGTAATTTGGATAACTTTTGATGTCCCACTCCTCAGTAGCATTTTCACCAAATTTCAGCTTTTTAGGGCCAACGCCCTGGGAGGAGTTCGTAAAAGTACGACGTTTGGAAAAACTCCAAAGTCATGTTTAGCCATTTTTGAAGCAATATGGCCGACATTTGGTTGGGCGGACGGCGTTGCCGTAATAATATTTTTTTACTTCTCTTGTCACCATCTACCTCTGCGCCAAATTTCATGATTCTACGATCAGATTTTTTTTGGGTCATTTCCCATCTCTCAATGCATTTTTGGTACATTTGGGGGCGCTGACGCGCCAATTTTTTTTATTTTAGAAAAGGGAAATAGCCAGAATGTAGAGAGGCACGATTTTTAGAGGTGTGCAAATTTCTGTGACTTTTCGTCAATGTTCACTGGGTGAAAAATAGGGGGGTTGGTCCCGAGAAGAAGAAGAAAGAAAGAAAGAATAATATTCCGATGCGAAAACAATGTTTCCCATTTTTCAAATATCATGAACTATACATTTTCGGAAAGCGCTCGCGCTTTCATACCTCATGGTGTGGGTCCCTGGTCACTGACGGGTACTTTCGTTAATTTTGAGTGGGCTCCGCCCACTTTGTGTTTTTGGCCCTCTATACAGTTATAATGTTAAATTTTTGCATTACATGTTTATATGCACGGAACATGCAAGAGATGGGGAACGTATTTGTGAGCTACTTAGCGCATTGCATCTCAATGTAAAGTGCTCGTTTAGTGCGCACTTTTGCACGGGCTTCGCCCGTTTACAACGGTAATGTTCCATTTTCCTACTACTAATTAGTATGCACGGGGCGTGCATGAGTGAAGGAGTGCGTTAGTGAGTGTTTGGAAGTGGGCGAGCGCTTAGCGCTCGATTTCGATGTTGCACCAGTGTTTAGAAATGAAAAAAATATAAACAGAAAATAATGATGGACTATGTAAATAAGGAAAGTAATTAAGTTAGAGAATGTATACATAAAACAATACTTGTAATACAGAGAGTAAAATATGATTGATTGAAAAATGTTCTTTATACCTCTAGTGTTTTTATGGATTTTTGTTCCAGCCCATATTTAAGGAGCTTATGTAATTGTGCCAATCATATAACAACTTGAAGAGGGTATGGCTATTTTCCTCATATTTCATTTAATAGTTAGGTATTTTCCTAATAGAAACAGTACATTGACTATATATTCCAGATCTTTATACTTGTGTTGGAAGACTGTTATATTATAAGTTTTTTTTGCAATTCTATTCCCATAGTTGACATCAGAATTTGCAATCCTAAAAGAGATGCTTTAGTTTTTCTTCTTCTTTTTGGCAAAAGGTGCAGTAAGTAGTTATGTCTGTCATTTTAGAGATAAGGGAATTGATGGGATAAAGATGGTGTCATTTTCATATTTTTCATAATTTTACATTGCATTTGTCTGACTTTGTTGACTTTCTCCCATCTTATATCAGCACCATAAGACAATACTGTAATACTGAATGTCTTTACTTGGTAGCGGAGGGGAAAGATTGAAGACTCTATTTTATATTATTTTAATGATTTGTGAAAGGAGCAGGATTTATCATCTTCCTGTTCCTTTTGCTCGTGCCAGTAATAATGATGAATGTTTTCCTTGTCTGTTTTGTTGTTGGTATTGTTCTTTGTGGAGTGCTGGCATGGAAAATGGCATGAATGGATAAATAAATACTGTGCAATTGTCCAATTCACAACGAGCAAAGACAAGTGCTCCTATGAACCTCTTCATGTCATATAATCATCCTCATGTAAAAAGCAAATAAGCATCTTAATCATTTGGTATGACAAACACATCAAATATTTCATTTATTCACTTAATAAAACCCTTTTTTCAAAGACGTGAAGGGTGTTAAATCATTTTACGTAGACGTTTGTGAGAGCCAAAACCATAGGAATGAGGTTTGGAAGAGATGTCCTAAAAACTACAGGTGGAAACTACATGAGGAAATACACTAAAAAGCTACAAATGTACATTGGTATGAGGAATGTCTAGCAATTGCCCCACTACTTTTATTTAGAGGAATAATAGACCCGCCCAAAAAATACAGAACAGTAACATTTTGAGTGTAATTGAGTCCAGAGGGAACTGGTATAAAATGCTTGTTTGATCTAGAACCTGCCCCAAGTGTTAGTTCAAACTGTAGAAACACATGGGAAAGGTTTCGAATAACATGAGCAGGATGTGGTGGCATAGTGGGTTACCATCAGATCATTTGTTGTTTACCTTGACAGAATGATGGAATCTACAATGAAACCATTTTATGCATTATATTTTAACGGTTTCCCGTATGCCAAGCAGACCCCTGCACTTGTCAACATGGAGTTGTTAAGACGGTATGTTATTCAGTGCCACAGACAGACAATTTCCTGTGCTGAGACATAGCGGATATGGTCAATATTCCTCTCTCTCTCTCTCACTCTCAAACATGGCATGCAGGACCTTCACTTCAGGTCAAACTTGGAGCCCCAAATACAGCTTTAATCCAGTCTGCCCCCTCTGTCTCAGATATAAGCTGCAGACCCCCAACAGATGTGGGAACAAACAGGACATACATTTACCTGATTTTACATATTCAGTGCTCCAATTCAATATTTTACTACAACTCTCCATTCAAATACAATGTGCAAAGTAATTTGTGTAAATTGTTGATGTTCCTCATCCTCTGGAAGGCGCTTGTGATGAAGTGGACTTTTACACTCCACATGTCCCTTAAGTTTATTGCACACACATTTAAACTTTACTTTAATTTAACATGGGTAACTGCACATATCCGGGGTCATGTTTGTGTTAGCCTTATTGTTTCATACAGTTCATTCATTAAGTCATTTATTCAATTAATTAAAAGCACACAATCAATATTAGTTTAGCTGTTTCGTTTTTGTTTCATTTGCAGTGACGGCTGGTGGTGCAAAATATAGGGGGGGCTATTTGACAGGACCGTGTTTTTTTTTTTTTTTTAAATGACCAAAATTGAATATTTTACATTTACTGTATGAATACATATTTTAAACGCACATTTACAACTGAATTAATTAAATAAACACAATTTGTTTCCACTTTTGGTAATGATAATACAATGACTTAGAGGCAGATACCATTTGTGAGAAAATACATTTGACATAAAATTACATTTTACACTTTATAAAATTGTTAAGAACAAAACAAAAATCTCAGTAATACTGTAACTTATAATGCATAGTAGCAATTACTACATGAAGAGAAAATAAAAACACAAACAATTGTTGGTGCCTGTTTCATAAAACAGCTTCTAAGTGGCATTAAGTTTCCCTGAACTACATGTGTAACATTTTTATATTTAATCATCACAGACATTATTGCTGTATGGAAAGTTGTTCTTATAGACATGTCATTGTTTAAAACACTTTTTCAGTGGAGTTGCTTTCATACTTGTACATACATGGCACCACATTCATACATGTGGTGCCTGGAAATAAATGAATGAAGCCAGCTAATTCCTGGTTTTAAACCCTGTCCTGATGATGTCCCTAATCACATCATCAGAAGCTACTATTTGGAGAAGGGTATTTAACCCTGGTTTTATGTCCCCATGTGTGTATTTTGGTTCGTCTTTAAAAAAAGTTTACTTTGTGGTTCAGTATGTCAACACAAAACCAAAATCAAAGGCACATACGCATGCAGATTCCTGAAATGGCTTCAGCCTCCCACTGTAAAGTAGGCCTTGAAAGGAGTACAGAGACCAAGTGCTGTGGTGATGGGAACAGGTCAGATCTGTGACTCCAGGTGGGTGTGAGAACGCTTCGGCTTGGGCAGCTGTTATAACATACACTTTGTTTTAGCTTTTCTCTCAAAAACTCATGTTATTAGACAAATAAACAATCTCTTTCTTTTGAGGTCAACTGCTTTGCTTGCTAAAAACATGAAGATTCTTAACCGTATTTGTGACCTCCATCAGCAGATGTATCAGAACATAACATTCAGCCACTGCATTTCAAATTAAAGTGACTGAGGGCTTTTAGTGTTCAACATTTGTTTAACTAGGATCCACTTACATTTCAAATCGAACGTGACCTTCTGGCTTGTACCCTTTAGTAGGAGAGGATGATCGCTTTGTGTTCAAGGCAGTTTCATTGAAGTTTTCTTGCTTAAATTAAACATATTAGATCTTTACTCATAAAGATCTACACAGCGTTTCCTTGGAGAGTGGTTATTATTATCCTAGAATACACCGGCTCATTCAAGTCCTACTACAGCACCTGCGGACGTTTACACACAGTTCAAAGAGCAGGGGTCTCTAGTCAGTCTGCACCACTGTGTCCTCCGGGGCACCCGCAGCGACGCACAATAAACAGCCTCAGATGGGCCGCTCAGGAGAGGTGGGACAGCCAGAGAAAACACCCCACCCTGAGGCCCATGAACCTATGGGTGAGGTCCCTAAACATCCACTCTTCAAAGGGGGAGTGGAGCAGGGATTATGGGACAACTGGGTTTGATTCATTCCTGGAGTAAGGAACAATGGTGATTTGGGGTAAATGAAATATAAGATGTAAATATAAAACACAATTAAAATTATTGCATATCAGAATGCCTCTGTGGTCTTTTTTTAGGTCTTTGTCTCTTTTTCTCATTAAGAAACTAAACATACTGTTCCGATGAGTACCTGTTTTTTTTTTACCCAGTGCAGCGCTCTATGATGATCGACCATTAAAAAAATATTTGTCTCTCGCAAAGTAAAACTTTAATAGACTAAAAGGAGCCTAAATCTGGACAAAAACATGGCTGAGCAGATGTGACATTCCAAATCTATGAAGAATATTAAAGTCCAAAACATTTATTTAAATCATTTTATTTCAATTTCATATTTTGACATACATTTTTTAAGTCTTTAAAACATTGTTCTCATAAGGCAGATCAGAAACCATACATTTTGAAACCATCAAGAAGGCGCAACTGAGGCCCAAACTAGCTCCACACATCAGGAATGTAGGCTGCTGCACAGGAATAAACATGTTTCAAATATTTAATTCCTGTAAATATACGAGGCAACGCTCAAAGACAGTGGGGGAAACAAGGACTCACACCGGTACAGGAGGAACAACAAAATGCAAACATGAGCTCATAACAAAGGCAAAGTCAATGAAAAATGTAATTTTCTTGCATTGATCATCAATAAAGGCATGCAACTTTAAATAACAAGATTAATCACAATGTTTGAACTGAGCAGTGATGGAAATACATGTCCTACAATCTTGCATTTTAAATAAAGTTGAATATAGAATTTTTTAAACATTGGTCAATTTAAAAAGTATCAATTTAGAATGTAAAGCATTTTTGAAAGTGTTGCTGTAAATAGAACATGCCTTTATAGAAAAAAACATAATAGTAACAATAAGTCCTTGGTTCCATTTTGATAAACAATATGACAGAAAAGGAAATTGTACTTTGAAAATGCATTTGATTTTACAGCACAAATGGCATTCTATCCCACTTATTGTCCAGTCTTCAGAACGAACTACTGTTGCACCTGCCACGTTTCAGGTTTGTATCCATTTGAGGCCTCATCGCACAGAATGGTCCCACTGGACGTCCCACCGAGGAGAGGCTGAGGGCGTGGCCTGTTTCAAATGGGTCAGAGGCTCGAGATGGAATTCTTTCATTGTTGCTCAGGAATTC
Organism: Eucyclogobius newberryi; assembly: GCF_026437365.1. Taxonomy (NCBI): domain Eukaryota; kingdom Metazoa; phylum Chordata; class Actinopteri; order Gobiiformes; family Gobiidae; genus Eucyclogobius; species Eucyclogobius newberryi. The sequence continues at coordinate 22,123,986 of NW_027316389.1, forward strand.
AAAAGGTTACCGTGACCTCTTCTGCCCATCAGCTTGGAACAACATCTGCAGTTTCCATTCATCCCCATGCATATTTATTTTTTGTTCAGGAACATATACAGTTTTCATTCATTCTTGAGTAAAAAGTCAGTCCAATTAGCAGTATTGTTTTAAACTGTGCAGCAGCTACAGTAGGATAAATTCATCTAAATTTCCACTGATATTATCTCTTTTGTTGGAAATACAAATATTTTCTCTATCCAGTTTTAAAAGAATTTCCAACAGGACACACATATTTTAAATGTAAATAATAATGTAAACTCCAAATATGATAAAACCATAATCAGCACTGCAGTGGCACAATACTCTGACTGGTGCTACCACAAGACTTATTTTTAATCCCCAGCCTACAACTGTGCAGTGTACAGGAAAAGTTAAATGAAGCAATATAAACAAAGTCGAACTATTATGTATCAGTGCCCACACAGAAATGCTCCCATCTCCTTTTGTGCGCAAGATGACTGATCGTGAGTAGAACACAACATATTCACACCCTCAACCACAACAGCCAGAAGCATTTAATTAATTACATTTCTATTGACCCTTTAAAATGCTATTTTATTTCATCTTTATTTCACCAGACAAAACATTAAGAACAAATCATTATTTACAATGTTGGGCTGAATGTTGTCAAGAATGGTCGGGAATGGAGGTGACTGGAGGCAAGGCGAAGTGAACATTAGCACAATTTCAAGGGTTTACTGATAGAAAAAGCTGACATTTTGAATTTGCACATAAATGATATGTTAGTTTGTGTTTCCTTTACAAAGAATGGAAAACTTGTTTCCATCTAGCCTCAAATTTGTATTTGAACGTTGCAGAAAGTATAGTTTGTGATAAAGTATGTGATACATTAGGAGATAAACTACAAGTATTGTCCTATAACACCAGAGTAAAACTCAGGATTTTGGCTTCATCAAAAGTGTCAAATTTTCCTATTAAAGTTTTTTTTTTGTGAAAAACAAATAACAAAATACAATAGTAAATGTGTTTAAACCAGGCTCCAATATCACTCATGTGTCTGAGTGGTTTTAACTTGCCAAAACCACATTTCTTTCTCATATTTTGTGATATTCTGAGGTTAATCCATTGAAATCACATTACTATATGTTCTACTTCACATTTGCCTCCATTTTGGAATTTAGAATGTATTTGTTTACAAGCTTTTAAAGGGTCTATTCTTTTTAACACAAATGTAGTGTGAATACCAATAACATCTGACAAACAACTACTATCGTCAGGGCCTGACCATTACATCAGACTTATGTTAGACTCTTTAGAACAAGCAAAGACAGTTATGTGTGAACAGGTGCTAAGATGAGCGCTCAATTACACAATAGCACTTTTATAAGGCACTGAAATATTGAGGCCATTGTGAGTAAGTACCATCAGAGTTGAGAAAACTACTCATACTGTTATGCTGCAATAAACAAAAGACAATGGGAAATGTTTTACCCAAGTTTTACAATTAGAACAAGTACTATCTTATGACAGTTATGACTGCCTGCAAAGGCTAATAATATATTAGCTGTATAATGTACATTATTGCATTTTTTCTTGAGTAGTTGTGAGGCTATAAACTCAAAAGAGTAACTGTGTACACCAAAATGACTCCCTCAAACTGCATAGAAATGACTTTCTTATAGAACAATCAAAAAGGTTGCACGATAAAATATCATAAGATAGGTGAAAGACACTTTGCTATAGTAACTCCATATCATCATGTTTTAAATGTATGCCCCCCTACTATATGTATCCCTTATTATTGTATCTAAAGAAAGTCTAGATAAAACAAAATGTCAACGAAAAACCCCCTCCTGAAAAAAGCATCAGGTTCACACTAAAAACAATCTAATAATGTATTAATAAAAACTGTGTTCTATTAAAAACAAAACAGTATTTTGGAAACAGTTATAATTCAGGTGCAAGTAATTTAAATGAACTAGTCAAACTGCCATTTCATTATATAGATTACATTATGATTATTTGCATTATTGAAATGATTTATAATCTATCAGTCCGTACTATGTTTAACTTTGACTCAAATTACATTAATAATGTACTTATGTCAAGATAAAAAATATTGCCAATTGAAAAAGCTAGATTTTGCACATAATTCGACTTTTTCAGTGTGATGCTGATTCTCCGTGCTCTTCTAACAAGAGAAAGGGGAGGAGGCTTGTAACATGTGTGATTTGTTACGGTCAGTCTAATGGCAGCTCAGCGTGAGGTGGTCTGTTCAGGGCGGTTTCAGTGGCTGTGCTCCTTCACCTCATCCAGCGGTGAGTTCTTGAGGAACGGAGTGAAGGAGGAGCGGACAGCACGGCCCCGGAGCGGCTGAGTCTCCCGGAAGTTGTTGACCATGCTCTTTTGCACCTCCTCCTCTGCAGCAGTAAACAAAAGGCTTCGGAACACTGCCAGCTGCACCAGAGGAAAGGAAAAGCAAATACTAGGCATAAGAAATAATGATACATTATGGTTTATATACTTAATATTCTGTTTGCATACATGCTGAAAGGTTATGTGCAACGCTTTTGTTTGCACGGAAATAATGCACGTCTTTCTTAATTCTGATTACGGTAAGCACAACATGTGGTAACATAAATACTTGGCTAGCTTGCTCAACAATTTAGTAGTTGACAAACTGGAATTATAGAGATATGGATTACATGCTGTCAGGTATGTCAGTTAGGTAAGTAGTATAATCTCCTATTCATTGAAGGTTAAATAAGAGACCAACATTGACCAGTTTGAATCATAAAAAAGTATGTATTGTAACTACAGGAGCTAGTGCACTTTTCCTGACCTGGTCATGGCTGACTTCGATGTGCTGTTTCATGAGGATCCAGGTGACGGCTTCAGTGAGAGGAGGCGTGGTCAACGAGCCGTGATAGGTCCAATAGTCGTTGACATTGGAGGGAAGTAGACATGCCGGGTCGAATTTAGTGAACTCGACCACACTGTCCTGAAGAAAACAATTGACAGGTAAATTTGACAAGTCATTCTGGGAACAAACCTAGAGGACGCCACTTGTATTTAAATATATCAACTAAAATGTATGATTTTGGTGCCTTCTCTGTTTGAGTACTAAATCATTACATTATAACAAGTAAGCCTTTCTTGGAAATGGAATAAAGCAGTTTTTCAGCATTTTAGTTCATCCTTGGGACTAAATCTGGAACCTGGACCAGACTGGACCAGAACCGGACCTAACCAATTCAACATAAGCAGGTTTATACTGAGCTCGAAGCACAACATAACAAGAACAATAGTTACACATGGACACACGGAAGACACAGGCGTGGGAAGTAATGCCACATCAATTTTATTTAATAAAGTAACTCTACAGTAAAGAAAGGTTGGATAGTATCTGCAGTAACTTTATCACAAAACCATTATCTGTAATCTTACTCAATAAACATATGATTGTCTATATCTATAAGCAGCCAATTAAAAAACATTATATTTAGCTGTGTTGTCTACAAGAAGACAACAGGGGGCGCCACTGGCATCCCTTGCATTTTCAAGTACAACCAACTAGATACTGAATCAAAAGTGAGAAAACGGAAGTAGTAACATACAACCGCAGGTGTCTATGCAAACAACACTGATTTTAACCCCTTTTGAGTGTTGGCTTTAGCTCTAGTTAAAAAACTCACCTTGTGTCGAATCACTGGCAGGGCATCCACCAGTTTCTGCAGCCCCTCGTGTCTCTTGCCAATCTTATGAGAAATACAATACACAATATACACAAATAAACATTACAAAATGTATTGTACAGGTGCACATCCTGAAGATTTCCAAGGATAATTTGTGAACATGTAATCGTGGTAGTGTATGCTAGTCACCTTTAGAAAGACTCCGATAACAGCAAGGCCATTGTCCTCCACCACGGCCTCCTCGAACAGACTGTACTTGTCTGCATTCCAGTGGACCAAGTGGAGCTGAGGGGACACATACAGTAGGTACACATTATTAATCTGAGGATTATTCAATGTTATTCCATTATCTTTTCTGTGTCAATTATTCTTTAATCACATTACAGCCTTCTTTAGCAGTACTGATAATGCTAAATCAATCACTTCACTGCTTCTTCTTTCTGTGAGCAATGCTCCAAGTCTGAGCAGATTTGATAAACTGTCCCTGTACCTCTGCTGGGAACAGCCTCCTGTCCACAGTGTGCTCAGACCCCCAGGAGTTGCACTCGCCCCAGTGAAAGTGGAACTGACACAACCGGAATCTATCTTGAAGGGGGCCTCCTTTCAACGCTGCACCAGAAATAAGTAAAAGACAAACACAGAAACATTAACACAGCACGTATCAGCCAATTCAAAGTCATGGTTTATTGAAGACAGACAAAACAGACCATCCTTCACTGTCTCTGGTGTCGTATGTAAATCAAGGTATTACCTCAATAAGGAAGTAAGTTCAACAATATTTGGTAAGACAATCCTGTCCAGTCTTAGTATCCCCCAAAAAATGTCGCAAAAACAATATCTAATTTTACTATTTGATTTGAAGTTGTTTTTATTTTTGGTTATTTTCAGAAGTTTTTAATACTTTATAAAAAGGTATATTCAGCGTTCAACATTTCATTACAGAATTTTTAACTCATGAACTTGTTATTTCTAATCATTCATATACAATACCCAAAATAGGACAACTACAAAAGATATGCCCAATTTCAAATGAAAACATAAAATCGCGTTTATGTCCATTTGAACAGCAGTGGTTTCATAACTTCAAAGTTTCCTGGTTTGTATTAGTCCATCAAATAAAACTTTCCTGTGCGTTGAAAATTGTCACGACGACACTATTATTCCAGTCTTATATGAGCTAACCAAGACAAAAACTGTAATGATATATACACGGAATCGCGAGCGGCGTGGATATGCGGGGCGCCCTCACCTCCTGCCCTCCATGGAACAGGTGTCGGCTGCCACTGTTCCACGGACAAACCTAACTGTGTGGTTACCTAACCAAACTTTCCCCATGTGTGGACAATAAAGGATTATCTTATCTTATCTTAGATCAGCGCACAGGTAATTCTGTATTTTTAATATTGTGCGCCAGGCGTTTAGTTGGGTCTTGTACATCAATTGGTTCATGTTTGAAAATGTTATTTCAGTTTGGGTCAAATCATGGCAGCATTTTCTTTACATCAGAGCAAGCCAATAGTAAAAGTAATTTATATGTTTGGATTGTAACATGTTAACAGGAAATTAATGTTTGTTAATTTGTTTACTATTAAATTTCTATGTGGTGATTACTATTATTTTCTGTTTATCAAATATGTGTTAAAGGTTTTTCACCTTATTGGATAATGTGAAACCGGTCTGTGAGGCCCTTCCTTTCAGGTGAAGGAAGCTCTACGGTTAAAAAGCACTTGACAAACACATTACTAAAGGTCAAGAGTCACAGAAGTCACATGACTTGAGCCTCGTGGAAAATGTGGTTTCAGTGGAACATTGATTAGAAAAATATTTTCATAGCTTGGGCCTTTAAGGAAAAAAGGAAAATAAATAATCCTCTGGTAGGAACAAAACAATTGTGTGGGGATTTGGAAGTCTATGAAGATTAAAAGGAAAAAATAACTGCTTCAGTAAAAAGACACTATAAACCAAATAAAAAGTGTCGGAGAAAAAAAAACACTTACTTGACTTGTCTGTGGTGTCATCGTATTCGACCAGGAAAGAGTATCCGTTGTTCCAGATTTGTTGGCACGTTTTTGGGTCATAGTCCATGACCAAAGGCTTCAGTTTTGAATCAAAGACACTTTTCCGTACAACAATATCAATGGGAGACTGGCGGTCACCTCCTGGTATATCGACGGGCTCCTGCCACATGGGATGTGCTAGAGAAAAACAAGTCCCAAATGAAAGGTGAGTTGAACAGACAAAAACAATTTTAAAAGCACTTTAAAACTATTTGAAAGTGGAAACTAACATCTGCATTGACCATCAACTTTCCTCAAGTCTAAACAGTCCATAATGAAACTGCTTCACTTCAGAACACAGATCTCTTTCTGTCTAGTTTGGAGGAAATGAATTAAAAAGAAGTTGATGCGAAAGTAGTAAGACTTCCTCCTTGATGTCTTACTCCTTTTACCATGAAGGAAATTGCAAAAAAATAAATGCAGTGGGTTGGCTTTAGAGAAAATGACACAAGGAATGTCCTGGCCCGCCCCCAACACTCCTCCACAGCAGGACGATAGGACCACAGAGTCCATGCAGGCCAGTAGTGTCAACAGACATGACTTACACACAGAAAACACTTTCTATTTAGGTCCTCTTGCACCATTTCTCATCAGTGCATGAACTGTTGTTTTCCTGATCCATGTGGCTTTAGGCTTAACATTTCTGCCTGGATTGACCTTCACCTTCCTCATCTTTTTGCTGACGGCAGCAAAAGAGGTTGTCCAAGTCCCGTTCAGTCAGGGAAAGCCCAACAGGGAAGCTTTAATCAGTCAGACAAATACCCAGAGAGAAACACTAAAATGTTTACCTTGATGGTCACTATGTGTTTTTAGTTCAAGTCAACAAGCATCGATCTGTCCAAATCAGACTCGAGACAACGTGACACATCTTGTACTATGAAAGTTTGTGTTGGTTTTGTGGGTGTAACAATGCGTTGATATATAGATTATTCTCTTTGATCGTTCAGCAAAATTACATTTCACTGTATATTGCACTTGACTTGACCATTTAGTCTTTGAAGTTAAACACGTAAAACTCTAGCCATATTAGGTTTACATTAAATGTGTTGTAAGGCTTTCTTTCTTCAGTTCCAGAATAAAAACTGTTGCGGTGCCTTTTATAGGGGCCTGCAATCAAAAACACATGTCCACCTACTGTATGTTCACCATGTTGAACCATACAGATACTACAAATAGTGTTTTTGCATGAGACATATTAAAAATCAGTCAGACAAGATTAAGCCGAAAAGTGACAAATTTGTTTAGATGTCAAAATCTATTTTGTCTTCATTCTTCTCCTCCTTCTTTGGTGTTTTATGGCGGTTGGTATCCAAGTATTACCGCCACCTACTGTTGTCTTCGTCGTCGTATGGCAGTTGGCATCCAATTGTTGCATTACCCTCAGACTTTTCGTAGTCCTCAGTCTTGTCGTCGTCGTCGTCGTCGTTTTATGGCGGTTGGCATCCAATTGTTGTTGTTGTTGTTGTTGTTGTTGTTGTTGTTGTTGTTGTTGTTGTTTTATGGCGGTTGGCATCCGAGTGTTGCATTACCGCCAGACTTTATTCCTCAGACGTTTCGTAGTCCTCAGACTCTGTCGTAGTCCGTAAAAGTACTCCTCCCATCGCTTTGGCGTTACAAAGCCCATGAGGTCATGATGTGTTTTTGTGACTAGAATAGTTGTTGTGTCAGAGACCAACCGGCTTTATTCCAGGGAGACTCTTCTTCACCTTCCTCGCCCTCTTTGACGTTCGGTGCTTTGGAAGTACAAAGCCCATGAGATCATGGGACGTCTTTGTTGTTTTACAAAGCCCATGAGGTCATGGGACGTCTTTGTCGTTTTATCCTTTAGAAGTCCTTCTTCCATCACTTTGGCGTTTCTAGGCCCATGAAGTCCAAGCGCGTTAGAACATCCTCTTGCTCCTCATCCTCGGCTCAGTCTCCAACACCCCCCACCTCTATAAACGTTTACCCAGCCCTGTGCTACATAAGTAAGCAACCACAGCCTGACACAAACCCTGTGACTGGATCGCCAGAACGTTCCGCAGATTGAACTCCCGCCCATTATTCCGAAACCACAAGGCCAACCCGGCCCTTTCCCTATCATAAGCCTCACAGCAAATCAGCACATGCTCGACAGTCTCTGGCACCCGACAGTGACCACACAGACCGGTCGGATGTTTGCCTATCCTACTCAGTGACCAATTGAGTCCAGCATGGCCAATCCTCATGCGGGCGAAGGCCCTTTCCTCCCACGCGTTCCTGCCCATAGACCCGCAAGGACCCACACTACCCTGTATGTGATAGAGATGCCGTCCAGTTGCATTACCGCCAGACTTTATTCCTCAGAGACCAACCGGCTTTATTCCAGGGAGACTCTTCTTCATCTTCCTCTCCCTCTTTGACGTTCGGTGCTTTGGAAGTACAAAGCCCATGAGGTCATGGGACGTCTTTGTCGTTTTATCCTTTAGAAGTCCTTCCTCCATCACTTTGGCGTTTCTAGGCCCATGCCAGAGACTGTTGAGCATGTGCTGATTTGCTGTGAGGCTTATGATAGAGAAAGGGCCGGGTTGGCCTTGTGGTTTCGGAATAATGGGCGGGAGTTCAATCTGCGGAACGTTCTGGCGATCCAGTCACAGGGTTTGTGTCAGGCTGTGGTTGCTTACTTATGTAGCACAGGGCTGGGTAAACGTTTATAGAGGTGGGGGGTGTTGGAGACTGAGCCGAGGATGAGGAGCAAGAGGATGTTCTAACGCGCTTGGACTTCATGGGCCTAGAAACGCCAAAGTGATAGAGGAAGGACTTCTAAAGGATAAAACGACAAAGACGTCCCGTGACCTCATGGGCTTTGTAAAACAACAAAGACGTCCCATGACCTCATGGGCTTTGTACTTCCAAAGCACCGAACGTCAAAGTGGGAGAGGAAGATGAAGAAGAGTCTCCCTGGAATAAAGCCGGTTGGTCTCTGACACAACAACTATTCTAGTCACAAAGTCATATCATGACCTCATGGGCTTTGTAACACCAAAGCAATGGAAGGAGTACTTTTACGGACTACGACAGAGTCTGAGGACTACGAAACGTCTGAGGAATAAAGTCTGGCGGTAATGCAACACTCGGATGCCAACCGCCATAAAACAACAACAACAACAACAACATGACCTCTTGGGCTTTGTCAAAGCACTAGAGGTCAAAGCACTGGAAGAACAACTTTTAGGACTACGACAAAGTCTGGGGAATAAAGTCTGGCGGTAATGCGACACTCGGCTGTCGACTGCCATAAAACAATAACAACAGCAACAACAGTCTAAGGAATAAAGTCTGGCGGTAATGCAACACTCGGATGCCAACCGCCATAAAACACCAACAACAACAACAACATGAAGTCAAAGCACGTTAGAACATCCTCTTGCTCCTCATCCTCGGCTCAGTCTCCAACACCCCCCACCTCTATAAACGTTTACCCAGCCCTGTGCTACATAAGTAAGCAACCACAGCCTGACACAAACCCTGTGACTGGATCGCCAGAACGTTCCGCAGATTGAACTCCCGCCCATTATTCCGAAACCACAAGGCCAACCCGGCCCTTTCCCTATCATAAGCCTCACAGCAAATCAGCACATGCTCGACAGTCTCTGGCACCCGACAGCGACCACACAGACCGGTCGGATGCTTGCCTATCCTACTCAGTGACCAATTGAGTCCAGTATGGCCAATCCTCATGCGGGCGAAGGCCCTTTCCTCCCACGCGTTCCTGCCCATAGACCCGCAAGGACCCACACTACCCTGTATGTGATAGAGATGCCGTCCAGTAACACAGTGGCTCCAAAATTCCTGCCAAAGGCCGACCACATGACTCTTGATAACGGGCTTGACTTCAGATTTGCTTAACTCAACCGCCACATCAATTGATGGCCGCCTAAGGGAACGCTTAGCCAGTGCATCAGCCATTTCGTTACCATCCACCCCCACATGCGCAGGGACCCAAACAAAGGAAACCCTCACATCCTTCCTGGACAGGGAGAGCAGCAGACAGAATATGCCATTCAACACATCCTGTCTGCAATCCGATTTCCCAGATTTAATGCTTTGCAATGAAGAAAGGCTGTCAGAGGCCACCACAATGCCGCAACACTGCAAAGCAGATTCCGCCCATTCCAATGCCAACCGTATCGCTATGAGTTCCGACGTGAAAACAGAAAGGCAATCTGTCAACCTCCTCTTGACCGCCAGCCCCAGGTCAGGCACAAAATAAGCGGCGCCAGTACGCCCACTCTCAGGATCCCTAGACCCGTCGGTATAAATAAACACATCACCTGAGTGCTTATCAATGATCGCTTGAACGGCAAACTGCGGTGCCCTCCCAGCGACTCCTCTAAGCTTGCCATGCAAGCTAACATCAACAGGAGCCGGGACAAACTTCCACGGAGCTATAGCAGACAAAGCCACCGACGGGCTTATGATCCTGATCCTTTCAGTTCTGCTTTGAGTCTGAGCAGCACAGTTTACAACATCCACCATAAAAAGTACAAAATCCTCTCTATCCACAACCAGGGTATTCTCATTAATTCTGGAACCTGCACACTTGGGACCTCCACTCTTGAAACCTTCACACTTCTTGTGAGCCACGCTGGCCTTTCTCATTTCGCCCTGGTTGGGAGCAGCGCTGGCTCCTCTCTCTGTATTTACTCTAAACTCATTACTTGAAACTTTCTTGACTGCATCTGCATAGGATATACCTTGAGAGACCTTTATTTTATGCACCTCAGCAGCTCTTTTGCTAAACCTGCATCCCTCGTAGGCAGAGCTATGTTCTTCCCCACAGTTACAGCACTTCAGTTTTGCTCCCTCGTCACACTTCCCATACTCATGATCTCCTGCACATTTACCACATCTTTGCCTCCCTCTACAGACCGCTGCAATATGCCCAAAGCGCTGGCACTTAAAGCAACGCAGGGGCGGTGGAAAATATGACCTAACGTCATGGCACATGAACCCAATGAACACCTTACTAGGCAGGCACCTCCCTTCAAGTGTTACCATTACAGACAAGCTGTCACATCTTACCCCAGACCGGGTCACCTTCAACCGCCTAGCGTCCACCACCGTAGTTCCAGTCAAATTCTCCTTAACTTCATCCACAGACGTCGCCGTAGGGACGCCTACGATAACTCCTCTGACCATGCTTCTTTCAGCATCAGACACAAGAATGTCCTTTCCACCCAGACGTTTAGTTCCAATCGCCTTCCGTTGCTGAGCCGCGTCCTTGCACACGACCAGCAGCGAGCCATCTCTAAGGACACTCGCACTCTTGATCACTCCCACAGCTACAGTTAGGCTCTTTGACAATGCCACTGAATTCCACTCCTTAAAGGATGCACTATCCTGTGCAAGCTTTATGATCACCTTACAGTCTCTGCTCTCACCCCGGATATCAATAGCTTCAGCCTCATCCTGCTGCTCATTCCCAGAACGAGCTAAGGGACTTTTTACGTTTCCGGGCACGTGCAGCCCGAAAAGGCTGCTCCTCCACGCCGTCCAGAACGTCTTCGACCACCGATCCACTCTCCTCCGCCATCTCCCGTCTCCCCCAGACCGGGTCACCTTCAACCGCCTAGCATCCACCACCGTAGCTCGACCGTAAACAGAAGGTAGGTTGCCCCGTAAAAGTACTCCTTCCATTGCTTTGGTGTTACAAAGCCCATGAGGTCATGATTTGTCTTTGTGACTAGAATAGTTGTTGTTGTTTCAGAGACCAACCGGCTTTATTCCAGGGAGACTCTTCTTCATCTTCCTCTCCTTCTTTGACGTTCGGTGCTTCCACCGTACAGCTTTATTCTTTAGGCTTCATTCTATAGGCTTTAATATTTCCACTGATGTCGCTGCTTGGTAGCCGTGCGTCTACGAGAGGCGGTATTGTTCCAAAATTGGGAGAGAAACGCGTCTCGGGGATGTTTGGGGGATGATTAAGCGGATGCATGGGGTTGAGCGCCGTCATGGGACCCCGGTCCTAATACTGAATGGTGTTGAAGCAGTCAGCGACGTTGACAAAGCTGAACTGTTGGCCAGCACCTTTGTGTCGGTGCACAGCTCTGACAATCTCTCACCTGCGGAAAGGCACTACAGGGAGAGTACTTTGGCCCAGAATTCTGAGCTGATTGGGCACCAGCCTTCGACTCAAGATGACCTTGACCTTCCGTTTAGTTTGTTTGAGCTAAGGAGAGCACTTTCTAAGGCGAAACAGACAGCCCCGGGTAAAGATGAGGTGTGCTATGACATGCTCTCTCATTTGACTGATGACACGCTTGGGCTAGTCCTGGGTCTTTTCAACCGTGTTTGGGATTCAGGTTGTGTTCCATCTGCGTGGAAACAGTCTACGGTGGTGCCGGTTCTGAAGCCGGGTAGGCCAGCGTCTGACCCTTCAAGTTATAGGCCGATTGCCTTGACGTCGCAGCTCGGGAAAACGATGGAGCGCATGGTTACCGAGCGGTTGGATTACTTCTTGGAGAGTCGGGGTTTGCTTCCTGCGCACCAGAGTGGTTTCCGTAGGGGCAGGAACACCATGGATTCCGTGTTGTGTTTGGAATCTGATATCCAGCTGGCCAGGGCTCAGAAAGAAAAGGTTATTGCGGTGCTCTTTGATGTGGAGAAGGCGTACGATATGGTTTGGAAGGATGGGCTCCTCATTAAGCTGCGGAAGTGTGGTGTGAAGGGTAAACTGTTTAACTGGGTCCGGAGCTTTCTGTCTGGCCGGCGTATCCAAACCAGAGTGGGCGCTGCTTACTCTGGGGTCTATGGGATGGAGAATGGGATCCCGCAGGGGAGTGTGTGTAGCCCTATCTTGTTCAATGTTATGATTAAGGACATCTTTGACGACGTGGATGGGTCTGTTGGGAGGAGCCTTTATGCTGACGATGGCGCTCTATGGGTGAGAGGGAGGAATCTCCGGTTTTACGAGGCGAAACTGCAAAGGGCAATACAGCAGGTGGAGCAGTGGACCCTGAAGTGGGGGTTTAAACTGTCCGTACGGAAGTCTCAAGTGATCTGTTTCTTCAATGGGCATAGGGACGTCTCCCTTCGACTGCATGGGCAGGTGCTCGAACAGGTCAGGGAGGTGAGGTTCTTGGGGGTCACCTTTGACGAGAGGCTTAGTTGGCGTCGGCACATTGATGAGGTCAGTGGTAAATGCAAAAGGGTGAATAACTTGCTTCGTTGTCTATCCGGCCAGGACTGGGGGGCCAGCAGAAGGTCGCTCCTGGGTATTTATCGGGCCGTCATGAGGGCGGCTATTGATTATGGCTGTATAGCCTACATGTCTGCGGCTGAGACTAACTTAAAGAAGCTTGATGTGGAGCAAGCCCAGGCCTTGCGCATCTGCTGTAGGGCTTTTAGGACCTCCCCTGTCTCGGCGCTGCAGGTTGAGTTGGGGGAATTGCCGTTACGGCTCCGGAGGCTAGAACTTCTGTTGGCTTACTGGGTGAATGTGCAAGGTCATACGAGCTCTCACCCGGTGAGGGACTTTCTCAGGGTTGATGGGGGGCAGAGTGAGGCTGGCGGTATGGTTTTCAGCCAGGTAGGAAATGCGAAGGCGCGGTTTGCGGGGGTTGGTGATCTGCGTGTGAGCCCGTCGGTGGCTTTGTCTGCTATAGCTCCGTGGAAGTTTGTCCCGGCTCCTGTTGATGTTAGCTTGCATGGCAAGCTTAGAGGAGTCGCTGGGAGGGCACCGCAGTTTGCCGTTCAAGCGATCATCGATAAGCACTCAGGTGATGTGTTTATTTATACCGACGGGTCTAGGGATCCTGAGAGTGGGCGTACTGGCGCCGCTTATTTTGTGCCTGACCTGGGGCTAGCGGTCAAGAAGAGGTTGACAGATTGCCTTTCTGTTTTCACGTCGGAACTTATAGCGATACGGTTGGCGTTGGAATGGGCGGAATCTGCTTTGCAGTGTTGCGGCATTGTGGTGGCCTCTGACAGCCTTTCTGCATTGCAAAGCATTAAATCTGGGAAATCGGATTGCAGACAGGATGTGTTGAATGGCATCTTCTGTCTGATGCTCTCCCTGTCCAGGAAGGATGTGAGGGTTTCCTTCGTTTGGGTCCCTGCGCATGTGGGGGTGGATGGTAACGAAATGGCTGATGCACTGGCTAAACGTTCCCTTCGGCGGCCATCAATTGATGTGGCGGTTGAGTTGGGCAAGTCTGAAATCAAGCCCGTTATCAAGAGTCATGTGGTCGGCCTTTGGCAGGAATTTTGGAGCCACTGTGTTACTGGACGGCATCTCTATCACATACAGGGTAGTGTGGGTCCTTGCGGGTCTATGGGCAGGAACGCGTGGGAGGAAAGGGCCTTCGCCCGCATGAGGATTGGCCATACTGGACTCAATTGGTCACTGAGTAGGATAGGCAAACATCCGACCGGTCTGTGTGGTCACTGTCGGGTGCCAGAGACTGTCGAGCATGTGCTGATTTGCTGTGAGGCTTATGATAGGGAAAGGGCCGGGTTGGCCTTGTGGTTTCGGAATAATGGGCGGGAGTTCAATCTGCGGAACGTTCTGGCGATCCAGTCACAGGGTTTGTGTCAGGCTGTGGTTGCTTACTTATGTAGCACAGGGCTGGGTAAACGTTTATAGAGGTGGGGGGTGTTGGAGACTGAGCCGAGGATGAGGAGCAAGAGGATGTTGTAACGCGCTTGGACTTCGTGGGCCTAGAAACGCCAAAGTGATGGAAGAAGGACTTCTAACCGAACGTCAAAGAGGGCGAGGAAGGTGAAGAAGAGTCTCCCTGGAATAAAGCCGGTTGGTCTCTGACACAACAACTATTCTAGTCACAAAAACACATCATGACCTCATGGGCTTTGTACGCCAAAGCAATGGGAGGAGTACTTTTACGGACTACGACAGAGTCTGAGGACTACGAAACGTCTGAGGAATAAAGTCTGGCGGTAATGCAACACTCGGATGCCAACCGCCATAAAACAACAACAACAACAACTGGACGAGGACAGGAGACCACCCCCACCCCCATCTCGTCACTCTGATCACTCTGACTCCCCAAAAGCAGACCCCCATCACTCCGACTCCCATTTAGCGCCCCTAGCCTGTTTTCCATATCTGCCCAATCAAGCTCCTTTGTTCCAAGGAATCTCCCTGCAGCTTTAGCAATGATCCCGATCCTTTCAGTTCCGCCCCGAGTCTGAGCAGCACAGCCCACAACATCCACCATAAAGAGCACAAAATCCTCTCTATCCACAACCAGGGCACTCTCACCAATTCTGGAACCTGCACACCCGGGACCCCCACTCCTGAAACCTTCACACCTCTTGGGAGCCACGCCGG
This sequence comes from Eucyclogobius newberryi, assembly GCF_026437365.1. Lineage (NCBI taxonomy): Eukaryota > Metazoa > Chordata > Actinopteri > Gobiiformes > Gobiidae > Eucyclogobius > Eucyclogobius newberryi. The sequence continues at coordinate 22,139,051 of NW_027316389.1, forward strand.
CCCCTCTCATCTCGCCCTGGCTGGGAGCAGCGCTGGCTCCTCTCTCCGTATCCACTCCAAACTCGCCACTTGAAACTCTCTTGACTGCATCTGCACAGGACATACCCCGAGAGACCTCCATTTTATGCACCTCAGCAGCTCCCCCGCTAAACCTGCATCCCCCGCAGGCAGAGCCACGTTCTTCCCCACAGCCACAGCACTTCAATTTTGCTCCCACGTCACACCTCCCACACTCGTGATCTCCTGCACATTCACCACATCTTTGCCTCCCTCCACAGACCGCTGCAATATGCCCAAAGCGCTGGCACTCAAAGCAACGCAGGGGCGGTGGAACATATGGCCCAACGTCATGGCACATGAACCCAACGAACACCCCACTAGGCAGGCACCTCCCCTCAAGTGCCACCACTACCGACAAGCTGTCACATCTCACCCCAGACCGGGTCACCTTCAACCGCCCAGCGTCCACCACCGTAGCTCCAGTCAAATTCTCCTTAACTTCATCCACAGACGTCGCCGCAGGGACACCTACGATAACTCCACCGTGTTTCTCTCAGCATCAGACACAAGAATGTCCCTTCCACCCAGACGTCCAGTTCCAATCGCCTTCCGTTGCCGAGCCGCGTCCCCGCACACGACCAGCAGCGAGCCATCTCCAAGGACACTCGCACTCTTGACCACTCCCACAGCTACAGCTAGGCTCCTTGACAATGCCACTGAATTCCACTCCTTAAAGGATGCACCATCCCGTGCAAGCTCCATGATCACCCCACAGTCTCTGCTCTCACCCCGGACATCAACAGCTTCAGCCTCATCCTGCTGCTCATTCCCAGAACCCTCGGACGAGCCAAGGGACCCTTTACGTTTCCGGGCACGTGCAGCCAGAAAAGGCTGCTCCTCCACGCCGTCCAGAACGTCCTCGACCACCGATCCACTCTCCTCCGCCATCTCCCGTCTCTCCAGACCGGAGACTAGCTCTTCTTCTTCTTCTTCTTCTTTGGCGTTTTATCGTAGTCCTGTCGCGTTGTTGTTGTTGTTGTTGTTGTTTTATGGCGGTTGGCTTCCGAGTGTTGCATTACCGCCAGACTTTCAGAGACCAACCGACTTTATTCCAGGGAGACCCTTCTTCATCTTCCTCTCCTTCTTTGACGTTCGGTGCTTCCACCGTACAGCTTTATTCTTTAGGCTTCATTCTATAGGCTTTAATATTTCCACTGATGTCGCTGCTTGGTAGCCGTGCGTCTACGAGACTGGGCGAGGACAGGAGACCACCCCCACTCCCATCTCGTCACTCTGATCACTCTGACTCCCCAAAAGCAGACCCCCATCACACCGACTCCCATTTAGCGCCTTTGGTCTCTGAAACAACAACAACTATTCTAGTCAAAGACATATCATGACCTCATGGGCTTTGTAACACCAAAGCAATGGAAGGAGTACTTTTACGGACTACGACAGAGTCTGAGGAATAAAGTCTGGCGCTAATGCAACAATTGGATGCCAACCGCCATAAAACAACAACAACTACGAAAAGTCTGAGGAATAAAGTCTGGCGGTAATGCAACAATTGGATGCCAACCGCCATAAAACAACAACAACAACAACAACAACAACAGCACCAGGGAGGGGCAGGAGGGGCTGGTCTCCGGTCTGGGGGGACGGGGGGTGGCGGATCGGTGGTCGAGGGCGTTCTGGACGGCGTGGAGGAGTGGCCTTTTCTGGCTGCACGTGCCCGGAGACGTGGGGGGTCCCTTGGCTCATCCGGGGGTTCTGGGAATGAGCAGCAGGATGAGGCTGAAGCTATTGATGTAAGGTGATCATAAAGCTTGCACAGGATAGTGCATCCTTTAAGGAGTGGAATTCAGTGGCATTGTCAAAGAGCCTAACTGTAGCTGTGGGAGTGATCAAGAGTGCGAGTGTCCTTAGAGATGGCTCGCTGCTGGTCGTGTGCAAGGACGCGGCTCAGCAACGGAAGGCGATTGGAACTAAACGTCTGGGTGGAAAGGTCATTCTTGTGTCTGATGCTGAAAGAAACACGGTCAGAGGAGTTATCGTAGGTGTCGCCTAGACTTTATTCTTTAAAATTCTCATTCTTGTGGACCCAAGCTTATGTCTCCTCCCACCTCTCTATAGGACTCAGGTCACATGACAGTGGTCAGATGAATAGAGCACACCACATTTGAGCAGAGAAATCTTCAGACAAATGAGGGTAGAAACAGGAGGAACATATATGGTCAAAAATAATAATAATACATCAAAAGTTCAGTTATTTTTTACTAGATTCGTGGATTAGTATAAAACAAGCAAATTGATGTCCTGTTTTAGAACTGGGTTAATGATTATTCTTTTCTTGCAGCTCAATGACAAAAACGTGGATTCTGCACTTTCCTGTTGCTTTACTGTTCTTAAAGGTTCTAAACCTGCTGCTCTCTTAACTACAGTACTCTGGCTCATTGTAAAAATAAGCCATTCGGGAGAGCATTATTTGAGACTGGTTAGACTGGTTTGGCTGTTAAGTCATCCGTTTTTTATAGACTGGCTGAGCTGCCTGCAAGAGGAATGGTTTAAGCAGACATGGGCTGGACGTTTGCACATCCAGGGCATTTTACAACAAAAGCATTGAACTCATGCAATGGATTTCCACAGTGGGTTCTATTTAGGCCAAAGGCCATATTGTGGGCCCCGTGTAAGTCAGGAGGAGTGGCAGTGAAAGCCTGGAGCCTGGATCCTCTGCGCGCTCTGATACAGACGAAGAAGGGCGTGCCCGATCCAAATCCACTCCACTCTTTGCCATTTTCTCTTGCACGCTTCAGCTTCAGCCTCCGGTGACAACAAAAGTGACCATAGTCACGGCGAGATAGTGGTCCATGTCAACATACTGCAGCCAAGCAGTGCAACGGTGCAATGACAAAATAGTTCCAAGAATCCAATGTCAAATTATAACACACACAAGCGCACATTGCATGTATACTCACTCTGAGACAGGACGAACTTGCTGGAGCACGCTGTGAGGTTACATGTGCGGACAGCGGTGCTCCGGTGGCTCTTTGCGGCCCGGACAAGCTGCCGCTGAAGCTGAGAAACCAGCGGTTTTATTAGCGATGTCACCATGTCGAAAGACGGTTTAAAACAGCCACTTGTGTCTTCTGATGCAACAAGACTTCCTGTGACTCTAGCTGTAGCGAGTGTAAACACTGAACCACAGAACGGGGAGTCCGTTCACTGTTCTCCTTTGGCGAAGAGGCGTGGAAACACTGCGTCTGTGACTTTACTGCGACCGTGTCCCGTGCGTCCTCTCCCTCGGTGCGCAGATTCACGATTAGATATAGATAAAGCTCTTGTTTATGAACTGATAGCTCGACAGCAGAGGAAGGAAACGGGTCTGTGTGTCGACCAATCAGCGCGCTCCGCTGAGGGGCGTCGTGGTGACGAGGACAGAACACAACCACAGTGGATCCTTAAAGCCCCAACACGTAACATTTCAGAAGAAAGGATGTGAATAAAACGTTTTTATTGCACTGAAATGAGTAGAAAACATGCGTCCTAACTGTGATCTTGCATCTCCTCACACTTGACTCGAACTGAAGGAGATGACCCTCCATGAGAACGTTGTTCCTTTGGCTGTGACAGTACAGTATGTGTACAGTATGGCATAAAAAAACTCCAAAGCCAAAAAATAACTGAGAAGAATAGATTTGACCCTAACACGTATCTCTTCACTCTAGTTGGACTAGATCATGAATTTATATTTCTATCTATTATTTGGAAGATACTGTAGTGCAGTGAGCATGTAGAACTTAAGTGTTTTTGGAAAGTAAAAGTAGCAGTTAAGTAATGCACAACTTAATACACATTATCTAATAGCAAATTTTATTTTTTTTTCAAGAAATATGTCCAATATTCAAGTCAGGTCACAATCTTAACAGTAAAAAGGCTATTGAAACATGTACAATTGTCTTTTCAACATGTGAAGTATTTCAGAATACAGAACAGGAAACATCACTGTTGTGTGATGCTAGACTATGTACACAGCAAAAAATAAACATACCAATGCAGTGTCTCAGGAGGACATGTTGGTTACAGGTTTCTTCACTTAAACAAAACAGGTAATACAAATAGTTGACTCCATATTCATTTTCTTTGAAAGACATTTCTCCCATGGCACACATTTTAGTGCCTTTGCATCAACATCTATGCTGTGTTCCAGTACCACGAAGGGCCGGTCTTAAGAGATAAATATTACAACTTTGTTTGCGATCAGTGTTTTTTTTTTTTTTTAAATGCGACTTAACAAATCAATAACTATCCCGACTTGTACAGTACATGAAATGGATACAATTTATAAAAGATACAAAAACACTCACTGTAACCATCAGGAGAAGCAGTTTATAGGGATTGAAATGAGTTAAAGTAAAAAATTAGCACGCAAATCCAAATGTACAGCATTATAGGGAAGGAAGAGGGGCTGTAAAAGCATACATTGGTCAGATGGGAAATGGATTTGATAAATGGAAAAACTATTGTAATAAATTGTTCTTCACGTCTGAGTCGCTGTTCTGTCAATACGAGAGCTGCACGTCTAGTCCAGAGTAATAATATCGTCATCATCGTCCTCAGCAGTGGTTTGGTCTGTCCGTGGACGTTTGGCAGAGGTTTCTCCTGTTTCTGCGTCCGAGTGCTTCCTCTTGTGGCTGCCGGGGGTTCCTGTGGCGAGGCTCGATGCTGCCTCTTCATCATCAGAGTCCACAATCATCAGGTCATCGTCATCTGCAGGAGCTAAAAATATGGTAATGAAAGGGCAGTTAGTTGGACTACATAATATAATTAGAAAAACATGTACTGATCCATCGACACGTTTTTATTGATGCAATACAACAGTAATTTAAGGTAATTAAGTAGTAGTAGAAAATAAAAACTGCATTATTTTAGTAATACAGTTTATTAGAGTTGCAATCATTTGGATGTTAGGAAACCTGAATGAAAGTTCACAGATGACATTACTTTAGTTTTTATTATTACAGCATAAGATGTATGCTTTTGTTAGGCCAATTTCACACTATTCTGTCCCATGTTCGCTTGAACACCTTTTTTGATGCATGCCTTTTATTTTATCTTGTTGTGCTATTTTTCATTGCTTTATGTTGCACCAGATCACTGTCTTTTGTGAATTTTGTTTGTGACAATGGACATAACCCTTTTTTTATTCTGATGTATAAGGATATGAACTCCTGGCACAAAAGCCTATAACGCTGCCCGCTTGCAGTGCTGAAAACTGTAATTTTCTTCAAGACCCAAAGCATATGCGCTTCAAAACAATGCTCTGATACATCATTCACAGTGCGTGTCACGTGACTCAGATGGTTCATGAACTGCTGTAGTTTCAGAAGGATTTTACAACTTTGTCTCAAGCATGAGTTGATTGACAGGGCTTTAAAAGAAATTACAGAACGACGACAATCTCAAACCCTTGACTCCATAAGTCTCAACACAAAGTTTAAAAATGGTGCTTCCATGTTGATGGGCCAAATGAGTCGAGGCGCCGTGTGTCGAGCTCTGTCCCCCAGTGTCACTTTAAGAAAAGTCACGCGACCAACACATAAAGCTGCAGTGCAAGTCAAGTCTGTCCGCTGTTTTCTTTGAGGCTCAATGGTGATAAATATTTGCCGGTTCCTCTGAGTGATAATTGTAATCTTTCACAAGAATAACCTCTGACAGCCCTATATTTACTTTTCTAGACCACCAGATGGCACAACAGAGTGAACCAACAAAGTGTCAGAACTGTGTCAACACCTTATCGGAAATGTGTAACAACATACAAGTTGTCAGCGTTTCAAACTGTGTTTTGAAGCCATGGCACGTTTGGTTTAGTTCAAATACTTTGTAGTTTCATGAAGCCTCAATCACTAGTGGCTGGCTGACTTTGGGATGCAAATAGCAGTCCGATTTTGTCAAACCTTTGAGCTTGAATACTAAAGAGACTGGCACATCAATAACTTGGTTGTGCTTAAGGCATTCAATCGGGGTTTGCTTCAATGTCTGAAAAATCTATTTAAAAACCATACATGCGCCTGAAAACCAAATGCATGTGAACGGTTTGAGAGAACTAGAACTATCATGGATAAATTAAAATACATACTTCTGTTCAGTTTGAAAATCAGAACCCCCCCAGCTTTAAAGTAGACACTTATCTTTTCAAACAAATCATCAGGACCACACTGACCTTTGGAGGAGGTAGACGGCTGGGCAGAGTCCTTGTTGCCATTTGTGATGTTATTTCCATCCTCTGGTTTAATCTGTGGGGGAGGAGCTTTGTCGGGAGCCTCACCAACTACTTCAAATTCCACATCCCTCTCAAGTTCCTCGCTGTCAATAAGGAAACCATGGCTTTTAGATCCAATGAAATGACACCCAAAAAGGCCAATAAAGCATGACATACGTGTGTAAAACATTAACAAGGAGCGTGTAGTCTTGAAGAAAGTCATCAACCTGAAGACGGCTGCCATTGCGAATCCCAAAGTCTGAGAGGAATTTGTTGTTGTTGGCTGTACAAAAATAAGGGGGGGGGAAAAGAATTGAATCAGATGTCAAATGTCTTGGAGTCATCATAGACATCCATTTAAATCTTCAAGAACAGCTTCTGGCTAATAGGACCTTGTCTGTCCATTCACACTGCCAAATAGTACTTCCATGCATCCTCTCCCACCACTCATACAGTGTCACTGTGTGGGGCCAGGCTAGGCAGAAAAGTGCAGCCTCCCTGTACAAATAGGCTTTAAACGTGATGGACAAATGCAGATGAGACGCCAGTATTGTCCTCTCATTTGAAAAGCACAAAGTCTTGATCATTTTATTAAATACTCTTAAGTAATTATATTTTAAATTGTGGAAATAATCTTGCTCCAGATAATGAAATTAACATGATTCAGAAGTGCAATCCATGTGGTGTCACCACAAGGGGCGCTGCAAATTGACTGTAGACCAGCTAAAAGCAAGACACCTTTGGACAGAGCGTGTTCACTGTAAAAGGCCCACAGGTCTGGAACACCAGCCCAACTGAAAACCCACACAGATCTGAACCATTAAACTGAAAAGTGAAGCAGTGGCTGAAATCAAATCAACCCTGTGAACACTAAAGCAATTGTGTAATTTCTTTTGGGGGTCAGGGACCAGCTCTGCAAATCACAAGCACAATGACCTATGGACATGGCATCGGTGACCATTTTAAATGTGGCAATACTCTCTGTTCTGTCGCTTTTACATAAACTACGAATATATAAAAATGTAATGTTTTATCAAAATACTAGACCCAAAAAGTTACCATCAGTCTCTCCTTCCTCTGATGAGATGAGAATTGTCCCTTTTCCATCTTCTATCTGAACATCTGGAGCCACCATCCCAAACCTCTCCTTTAGGATCTAAAGAATGACATTCATGTGAAACAACTAATTTTACTCAATTTGTCTTGATATCTTGAAAGTAATTTACTCTGTCCTGCAGGGAGACGACCATGGTTTTGTTGACATCGAGTTTGACAGTGACTTCAGGTTTGCTGGCACAAACATAGCAGTTGGCACATGGTGGGTCAAGCACACAAGGCACCAGCAACTTCTTCCTCAGGTTTGGAACCTTATTCAAGAAGATCTAGAAACCGAGACAAACAGTCTTACAGCTAAGAAAGCATCCACGACTTTCAGAACTGTTAAATTTGAATAACAAAAGGCAGCTCACCGAACGACATGACTCAATCTCGCCAGACAAGATTTTTAGCCCCTCCAGCACAATTAGTCCTGCAATTATAGCATTGGTTGTAGCTATTGCAGGAATGATGTTACCAGCCATAGCTATCAAAAGAGAAGCAAATATGTGAAAATCAGAACATCCTTCAGAGTTTGGTTATTTAACTTCGTGACAAGGTGAATGTTCCGCATTTTACTCACACTTCACATCAAAACGACTCTTCATGTTCATGCTAAAGATTTGCATTCGTAGATTGGCAGCAGCAGTGACAAAGTCCATTGCTGGTGGGTCGTCCTGTCATTAAATGATAGTTATAAGAAAAAAAACAACAGGACAGTACAAATTCCATTACATTTGACAGAATGGTGTGCTCTGGGAAGTACCTTGTCCCATACAAGCTCTGCTCCCTCTCCCCTCGCTTTCAGCTGTGAGCGAAGGGTGTCTACACTGTGTCGGAATAGTTTACTGTAGCCCCAAACACCAAGAACCTGCTGGTCCTTTAGCCCTGCACTAGAACACTCAGACTCTTTTGGGCTTTCTGAAGAAAAGAACAGGAAAATGGCACATATTCAAATTAATGTGTAAAACTTATCAAAAATGAATTGAACCAATAAAAAGATGTTTAGATAAGTTGAATCCAGATAAGAATTTGTAGCTGTGGCCATACCGTTTTTCTCAACTTGATGCCAGTCCAAAGGTGTAGGCGCCTTCCTCTTTTTCCATAGCTTATCCATGGTTAACAAGTACATGATGTCATCTTTAAATAGCTAAACATTGAAACAGAAAAAATTGATTTGACTAAAAATGTAATAAAATGCAGATAAAGGCATCGAACGGGGAATTAAAATGTGGTAATATGGTTGAAACACAGACCTTGTTGAAAAGTTTTACAGGGTCGTATCCAGTGGAACGGGCCCATTCCTTGGTGGATACACGTTTGATGTCTCCATCTTTTTCTGATGCTGTGGCACGAGCAGCTGCGTTTTCAGGATTCCCTAAATGAGAACATAATTTTAATATTGATACTTATCATAGAACATGTTCAAGTTGAATTGTTTTTTCACCAATTCCTTTAGCTTGTATAGAATGAATGTGCTTAACGTCCTGGGCAAATGTCAAGCACGGGTGTAGGCAGCAAAAATACACTGAACTAAAACTAACTAAAACTTTTTTTGAGCTGAACTCAAAAGATATAAAACCTTTTCTATACACATCAAATATTGTTCAGAAATGTGTCCAACTGTGTTATTGAGCACTTCTCCTTTACTGAGATATTCCATCCGTGCTCACAGTTGTGGCATATCGAGATGCTGATCAGACAGCATGAATATTGAATAAGCTTTTTTTTGCCTCAAAAAAAAAAAGTGTTGCATTCAAATATTTGTTAGTTTATAAATGAAATTTATAATGGTTCTCACATGCAGCTTCTGGGTCTGCAGTATCTGGAGAAACTTCCTGATCAGCATCCTCTTCTCCAAACAGCTGACTGAGAAACAGGACCACAAAATAAAAATGACATTCTTAAATGGAGGCGTATACATTTTAGTGACATACTTACTTAAAAAGATATTTGGCCCATACAATACAGTGGATAGGCTCAGAGGGTGTGTTTCTTATAGTGCAACCGGGAAATGTCTTCTGAGAAGGCTTGGGCTGGCACTCGTAACACTCCGTTAATCCCTGAATAAAAGCAAATATTTGTTTGCAATACATTTTTGTTATTAATCCTGTACTTTTGCATTTACCTTTTTAATAACAGAGACTTGTCCAAGGTATCCTGCGGTGCCACTCTCGATGAGAGGGATATCTGCGGCCAAGCACATCCTATTCACATGGTTACGTGCCGCTGAGATCGAGACAAGAACAGACATAATGTTCATTGGTTCATAATAACATAAAACTGTTGATTCAAATGTATTATACTCCACCTCTGTTGTCCAAGGCATTCATAACCAGCAGAAACTTTCTGAAGAATTCCACATTGTAGTCGGGGCTGAAGGGAAATTATTATTATTAATAATAATAAGTATTCAATCTTATCATCAAGGTTGTTAAAAGTTAAATAATAAAAAGCAAAGCTGAATACTTCATAACGCTGTCATGGTAGGCAACAATATTAGCAGAGGGACAAAACTGTAAGGCGCTCTCTTTGGCCACCTACAAAAAAAATATTATTATTAAAAAGACAAGCTTGCAAATAAGGTAGTAATGAATCACCCATAAACAAACCTGGGATTTAGACTTTCCAACATGTTTTTTTTGAAAGAGGAACTGGCGGTTAAGGTTACTGACATCGATTGTGTCCAGGTCAATCTGGAAAGAACAAAGTAATAAATGAGCAAAATGAGAAAATGCAACACCGTTTAATTTTACATCAATTACTGCTTGTTTTGTTTACAAGATTACTTATTTAAAATGAATGTTTTATAGCGGAGTTTGAATATGATCATCTACAGAAGATGCATTCGAATTGTTTGTTGGAATAAAAAAAATAATTTTGACAATCAAATATTCATGTTGGTCCATAATCCTTAAATGAACCAAGCCTCTTTGTCCAGCAATTATCCCATCAAACTAAAGGCAGACTTTCCCCTAAAACACCAGACCAAAATGATCCCAAATTTAAACTGAATCCGTTTCTGAACCCTTTGGAGTATAAACATATGGCTGGACTCTGTCCAATCATATTTAAAACATGTAATCTAACCTACTCTACATAAAAAGGAAAATCTGACAGCAAATCTATTTTTTATAAATATATGTAACTATAAAAGTAAAATAGTTGAGAGGCATTATTGACAGACGGACATTAGATTGCGCATTTGTTGGCTCTAGACAATTGCCATTCAAAAACTGAAGATTACATTTTTACACCATAATAATAAATAAATAAATTTAAGAAGTCATAAACTACACGCACATCGCCCAATTTGGTGAATTTTAAGATGGATTGATGCCAATGGAAATGCGTGGGTTATGGTGTTCCCTTCGTGTTCTACTGTGTCTGATAGTTCTCTTTAATCAGAAGGTTAACACAAATAATTAAATGTAGAAAAACAAAACATCAAAAATGTTGCGATATATAACAGGAAGCTGAAACCCATGGATACGCTCTTTCTAACTCTGGCCGTGGCGCCAAAACCGTGATGCTACAGTGACCAGGAAAGATAACGCAGGAGATTATTCGGGACCTCGTTTATTGTCCTGCTCAGCTTTAAGATAAACCATCAGACTTGCACTTTGGGAATTGCGCCAAGTCAGTAAAAAAGCGTGAAGTCTGCGCTGCTCTGTGCCGCACAAAGACACGAGCACGCTAGCCGCAGCTAACACACCAACAACACTGCAAACCAGCACAATGCTACTGACCACTTCGATCTGTTTGAAGCCGGTGAGAACAAGGTTTTTCAGCAGCTCGCAGCCGATCCCTCCGGCCCCCACCACCAGCACCTTGCACGTGGAGAGTGTCTCGGCCAGCTCTTTGCGGAGCGGACCCACAAGTTGGACCATATTGACCGGCTTTAGAGAGCGCACCAGAGCCTGCGGAGCACCGATGCTAGCGGGTTAGCTCCGGTGTTAGCTTATTCTTAGTTTTTTTCCAGACCCGTGGTGACCGCCCCAAAATGGCGTAAAGACAACTAGAAAGACGTCACTATGGTAACGTGTAATTACCGACGTCTACTTCCAGCCGCCATTTTCTGATTGTAAAATTCTGCTCTTGTAAACAAATACATACTCAATTAAAGTCACGACTACGTGTATTATTGTTGTAGTCTTATATTTTTGCTGTACTTGCAGTGTCTGTTTGGGTTGTCAAATTTGATCATGATACTTTTTCAAATAGGGAGTTGGACTTTTTAATTTCTCTTAAATACTTTGAAAATTGAATGTGAACGTGAAAATATCTTGGAAAAAATAATAATAAACAACACGCAAACGATAAATAGGCATGCAGTAAACAGAATGATTAACAGTGGTTGTGTCCTACGTGGCTTTGTCCATGTAATTTATTGAAAGACAATCTGTTTAAAATGAGGGTAGGGTTAAGGTATACTTAATTAATCTCTTTGTTAAGGAAATCAATTTTACGGCCCTGTTTTGACTATTTTCTACTTTTGCTCGTTGTACAATTACAAGATGGCCACCACATTTGCCACAACAACAGCAAAATATAGTCTCTAGCTTTATTATACCGTTATTGGTCCCGATTGGATCGCCCCGTGAAGGGTTGGACATTTTTTTTTTTTTTTTAGAAACGATCCAACCTATTTAGTGCCACCTTGTGGTCTTATTGTTATTAGAACATCTTCCACCGCATCCTCCACTCAGCACGCAAGGTAAAACGTTTTTCTCGTTTTACGTTTGTGTAAATGGGGTTTTATTTTATTTTAGAAGACAATTCACCAAACCATTTGATAATTAAATATTAACCAGAAAAGCAGTTAGGTTTGTGTAGGCCTAAATTAAAGGTGCATTATGTGACTTTTCGAGTGGGAGTTTGCCACCATGGATATGGAGAACATAGTTACATAGTGCACTGTGCATATACTTGAGATTTTAGGTGATCATAACACAACTGATGATCATAAAACTGTGTTAACTATATTTATTTTCTGGTGAACTAAGCACCTGCCCCCCTTATGTAGTTAAACCTGACCTCTGAGTCAATGCCCTGCAGTAACCTCACACTAGATGTTTCAGCTTTTCTGCGCTCATAAAAAAACAAAAACAAAAAACGTGTTTTTAGTCAAGAGAGATATGCTGGCACATTTGAGTGTATTTAGTCTGTTCCAGACTGGGCTTTCCATGTATTATTTATTCACTGTTTATTGGCTCACAGTCTTTTGAATATGCAAGAGTGGTTTAATGAACGTCTGCTCTTTGGCAATAGTATAACTATTACTGGGTGATGTGTTATTTTGCTGTTGTGTTTTTTCCCCTGTCAAATCATTTTCTCGGCGCACAATGTCTCTTTTATTAAACATTGACCTGCTGTGCAGCGGGAGGCCTAAATAAATAGTTTGTTCTCGTGCGATTGGAGAGGATCAATAGGGCATCGTCTAACCCAACATTACACGTTTTATTTGCCCGCCATGCTCTACAGCACCGACCGGGGGCCACTGTTGGTCACTTGAATCTTGATCGTCATTCACATGCACGGAGAGGCGATCATAACTTGATATCTGTGGGTAAAAGTTGCGGTGGGCCAGAGTTTGTGCGGGATCGTTCAGCCCTCCTCTCTCTTCCCCCGCTCAGACGCGCAAAGACCGAAAGAGGGAGAACAGGGCATCGCTGCAACTGTGAGAACCAGACATGGGTTCCATGGGACGCGTCTGCTCGGCACTGCTGCTGGTGTGTCTGGGTTTGCAGCACTCCTCGTGTTTTTGGGTCATTAATGTGATGTTCCCTCCTCCCGCCAAGCCAAGTATTCCTAACAACAGCACTCCACCACTCGTCATTGGTAAGTGATGATATATGTGATGGTTAATGTGATGCACATTGTATAAATGCAGGGCTCCTAAATCAGAAGTCCACAGTTCAATGTTAAAGAAATTAATTTACAAAGTGTCATATGGGAATAATTGCTATAAGATTGTTGCCTAATATGACAGTGTACTCTATAGCATTTAAAAAAACATAGTATTAACCTATGTGTATTGCTTGTTGGTGATGCAGTACTTGTATGGTCTGCTGTTGCTACTGTTCTGCTTCTAAAAAACATTGGATCTCGCAGATAAACAGGACACAAAGGGCAAAGTTTGATTGTGTAACTGTGTCTTTTCAAAACAAGATATTAATAATCTAGTCTTATTTGACAAACATTGATTACACCATTTGATAAGGTTTGACAGTAAAAGTATTTTCATAGTGTGAAATGCATTTTAACATGATGAAGTTACTAGACCGTGTTATTTTATGAAACACCAATATTATTATGCAATTAACTGATCCACAATATGGATTGTTTGTGCATCCAGTGCCTGGAAACTTGGGTAACCGCATGGAAGCCAAGATAGACAAACCAACACTGGTCCACTGGATGTGCTACAAAAAAACAGAACACTGGTTCCCTCTGTGGATTGATCTCAACATGTTCATGCCTATTGGTGTTGACTGCTGGATTGATAACATTAGGTAACTCAAATTGCTATGATCCATTCTGACTTTAACTTTGAAACGCACACATATGTTTGTTCTCACTTTGCTGCTTGTGTTCAGACTTGTTTATAACCGCACAACACGGCGATCGTCCAACTCTCCAGGCGTGCAGGTACGGGTGCCAGGATTTGGGCAGACCTACCCCATTGAACATCTTGATAATAACAAATTGTCGGGTGAGGAAACCATACTTATCAGATGTACATTTGCCTACAATAGAACAACCACATCCTAGACTGTTGCTAAGAGATTGGGATGTTTCCACTGAAGTATGCGTCACCTGCTGATTATAGGTTACTTTCACACAATGGTGGAGCATTTGGTCTCCGTGGGTTACACTCGGAATGAGACCATCCGAGGTGCTCCATATGACTGGAGGCTGGCTCCAAGTAAGTACTTATACAATATACAGTATACAGAATATATAGAGACTTTGGTTGTTCCCCAAAGTTAACTCCTTAGGTCCACTTCACTACAAAAATCCAAAAATATACATAAAAGATTTAAAAAGAACAGCTGGCAAACATATGGAACAACACTGCAGTAGAGCATCTTCAGTAAATGGACATATTTTTAATTGTGACCGACCTACGACTTTGATCTCTAATGTACATGATCTTTGGGGCATCTTATTTACATTATAATATTTTACAATGTTTGTGTGACCAATGTTACAACTGTTTGACCTGTGGTAGATGAAAATGAAGAGTACCTGGTGAGGCTTCGGGAGCTGGTGGAGGAGATGTATGAACAGTACCAGAAGCCTGTTTATCTTCTGGGCCACAGTATGGGCTGCCACTACGTGCTCTACTTCCTCAACCAGCAGCCTCAGGCCTGGAAGGACAGATACATCAAAGGCTTCATCTCCCTAGGGGCTCCATGGGGGGGGGCTGTTAAGCCACTCAGAGTCATGGCATCAGGTAGGCCCAATAATAATCATAATTATCAAAATGTATATACATCCAAAATACACAAATTATGTGTACATTACAGGTAACAATGATGGCATCCCAATGATTTCCAACATAAAGATCCGTGAAGAGCAGCGGATGACGACAACTAATCCTTGGATGCTGCCATTTGAAGGATTTTGGCCAAAAGACCACGTATTTGTCTCCACTCCAACAACTAACTACACCAATCAGGACTACGAGCGCTTCTTCACAGACATCGCCTTTGAGGATGGCTGGTATAAAACACAGCTTTTGAATATACGTAATTACTCTAAGCCTGGTTTGTGTGGTTCTTCAACAATATAGAACAATATTAGGATATAACAATCCAATCAAAATTACAATTTGAATGGTTGCAATTTGCAAATTGCGATTACATGTATAAACTCTTCTAATCCTCTACAAAAGTTCAGAAATGCATGGGATTCTTGTATTACTTTAGCAGTTGATAGTTCAGTCTTCTGTCAAATGTTTTTTTATTTATTTATTTATTTATTTGTCTATGGGAGTTTTTATTTATTTATAGGAGATCTTCTACTGAAAGTGTTTTTCAGACTTCCTATAAGTGATCTGTTCTTCTGTATCTACCTGCGTTGCACCAATGAAATTTCCCCATGTGGGACAATAAAGGAATCCTACAGACGTGTTTAAAATGGGTCTTTACACAGAATCTTACCTCTAAATTTGCTTTATTTCTCACATATTCACTGTAAATAAACTAACCCCTGCAAGAAAGACAGTCAACATAATTGAAAAACTTAAAGGCCTTCATGTTTCTTTGTCTTTGTTGTTGCAGGCACATGTGGGTAGATACCAGGAACCTGACAGGAGATCTCCATGCTCCTGGGGTTGAAGTCTGGTGTATGTACGGCGTTGGACTGCCCACTCCGGTCACGTACATCTACGACGAGGGCTTTCCAAACGCAGACCCAGTGGACTTTGTGTATGCTGACGGGGACGACACAGTGGATAGCTTCAGCATGAGTTTGTGCAAGCGCTGGAACGGAAAGCAGAGCAAACCCGTCCATGTCACAGAGTTCAGAGGCCTCACACACCTGGATATAGTGTACCATGAGAAGGTGCTCAATCTAATCCAGTATATTCTCGAGGGAAAGTCTGAAACACCCGGAGAGATTGACGTTAGGGCGTAAAAAGCTAAACTCAGAGCAGTGATTTCTTGTGTAGCAGTTGTGCGTCAGTTTGCAACATTGATAACATCTTGACTCAAAAGCTAAATCATCATAGAAATGACTGTTAGCTCACTTGAGGAGATGTCAAAGGGATAAGATAACCTTTATTTGTCCCACAATGGCAAAATTCCAGTGTTGCAACACAGAGTAGGTACAGATGTATAATAATAAAAACAGATAACGTATAAAAAAACACTCTTGTAGAATGCCTTGTTATCTGATATACTGTTGCCATTTTTGAAGCAGGAGGAGAGTTTTTCTTACAAATTGGAAAAAAAATGCTACGTATTTAAGTTAACCTGTACCATGTAATGAAACAGATTTGTGTTTTTCAGTGTTTTATAACTTTACAGAAGTTTTTGTAACCTTAGAACCTTATCTCATTACAAATGTTATTATTAAAATCTGTCCTAAACCCCTTGCTAGTTTGTATGTATCATTGTAGCCTAACTATTTTACTATAAACCTTAGCACATCACTGAAACACAGCATGAACATGGTATTATTAAAAGTAATGCCTAAATGTCATATTCAAAGCCCTACTGCAAAAGCTGTGCAGTGAATAAGACTATGTTAAATCTAGCACATGTATGATTCGACACCAACTATTACAATGTTATTATGATGATTATTAGGGGTCGTCAACAAAGTGCAACACGTGCATGTAATAGAATACTAATGTCGCATAACTACATAATAGACCAAAAAAGGAGGAGAAATAAAGCATGGACACATTAACAAAAATAAATACTCTAATCTTTATTGACTACTCTATCTGGTCGGCTCGTGCTTCTCGTGCTTCGTGATCGATGCGTGCTTTTTGACTCGCTTTGCCTGGTCCCTGCCGCGCACCTCGTGACCTCATATCTTCCCGTCGCTTCTCGCAATCGGCTCCGCGCGCGCCTCGGAGAACATTTCTGAGGGGTTTATCGCGTCTTATCGGCCCCTGCAGAGCTCTGACCGCGCAGTCAAAGGGCCTGGCATGGCTGTGGGGCTATGAAACACGAGGGCCATGGCGGCTCTGGTTCGGAAACCCGCCCTTTCTCAGCTGCCCGGAGTCGGGTTGTTGTTGTTTGTGCTGTTGTTGTTGTTGTTGTTGTTGATGTGCGCTCGGAGCACCGGGACCCCGCTGGAGAGATGTGCCGTCAACCAGCGCCGGACGACCCCAGGACCTCCCGTGGTCCTCAGTGAGTGCTTTGTGTTACTGCAAAACGTGGGGGACGTCGTTCTTTAATGTTTTGCTTTTGATCTCGTGTAAAGGTAAACGTGTGAAATAAAGGGATTACTGAGCATGACAGGCGTGTGTGATGTTTTGTGTACAGACTTTTTGGTGTTGAGCACTGGTTGTTTACATTGGAGGCTGGTCATATGACTGAAGCTTGGGCAACGTGACTCTGCTGGACTGATGCCAAAACTGAAGAGCATTCTCCACTGAACTTCCCTAGAATAAACTTTATTCTAATATGTGGCTGTGGCTGTTGATGTTAGACTGACAACTCAAGATCTGATTCTGTCATTGCGCCACAAAAGTAACATTCTTCACTATATTTTCAGTACCCGGTGACCTGGGGAACCAGTTGGAGGCCAAACTGAACAAACCCACTGTGGTTCATTATGTGTGCTACAAGAAGACGGACTTCTTCACTCTGTGGCTCAACCTGGAGCAGCTGGTGCCGTACGTCATTGACTGTTGGATTGACAACATCAGGTATTTGACTTTCATGGGCTGTTTTAGTTTACCTCCCTCTATATTAAACCACCAGTGCTAATTTGTACACATTATTTGACTCCTCTGACAATTGATTCCCCCTCCCCAATGTGCGCAATCTTTGACCCCATGTCCTCCTTATGTCAACAATGTACAAGTTAAACAGAAAACAAGGGATTCTGCCATTATAACTTCATATATTATTAACTATTATATAGTTGTATGCATGCCACTCTAAGTTATTTTTAGTTAAATTAAACAGAAAACATGTAGGTGTAAAAGCGTATATGGTACACCACTTCTGTTTCTCACTTCTGTTTTCCCAGAAATGTGAAACGACTAAATTAAATTCACAGTAACATAATTCGCATAAATATTCAGGAGCGCCCTACCTTTTGTTGCATAAAGAACATTTCTTTCAGATCATCTAAATGGAGTTTGTGCTCTGGGCTCAGAGTTTTGTGCTTCACCCCTGTAGATATAGCTCATATTTTGTGGAAGTATGCCCTATGACTGATAATGATATAGATGTTATATATTTGCGTTTGTATTGCACATATTATTTCTTTGTCGTTGCTAGGCTTATCTACAATAGGACCAGTCACACCAGCTCGTCTCCCCCTGGAGTTGAAATTCGTGTCCCTGGCTTTGGGCAGACATACTCAGTAGAGTATCTAGACCCAAGCAAACACAGTGTCGGTAAGGAGGTGTTCGTTGTATAAATACATAGGGTGAAGTCAGGTAAATTGGGCCATTTGTGAGCTCATGTGCACCAAAGGGTGATCAGTTAAAATACTGCAGGATAAACTGAAACTTTTGCAATTTTGATTAGTCACAAACATGTTTACAATGAAGTGTTTTCCCTGAGCATTAGACATCTTTCATGCTATTGTACAGATATTGTATGAAATGGGCCAGTTGTAAAACTGTCCCATTTTACAACTTCAGTTAAATGGGCCTATTCGGGGTGTAAATTAGGTTTTGGAAATTCTTATTTTGTTTTTAAACTGCTGTAAAACCATGTTTCTCTTAATAAGGACACATGTCCACAACTGTGTATGCAGGGCTTATGCTTCTTCACCACAGAAACATTTGTGGTAACAATTTGACTTGGTTTATACTGAATTCTGTTTATTGATACATGACCCATTTTACCTGATGACTTAATTTACACTTCATTTGTGTTTTTCTTGTTTTTAGGCATGTATTTTTTTAATATTGTGCAGCAGCTTGTTGAGTGGGGTTACACCAGAGATGGTGACATCAGAGGAGCACCTTATGACTGGAGGAAAGCTCCCAGTAAGAACATGCCTATTTGACACTAATGCAGCCACCATAAGGGACACAATTTAGCCTGTCCCTGTTACTTAATGAATATGTAGATCTGTTACTTAATGAATATGTAGATATGAAAGAACTAAAGTAACAGAGATTACTTTTGGATAATGATAAAGCTCCTAAAACCACTTCAGGGGATTCCACTCATTCATTCATGATCTATTTATGACCTGCAATTTTCTCATTTATAGATGAGAATAAAGAATATTTCCTGCAGCTGCAGAAGATGATTGAAGAGATGGCGGAGAAGGCTTGTGAGCCAGTTGTTCTGATTGCTCACAGTATGGGCAACATGTACACATTGTACTTCCTCAACCAGCAGCCACAGACTTGGAAAGACAAGTATATAAAGGCCTTTATTTCTCTGGGAGCCCCGTGGGCTGGAGTGGCCAAGACCCTGCGTGTGGTCACATCTGGTATGGAATATGTAACAATAATAATAATGGCATCCTAATTCTGTATTAGGAGTATGTCCGCAACAAGTTTTACTCAAAGCTTAATGCAGTTCAGTTCATGCTTTTGTAATTATTACTTAATCTGGTGGGACTTCCTGTGATAAATATTTATTTATGTTGTTTACAGTAGGGTTGCTCAGTAGCAGTTGTGAAAATACCTTTTTTAGATGTGTCACATCTGTTGCTCAACCAGTTCAGTCCAACCAGTAAGTTAATTTATAAACTTCACCAAAATTGTGAAATGAGGAGAATTAGAATCAGAAAAACAAATTTACTATAGGATAAAAATAGGCTTACTATAAAAAAATTACATTACATTACATTAAATTAAATGTACAGATGTTGTGCAGAAAGTGAACAGTGCAGTGAGTAGAATTAGGCAAGAATTATATCAAAATGGTAATTATAATTATGTTAAATTAGTAGTCTAACCATATCCATATGCACCTTAAGGTCATATAATATTGACTTGTGGGACTGCAGTTTCTGGTTATTATTTAATTTATTTCTAATTATTTTACAGGTGATAACAATCGTATTCCAGTAATCAGCTCACTTAAAATCCGATCCCAGCAGCGCACAGCTGTGTCCACCTCATGGCTCCTCCCATATGCCCCTGCATGGCCTAAAGATAAGGTATGTGTACACTCCTACCCCCCAGGATAGTTGCAGCCATAATTTCAAGTGCGGATTGCATCTAATGAAATTCAATGCATGCATATAAATAAATAAATGCACAAAACACTGACGACAAACCGGAAGCTGAATGTTTTTTGTGAAGTCATGATATCGGCCTTATAAAACGGGTGTGATTTCAATTAGGAATATAAGACCACTTTTTTTTCCCATATTAGGTATTGGTCCAGACGCCAAACTTCAACTACACCATTCTGGACTACCAGCGCCTTTTCAAGGACATTGGCTTTGAGGATGGTTGGTTGATGCGACAGGACACTGAACCCCTGGTGTCTGATCTGAAGCCTCCTGGTGTGGAGACTCACTGTCTGTACGGCTCTGGCATCTCAACCCCAGAGGTTTTCCAATATTCAAACAAGTTTCCCGATGTGGATCCTACTGTAGTGACAGGAGATGGAGATGGAACTGTGAACCTGATTAGTGCTCTGCAGTGTAAATCATGGATGGGCAAACAGAAACATAATGTTGCTTTAAAGGAACTTCCATCTAACGAACATGTTGCCATGCTAGCAAACATCACAACCATAGATTATATCAAGAAAGTGCTGTTCTCGCCCTGATCCTAACTGAACCAGATACTGGGAGTGACCTATGTGTTTTAACTTTTACAGAACTGTAATCGACAGGAAGAGGAAAGGGGTGGAGAATCAGGGTTTTAATTAATTTTATTATGACTCAAGATTGAGTCAATGTTGAATGTCAAATTGTTTACTCAAAATCTTTTTATAAATTTGTAAGTGCAGTTGAGAGACAGTAACTATCTGTGATCAATTTTTGTATTACTACTATTAATTTTTCACTTAAGTCTGATCCTGAAGCTAATAAAGGAACCTGTGTCTGTGCCACATAGTGCCACATATATTATATATACACTTAATGTATTAGTTTAGTGTTAAAGCAAACAATACATTTGTATGTGTAATTCTATACTTTTGTAAGGTTTAATGTTGTACATGCAGCCTGTTAGATTTAGCGCTTCACTAGTCTGTTGGAAACTTTATTTGAACAGATCTATGTCAGAAATGGGTCTCAATTTATATTATTTCAAACATTTAACACTGGGCATATATGCATTTTTTTAAGTGTTACCCTAACTCTTTCAAGAATAAAACAAAATATAAAATAAATATGCCGGTATGTTATCAATACTACTTTATAGTCCCATGTGATAGTTACAAGATGATACTGTTTAAAATACAATTTAGTTTATCATCTGAAGGGAATAAGAATAAGCAATTGACATACTGTAAAGCAGGGGTGCCCACACATTTACGGCTCACGAGCTACTTTTATATTCAACAAAGCCCGAAGCTCTATAGATCTAAATTATTGTATAATTTTGTATTATTTTTATTGTCAGTATCGAACAAGTTTTTATTTTTGTTTAACCATAATTAGGCTATAACACAATGTAGGCGTTTATTAATAGCCTAATATTGTTTATCATATACAAATGTGCAAAATAAAAAGGAGAGAAAATCTGCTATTTAACTAGACCATTTAATGGCTCAGTATTTTGAAAATAAAATATACTGACCACAACTACGCTAAATGATAGAAGGTTGAGTTTAACCAGAACTTCCCCTCTACTTCTTCCTTCGGCGCTTTTTTTCCGACGGGATCGACCGGTAGATCGTGATCAACGTATTGGGCAACACTGCTGTAAAGTTTAATTTAATAATTAATTGTCTTACTTGCAAAATAAAAAGTTTAATGGTGAAGAGACAACGTTTCGGCAACTGGGCCTTCGTCAGGCAAATGGCTGAGTTGTGTGAAGTTGTTTTCCTGGTGACATGCCTGTATATTCTAAATCAGTAATTTACAGTGAACTCTGAAATTGTATGTATTGAGTAAATTAAGAATTTTGTTTATTACAGTGTTTCACAAATCAGCATTTGTCACCCTACGATTAAAATCACATCTTACAAATGCAGTAGGTTTATTAAAAACATGAGCACAAAAAACACACGTTTAGTTTATTGTTGTAAAAAATGTATTAATTTTATTTTAAAAAGTACTAATCTGTTAGTTTTCAGGACTCAATGGAAAGCGAAAAACTTTTTTTCCTGTCCGGCATCGAAGTTCCACACAATTCAAACTGAGGATAAATGGACCATCGTCTTGTTTGTCCATTATGCTCTAAAAAGTAAAGGTTAATTTATTCAGGATACAATTACAGTATTTAATAACTCTGAAGTTTGTTATTTATCTAGTTACTAGCTGAATATATGTTCAACAGTGGTAATATCTCAATACCTGAAGTTCCTTCAGGAAGCTATTCATCTGCCACGTCAAATCTCCAATACACGAGGCCAGACTTACATGAAAAGAAGGCTCCTTGAACACAAACAATAATATAAAATAAATATTTTGGATTTCCCATAAAGCATTTAAATGTAACAATAACTTACTTTATAAAAAGTCTCCAATCTAAATTCTGTCATTGTTTTGTCCACTACTTTTACAAGGTCCATTAGTTGATTTTTCCCTGCTGAAACTTCTACACCAATAAATGTTCTACAGAAAAAAGTATTCTTATAATTGGTAATATTAATAATATTAGTTCTCAATTGGTGTAAGTATGAGTTTAGTGTTACATACCTTGTCTTCTCAGCATTACAATAGACTTTTAACTTCTCCGCTGAGCACATAAACCTGATAAAAAAGCAATCAGAAGAACTCTGATGGTGATGGCTTGAATCTGACAAAATACATTTTATAGTATAAGCCCCATTCTTCTTGATTTAAAAACAATCCACAATAACAGCTATTGCTCTCACCTTTTACAAAGCGCCAGGCCTGCCTTGAGGTTCTGTGTAAATGGTTGAATCCAGTGATGTCTCAACACCACCGTCTGTGAGAGACTGACATGAAACTCCTCCTGTGGCATCAAATCTATGCCATGGCGTTTTGCCACCAACACAAGGTCCTCCATTATGTCAGTGAATTCCTCCTCAGGGTTGTCTAATGATAATGAGATAGGTGAAAAGTTAAAGTTAAAAGTGAAAAATTGCAATGTTTACCATGTGCTTACAGGAGAAATAAACATAGGTCGCCCAGTTTCCTCGTTCATGTTTAAAAGAGCGGACACGTCCACCGTGGAGTGAGGGGTCTTCAGTCTGTGCGTCCAACTCATCTGAAAACATGTTCAGGACACAATGAGGAACAGGCAACCTGCCAGGGACAGAACACCATGGAAATAAGGTTAAAACCCCTCTTAATAGTACATAGGTTTGAAAAGATCATGATCTTTATAATGCCCATTAATTTAATTTGATAGCTGTTTTAAGTTATATCTTGTATGTATCTCATAATGTATTCCTCATTTCTTTTATATTGTTTAGTTTCAAGCTTCTGTTACCCGTAGGCTTTATTAGATAGGTGGTCCCTGAAGACCACACGGAACATTTGCCGACACCTCAAGCGAACACAAGACATCTTAATTTGGCACAATGCATCATACGTCCGTATGAGCGAAATTCGACAACTTCACCGTAACTTACAGTAAGTTACATAATGATTAAGAGTTGGCTGTATAACGTGTATCCGATGTAGGCTCATTTTGGTGGGCAAGAGACACTCACTTAGTTTTCGTTGACAGTTGTTCTATTTTAGGTTTCTTTTTCGCTGGATATGAATTTTCACCATGTTCCTGGCTTCCCGTATTTACTGAAGAGTCCCCTTCCTCCTCTGAGCTGCTGCTGTAGACCACTAGCATGGCCACGACAAGTCAAATATACTAATGAATAAATACAATATAAAGTAATCAACTAAGTTGTTTTGCTAATTTAGCAAGAACGCTCAATTTCTATAGCGTCTGCAACATGGGCTAGCAAACTAAACTCTTTGCTAACAACATCTTGACCAACATAGAGCCAAGCTAAACTATAAACAACTAGTCCTCTGGATAAATGGGTCCCCGTGAAACAAATGATATGTACTTATTTCCGCTATATAAACAGACTATGTTAATGGTATATTTTGTTTTATCGTTAAAGTGTTGAAACACATTTAATGAAAAGTCTATACGTGTTTAAAATTTACTCATCCCATCTTAAAAAAAATATAATTTGGACTAAATCTAATGACCAGTCTAATATATTGTTTATCACATGGAAACGTGTCCAATTGATATAGTATATATACAAAATAGATCAAATTATTTGGTTGGTTATTGGTTTCTCGTGATTGTCAATTACTTTACATTTTTGTGATGCTCTGGTGTGGGTAGGGCGCTGTAGTTAGCTTAATGCTAGCAAACACCGTGGTGCTTAATTTGATGCATTGTGTATTAATTGGGTCATCAGAACGATGTCTTAGGACTGGTCTACGTTTATATTCTGGAACTATGTGATAACGGGCTGGGAGCAGGAATCAGCTACTTTAAATGCACAGTCCCTGGAGCCGCAGTGTCTGAACAAGGGAGCATCGTCCCGTCGCACAAGCTCTGGCTGTATGCGGATGTAGGGGAACCTGCACGGCTGACCCGCCAGAGGCGCTGGCATTTTTGTCGACTCTAGTGATTTCACTGGTATATTTTTCCTCTTTACTATCTTTATTTGCTACCCAGAGAAGTAATGTCGCTTATACATATGTATTTAAACGGGCTGGCAAATTCACGTCTGTGCCTTCTATGTCGTTTCTCTAATTTTGCTAGCATAAGGCTATGTTAGCCTAGCTTGCTAACGTGTCAAATTACGAGATATAAAATCTCAGATGCGCAGATGTCGCTCTACATCTTTTGCCGCGAATCTCAAAATATTTAATTTTTTTTCACCTACGTTACTAAGGAACTCCTCTTTTTATCACGTTAATTATGATTTTAGAAAACACGCCCTCTCTGTGTTGAGTATCCACGTATGAAATACTCCCTATTAAAATATAGTATTTTGGTCTTATTATAGTCATTTTTGATGTTGTCCCATGTATTTTTTTCCAACCATCCGTGTTCTGTGTCTATTCAGATATTGAATCATTGATCACCCAGTACCTTTTATTTATTTTCTTCTGCTTTTGTTTTTTGTTTCCAAAAAGTGCGCACTGAGCATCACAAGTGATTGCGATCTGCTAAAATGGAGTAAGTTTTAAATAATTGTATTATATATTATATATTTTATATAAATATATATAAGTGAACACCTTTTTGCACAGCACCTAATTTGCCCTTTGTGCCTCTTTTAGTTGGGCTGCGCCTTCTGCCAAGTTGAATCCTTACAGCCGAAGCCGCATGACAGAGGCCTGGCAGCAACATGCAGTTCCCCCACCTCAAGTGGTTCACACTATTCCCCCGGGGGCAGAGAACGCTTTGGGCTGTGCTGTGTATGGTATAGTTCTTCAACAAGATGCTCCGCCCGTACCTCAACAGCAGCCTCCGTCTCAGCACAGCCTTCACAGCAGCCAGCACAATCAACAGATCAATGGAGAACAGCAGCATGGACAACGACACGGACATCAGCGACAGCAACAGCAGAGGCAGCACCCAGCCCAGCCTCAGCGCTCCACTATTCAGGAGGAAGCTTTGAGGCAGCACCCAGCCCAGCCTCAGCGCTCCACTATTCAGGAGGAAGCACTGAGGCAGCACCCAGCCCAGCCTCAGCGCTCCACTATTCAGGAGGAAGCACTGAGGCAGCACCCAGCCCAGCCTCAGCGCTCCACTATTCAGGAGGAAGCACTGAGGCAGCATCCAGCCCAGCCTCAGCGCACTATTCAGGAGGAAGCAGGAAACAAGTGTGGAGCGTGCGGTCATGATATTTCTCACCTTTCCAATCCTCACGAGCACCAGTGTGTTGTCACACAGGATCGATCTTTCCAGTGTACACAATGCCTGAAGATCTTCCATCAAGCTACTGACTTGCTAGAACATCAGTGTGTTCAGGTCGAACAGAAGCCTTTTGTCTGCGGCGTATGTAAAATGGGTTTCTCCTTACTCACGTCTCTAGCCCAGCATCACTCTTCCCATAACAGCAGTAACCCAATGAAGTGCTCCATTTGTGAGAAAACGTATAGGCCCAGCTCCTCTGACAGTGCTACACCATCTACTTCAAAAAAACATTCTCATCATTCTAGTCGTGATTGTACAGCCAGCAGCAGCTCGTCCATTCTTCCTTTCCCGTCGGCCCGGGACAGACCATACAAGTGTTCCGTGTGCCAGAAGGGCTTCAAACATTTGTCTGAACTGACTCGACATGAGCGCGTTCACACCGGAGAAAAGCCTTTTAAATGTGATATATGTGATAAAGCATTCAGCCAGTCGTCACACCTACAACATCATCAGCGGACCCATAGCAATGAAAGGCCATTCAAATGTGCAGTTTGTGAGAAGAGTTTTAAGCACCGCTCCCACCTGGTTCGTCACATGTATGTCCACTCTGGAGAGCACTTGTTCAAATGCAACTTGTGTGAGCTGCACTTCAAGGAGTCGGCAGAGCTCCTTCACCATCCATGTCATCCACAAGGTTCTCGGCCCTTTCGTTGTGCGACTTGTGGCAAAGGGTTCAAGCGTCCATCTGATCTTCGTCAGCACGAGCGCACGCATTCGGAAGAGCGGCCCTTCCACTGTGATGAGTGTCAGATGAGTTTCAAGCAGCAGTACGCTCTGGTGCGTCACAGGCGCTCGCATCAAGACCCCACAGATCGACCATTCAAATGTAACCTGTGTGACAAGTGCTTTATGCAGCCCTCTCACCTCCTCTATCATCAGCATGTCCACGGTATGGACAACTTGTTCAAATGCGGATCATGCCAGAAAGAGTTTAGCCAGTCTGGTGATCTGCTCAGACACAAGTGTGGTGAGTCTCCTGTCAGCTCCCCTGACAAACCGTATAAGTGTGATGTTTGTGGTAAAAGCTACAAGAAGAGCTCCACATTACAGCGGCATCAGAACTCGCACTGCCAGGAGAAACCACTGAAGTGTTCGCTCTGTGACCGGCGCTTTGTGTCCTCCTCAGACTTTGTGCAACACCGATGTGATCCATCGCGAGAGAAGCCGCTCAAGTGTCCAGACTGTGAAAAACGCTTCAAATACTCGTCTGACCTGAACAGACATAAAAGAGTGCACACTGGGGAGAAGCCCTACAAGTGTGACCACTGCAACAAGTGTTTCAAGCAGCGTGAGCACCTCAACAAACATGCAAGCACTCACACCAGAGAGGGTCAGTTCAAGTGTGTGTGGTGTGGGGAGCGCTTCAGTGACATCAACTCCTTGCAGGACCACACAGTGCAGCACACAGCAGATGGAGGTGGTTACCCTGTGTCACAGTGCCTGTAACTACCCTTCATAGAGTTAGAGGTGTAAATCCCTGTACAGTTTTATGCATTATGTCTTTAGCTATGGTAATAGTTAGCCTAGTATTCAATCCAGTAAAATATTTTTTTAATTTAGTCTCTTATGTGAGATCTTTTTGTATCTACCCCAATATTACAGTACTGTTTTTTTCCCCCACATTTTGACTGTTCATTCGTCCTTTTTAACTTTGCTTCTCTAGTTATTCACCTTCTGGCGACCATAAGTTAAAGCTGATTATTTAGGGCCAGGTCCACTAAATAACTTCCTCATGCATGTCTTGATATGTTTTATAACTTATACATTTTATTATCAACATATTTCCTCATAACTCCAGTCCTTTTTATCTTTTGGTATTTTTATGACTGAAATATTTTATTTAGGGTTTAGGTAAAAGTTGTTTTTTACAATCAATATAGGTTTAAAGCTGCACTTTGTAATATTCTTTACAAAAATAGTCTCAAATAGTCTCCATGGAGATGTTTGTGAAAAATATGTTTGTTGTGAGCAGCTTGTGTCCATGGAGATCCCTAATAGATTGTGTTCATGTTCCAGAATTTTATATTGTCATAATTTCAGTTGCTTTCCCTTAATTCCATGGGAGATTCACTGATTTTAACTACAAACTAACTACAATTCAACTAAAATGTTGAACCTTTATTATTTGATTGTGATTGCCATATCCATCTTAAGGCTTTAAGCCCCTTCAGCTGACAACAAGCACATATTTGGAATTGAATAATAATTACTTTTATTTTTTAGAACTTAATTTTACTTTATTTTTCAACCCTAACAATAAATAAGTTACAATGGCATTACTCTCTGAAGCAAAAAAAATGTATTATTCATATGAGCTGACAGAGAAGAAATTGGACTTTGTGCCAGTTTTTGTTTCATTTGGATAGGCCCAGTAAGAGATAAACAACAGGATGAACATATGACAGTTAAACTAAATTCTACCATATAATTCTGACCTGCCTCCAGCTCAGGTTTGAGGACACTTGCTCCTTCAAAATATATATTTTATTTTGAATTGTTAATTGCTAGATTTTGAGCATTCTGAAACCCATGGGATGATGCCATTCTGTGGAACATTCCAGGCAAAGCAGTGTCTCCATGGAGACAAAAGTGGGGATCCTCCACCTGAAAAGTTACATGGTGCACAAAGGGCAGCTGATATAACTGTAAACACTAAAGACTATCACTACAGGCAAGGCTGTATTAACATTGAAAGTCCTTGAAGATGGTTTTACACAACAGCAAACTATTGAGGCACATATTGAGCCTGGAAGTTGTATCACTTGTGCTGTGCTGTACATACTGTTGATTTGAACTGCGATTTGTTCATTGACAAAATGAGGCAACTAAAATTCGTTGTATTGTATTGCACTCTTTGTATTCCCACTTATACGTTTTATTAGCCAAGTTATTTTAACAAAAGATTTTAAATTTATCTTTAGCAGGAAATTGTGTTTGTGTGAGTGTTTGTGTGTGCGTGTGTGCGTGAGAGAGAAAGTAAATGATCTTAAGGGAATAATCCAAGTCCTTTGTAATGAATCTGTTAGTAAAACTTAACAGAGGCACCTAGCATTTTGGGTTCAGAAGATGCTGACATTTGAGACATTTTGTGCTGTTAAGTGTAGTATTTAGCCCAATAGTTTGTTTGTTTTTACAGAGCGTACCTAGTTAGGATGGTTTAACATATTTGTCTGGGATCAGTCTTCTTTAACATTGTCCTGGGAGTCTGTGTCCTTTGAATTTTGTCTCTTAGAATAAGGGGTGGATGCCATTTGAATCCAGTTAAATGTTTGTTTACGTAACTTTTTTTTTTAGGACAAACAGATCAAACGTCTGTATGTTGGCCCACGCTTTTCCTACATATACCAGAATGCTGTCTATACAAATGTATTAACTTGTTTATTCCTAAAGTATGTGTATTAACAGGTGCAAATAGAATTGGTCACAAGTGTTTATTTCTAACTAATAAGAATTATGTTTTAATATTGACCAATAAATGTGTCTTAGTCTGAAACCAAAGACACTTTAGTGCCCAGTGCCAGTGTTGTCTTGGTATTACTGAAGGCACAAGAGTTGCTCGTAGATGATTTTTGTCTTCTCTATATTGACACCAGACATCCTAAACATCTTCTGCCAATTCACCTGAGTCGTCTTGCATGCCTTCTGTGTTAGTTGTGCTTTCTTCTATTAAACTGGTTTCAACTCTTTTTTAAAATTTATTTTATATGAATAATTTTGGAAAAGAAGACATTGTAACGTTGAAAGTATGTGCAGAATGTGTATTCAAGATGATCTTTATGACGTAGCATTCAGTTACATATGGCATTAAAAAACCTTTTTCATAATTCATACGTTCATTTTTTATCAGTGATGGTCTAGTTCACCCAACACTCACAACACTTAAAACGATGTAACATTTCTGATGGAGGGTCTGCCACCCGCCTGTGTCCATGGAGATGGTATCACTGCCTGGAATGTTCCACACTATGGTATTTATCTGATCCATTTCAATTGAGTGGCTGTGTAATAAATTACACGTTTTTTGGACCATTTGACGGATCAAGTTCTTGTCCGATTTTTGTCATTCAAGGATTATTTTGTATAATTACTGCTATTAATGTTGGTATTCCTCGGTCTTATAGTTTTTTTTTTTCGGGTTTTCTTGTCAAAGTTGCAATTTTTCCTATCTTTTAGTGGTGGAATAGTAGTAGTAGTTTGTTCTGTTCGGTGACCATGGCAACGGTCCAGAACTACTAGAACTACTTTGTAGAGTATGCAGTGTTTTCGTTATTCAATGATCATGGCGGTATTCATTTAGGTGTTTGTCGGTTTTGCAGTTTTTTCGGAATGACAAGTTAAAAGTTTCCCATTAGTTTACATTGCTGAGTTTGTCTGCAAACTGAAAAAACTACAATCCTGACAAACACCAAAATTAATTAGTCTAGTGTTTTTGTCATGCAGTGATCATGGCACATGGATCTACTCAAACTACAAAATAGTTACAATTACTAGAACTACTTTGAATTGTAGTAATTGTAGCCTATGCCGTGTTTTCAGTGATGATGATTATAAGTATTATTTTTGGTGATTGATGGTCTTGTAATTCTGAAAACATTACAAGACCATCAATCACCAAACATAATAGTTGAAAGTTTCCCTCTTAGTACTGGGTCATTATTCATTCACCAGAAACACGGTGGGAGCAATAGAAAAAAGGGAATACGTAGCTGTTTTTTTTCTTTTACACGGTTACTATACAGACCCATATAATTAAGGGAAACTTTTACTTTCATTCTGGAAAAAAAAACTACAACACTAAACTAAAATTAATTAGTGCTAGAGTATTAGTCCAGAGAATGAAGTCTGAAGAATAAGGTCTAAAGTCGACGTACAACTACGGCGGTGATGTAACACTTGGATACCAACCGCCATAAAACACCAAAGAAGATGTCATACGTGTTTTCGTCTTTCACTGTAAAGGTGGAGTCTAAAGAATGAAGTCTAACGAATAAAGTCTAAAGACGTACAACTACAGTA
Organism: Eucyclogobius newberryi; assembly: GCF_026437365.1. NCBI lineage: Eukaryota > Metazoa > Chordata > Actinopteri > Gobiiformes > Gobiidae > Eucyclogobius > Eucyclogobius newberryi. The sequence goes on from NW_027316389.1 coordinate 22,170,121, forward strand.
GGTGAAGAAGAAGAGCGATCGTACGTGATAAAACACCATAGAATAAGGCTGCGAATAAAGTCTAAAGAATAGAGAAGAAGATTAAAGTTTAAAGAATAAAGTCTAAGACGTCTGTGGGTAAGGAACGAAGTCTTAAACAACAAAGTCTGGCGGCAACTTAACACTTGGATTCGAACCGACATAAAACGCCAAAGAAGAAGCAGAATTATCTTTAATCGTCCCTAAGAAGAATTAGTGTTGGGAGCGGGCACCGCGCGCCGCCGTTAATCCAGTGAGTGGTGCAGACACACTCCTTGTCACTAGAGAGCGCTGTAGTAAGTCTGCGGCAGCACCGTTGACACAGGCGGGCAGCTGGTTTAACTTCCGGGGACCTCGCTCCTGTTCAATCGTAATTCGCTCCCATACGAACGGGAGGTCTGCGCTACAGAAACCCCTGAACACGGGCCCCACACACGGCTCCTGTGTCCCGCCCCCGTGGCCCCGCTCTCCCGCTCCTCGGCCGCACATGAAGCGGGCACTGCGGATGGCGCCGAGCGCTCTCCGTCTGTGCGACATCCCCGCTCTCCTGAGCTGTGCGGCTAACATTAGCTAACAACATCGATCTGTCGGCTACTCCACCCCCTCTGCTGCTGCTGCTCGACCCCGGCGTCCACCTTCACATCAGCTCTTGATTAATAGCGAACACCGGACCACCAAGAGACCCTTCATCTTCTAGTTATATATGAACACTTTAGTCGTTTGGTTTACGGTACTCCGGATTCTCCGCGCAGCAACCCCATTTTCCTCTTCTTTCGTGGCCTTCTGAGGGTCTGTGTTCCCTCTTACCTCGGCCCCTGTTTTTCCTCGTCTCTGGTTAATTACGCTAATAACCTCTAATAAAGCATCGCTGGACTCATTTTACTCTTTGGGGACCCCCCTGGTCAAGACGTAATCGTATTTTGGATCTGCACCACCTCCTTTGGGTTGCAGAAGGAGGACAGTTTTATTTCTCCTCCATCGCACACGCACAGATCCGTTATTCAGCCTCTTTCCTCAGTGTGAGCCCCCCAGAGCGCCCACTGCGCCCCAGGCCCTCGCCATGCCGGGTCCGGTGGCTGGTAGCAAGTCCCGTGTTTACGCAGATGTCAACACGTTGAAAAGCCGGGAGTACTGGGACTATGAGGCCCACGTTCCCAACTGGAAGTAAGTACCGGTATTGTTTTTATATGACGGCACCGTTTAGTTTAGTTTAGCTGATTGAACACACAGGCATGGCTGTGGTAGTGTGTCAGCTGTCTACTAGCCTAGTGTTTATTTGTAAAGACCACTTGGAACTAGTTGAAGTTGTTGTGACTGAGACCCCCTGATTGTGACACTAAATCCTTAGGCCTAAGTACAGGGACAAGTTTACGTGTTGTTATTTGCTATTTAACCTAAGCTACCATCAAGAGATTATACATGAAAACAAAAAAATAAAATCAATTCATGCCAAGAGTGTGATGAGACTGCTTCTGTGTCTGTCTCTGTCTCTGTCCTGTCTTCACTTCCAAATTAACACTTAAGTGCATTTCCTTCGTCATGGTGATCATGTGAGCAGCCTGACCATGGCTCAATTGCTCATTGTAACTAGAAATATTTCCTTTTTCGTCACATTCACACTTTTCCTCTTCTGTCTGTCCCTATAGCAACCAGGAAGACTACCAGCTGGTTCGAAAGCTGGGCAGAGGGAAGTACAGCGAAGTATTTGAGGCCATAAACATCACAAACAATGAGAAAGTGGTGGTTAAAATCCTAAAGGTACGTCACTTTCAGTCCAGTTCATTTCTTTTGAGTCATTTGGTAATGATGCAGATCATGTGTGCTGATGTCTGTAGTTACAGTTTCAAGATGGTAAATAAACATTATGTTGCTACAGATGCTTTCATTAATAAAAACATTCATTCTTCTGCTGTTTCAACTTTTACTATCAATAAAACAGTCACATATTTTGATCATCCATGGATTAGTCTTTGCCACTATGTTTCTCACGCCGTAAACATGCCAGTTAGCTTAGCTCTTAAACAAAGGCAGTGTCAAATTACCTGTCAGGCCCATTGATAGTGTAACCATGGCCCCCTCAAAGGCCCAGAGTATGTGCAGAGATTGACAGGCGGATGGTGCAGCAGCCGAGTCAGCTCAGGGCCTCACTCACATTTTGGGACGTTTCTTTACATTTAACGTCCTCTGAGGTTAACTGTGTCATGCTGTCTTGTGTGATGTTTTATAACAGCCAGTAAAGAAGAAGAAAATAAAACGAGAGATCAAGATCCTTGAAAATCTGAGGGGTGGGACCAACATCATCCGTCTGGTGGACACAGTTAAAGACCCCGTGGTGAGTGTTTGCCTGATAAGATGCCAAAGCCATCTACTTGCATTTGGAGAACCATTTTAGTTCCAACTCTTGTGGAAAAAGTCAGTTTCCTATGATGTGAATGATAGTTTTTCACTTTGTTGTACATTTGATCGAAGCATAAGGATACCATTGACAATGAAAAGCTTTTATCCAGATCTGTTTGAGAATCATGAAATGTGTAGCCAAATGAACCGTTATATTCACTATACATTCAGTTTATGTATTGAAGTAACAGTACTCTTTCTCGAGTCAAAGGTTTGGTTACTTTTCCCACTGTAACTTCTACAAGTGACAATATCTTTGTTGTTGATATTACAATCTTCTAACATTAGTATTTCTTGCTCCGCTCCTTCAGATATGATATCGATTTCCTAATTTGTGTGTCTTTCCTTTGAAAATGCCAGATTTTGTCCATCTAAACTTACTTGAGTAAAGTTTTTGGCCACTCTACCCACCTCTGTGTTATTGCGTTGCCTGGAATGTTCCACATTATTGCATCAAACCTATGCATCTGAGATTATTACATTGCAGTCGGTTTCGTTGCTGTACATGATTCCATGGAAAAACATGCATACTGGCCGTGAGCGGGCTTGTCTCTCCAAAACCTGCCCCTCCTGTTTGTATGTTCAGATGTAACCGTAAATCAAACTGTCAACATTTGACTATTGAATCACAGCAGCTTATTTGTAGTGCATGTTTCTCAAATCCTTGCATTAGTCGGAAACAAAATCTATTTTTTTACCTCAGATTAATAAAGTTTAGATTCTAGGAAAAGCATGTAGCATGTGCAAACCTATCTCTGCATGTGATTTTGTGTAAGTATGTGCTCTGTATCACTTTGCCTCATTAGGGGATTCTGAGGGTCTATTACTATTACAAAACTATTATTTAGTTATTGTTGTTACTCAATGCTAACCAAACTACACTGGTGGATCTTTACTCTCACTGTGTGCTATTTCATTCTAGTTCAATGTGGGCATTCCTCAAGCTCTATTTTTTTTTGCTCTGAGTATTTTTAGCACCTCCTCCACACAGTCTCCAACCAGTCTGCATGTTAAAGACCTTCCAAATCTGAAAAATACAGAGGCAGAATATTTCCAGGCCATCGAGTTTCTTTTTTTAAAACAATGTACAGACCGATTTTGAAGTCCACAATATTCTTTCTAGTGTGAGAATCAACTATCCTTTTTTACTGCTGATTCTTTTTGGGGTTTTTTATTTCAAAATCAAATTCACTGGCCAAAATAATTGGTTTGAATCATTAATGAATGATCTTGATTGTGATTTTATCTCTTGTCTGTGTCGACTCTCCAGTCCAGAACTCCAGCTCTCGTCTTTGAATGCATCAACAACACAGACTTTAAGGTACAAGCCTTGAAATAATTATTTTTACGTCCCTGTCAACATGACAGGTACCGATCATTTGGTACCTGTCATGGCTAATTCTGAATCGGTCACAAGGAAAGGAAAACAAAATAACATCATTATTGAAAAATTAACTTTGAATAATGTCTCGTTATCATTTAACATAATTTTAACGTCAAAACTGGTCACTCAACAATATATATTACTCCCTTGCACTGTTATAACTTTTAAAAAAACGGAGGGATTCTATCTCTCTACAGAACTCATGGCAGACTTTGCACTTTAGAGCGATGACAAGACCTTTGTTCTCATCATACTCTCGCCAGTCACGGGCACAAAACTTAGCAAGATTATCATGAATCCATTTATTGAGAGTGACACTCAGTCTTGAGTGTCCTGCAGCCGCAGTTTTTTGTTTATCTGCCATGATTAGCGCTCCGCACGTGCGCTGCGCGCGGGCACATGCGCTCCGCTGCCTTACGCCGCTACAGCAATAATCGTGGACTGTAGTATAGTGCGCCCGAGTTTGTGTATAGGAATCGCTTTGGGCATGTTCACCGCGCTGTTTTTGCCTATTAAAAATATATATAACGGCGAAAAATTAGCGTCGGTCATTATGTCCGGAGCCTTGATTTTCGAGTCGGTCAAAACTGATTTTTGCGCCGGTCATTGACCGTGTCCGGCCCGTTATTTCGAGGCTTGAAATATAATTTGCTCTGTGCTGCATGCTTGCTCTGCTCATGGGGGTCAGCTGTGTCCTAGTAATCATTCAGTTGGACAAGAAATAATGGGGCTAGAAGGATAAGATGAATACAGTTTTCCCCACAGAATGGGCCTTGATGCATGTTTATTGTTCCCGCAGGAGCTGTACCAGAAGTTGACAGATTATGATATTCGTTTTTATATGTATGAACTACTGAAGGTGAGACTGCAGCCTTAGCACTTCACTGTTGACGCTAAAAGAACACTGCTTCATATACGTGCCCTCATTTAGGCTTATGCTAACACCCGATATAAGTTTATGTTCAGATGTGTGATTTGGTCTATGCTACTCAGCACATGATCAACATTTTGCACATTTACGGTAATATATTTAGTCTGTTTCTCATCCCTCTAAAATAAAGAAATTCTCATGTGGTAATGCTAATGAATCCTTACTGCTTATTGTTTAAACTATTTTTATTATATCTGAAGCCATAAGTCCAATCAAGCTGCATAAGTTGACTAGTGATTAGACACATACATTCTCTCATCATTATTTACTTATCTAACGATGCATCTGTTTGCTGTTGCAAGGCACTAGACTACTGCCACAGCATGGGAATCATGCATCGGGACGTCAAACCTCACAATGTGATGATCGACCACCAGTTGAGAAAGGTATCTGATACTTTTATTCTTTAGTCAGACACAACTCGTCATTTTTGGTTGTAGTCGTTGCAATTTATTTTACTGTATTGTAGCATATACCAGCAGAGGGCAGTAGACCTGCATCAGTCGACCTAAATGTTTTTTAATCCTGTGCCATAAAATATATTGTATAAATCTTAAATCAGCCATTGATTAAATCACAAGAGAACAGAAACAAATTAGATAATTGTAGATAATCTTTTTATGCTAATGCTGGTGTGTTCTTTAAAGCTACGCCTTATAGACTGGGGGCTGGCGGAGTTCTACCACCCGTCCCAGGAATACAATGTCAGAGTTGCCTCTAGATACTTCAAAGGCCCCGAGCTGCTGGTGGACTATCAGGTAAAAGTGTATTATAGAGAAAACAGGATTGATTTATGTAATTCTCTCCCTCTTATCCAGTTGTCTTAATGTTGTGTTGCAGATGTATGACTACAGTTTAGACATGTGGAGTTTGGGTTGCATGTTGGCCAGTATGATCTTTCAGAAGGAGCCCTTCTTCCATGGTCAAGATAACTATGATCAGGTATCACCCCAATACATTTCATGTTTAAACAATTTAATGCAATAAACAAATGTATTAAGTTAAGATAAGATAATCCTTTATTGTCCACACATGGGGAAATTCCATTGTTGCAACGTAGGTAGATGCAGAGGAAAAGAACAGATAACTTATAGGAAGTTTGAAAAACACTCTCAATAGAAGAACTCTTATAAACAAAAACTCCCATAGACAAAACCTCCCTTTTCCCAACAAGGGATGGAGGGGGAAAATAATAACGATAAAATGAATAAATAAATACCATTTATTTGCATATTACACAGTTTAAAAACGTATCAACTTGAACTGGGTTCACCACAAAATGCTTTGTTCATATTAGTAAACTGAGTCATTATTTTTATGGTTATTAAAGGTTAAATGGACGATTTTTTTGGCCCAAATCTGAGTCTTATTTCCTCGTGGCGTGGACTGCCGATTAGTCCTGCCACGTATCAATCATAAAACGCACCTACCGCTCACCTGCAGCCGCGTGCGGCTCGTCCCCCGAGAGCAGCACGGTTCCGCGTGTCTAAGCGCATTGATCTATCATAATATAGTTCCCTCAGTGTAAGGGACAAAATGAAGACGGAGATAGACTGTTCGAGTTGACTCATAAAAGACGGAAATCTACGGGAGACGAGTGATGCGATCCGTTGCGCTAATAAACAAACGCACGTGTGTGTTGTATCGGTCTGCATGGGTAAGTGCGCATGCGCACTTCCGCCTGCGTTCTCAAATCGCTGAAAAAATCGTCCATTGCGCCTTTAAGTTCAAAGTCAAACTGACATTTGTAAAGCTTGTTTGGTAGAACCCCCTGTACCCTGTTGGTTTGGAAGTTTGAAATTCAACCTGAAATTTAAAATGCAGATCTCCGGTTTGATTGAAACTGGAGATCCATTGGACTGTATCGGACAGCACACAGTGCACACGCATAAACACTCGTACACATTGGAATATGGTACACTCCTGTGCAAACACAGTAGTTACAGGAATTCATTTGTTCCTGTATCTGTGAAAAAAAATAATGAAACTGAGGAGATGATTTGTGCGCGTTTATTGGCTTTCTGGGACTGTCACTGTGACTGTGGTGTTTTTGTTATTGGGAAATGTTATGTCTGTTGTGTTTTGAGAAGCTCACAGTTTCTCTTGAGGGGGACCAATAAATGAACTAATTAAGAATGTTGTTAAGGTTAATTTAGTTATTAGCTATTTATTACCATCAGCTTTGAATTCTAAACTGACACAAAATGCATTTCCATAGCTGGTGCGTATTGCCAAAGTGCTAGGAACAGATGAGCTTTTCGGTTATCTACGAAAATACCACATTGAACTGGACCCACGCTTCAAGGACCTGCTTGGACAGTAAGTGTCACTGAATACGGTGCTCCGAATACATTCAGATGGTTGACATTTACACAGATAAAATATAGAAATAATCTAATAAGTGTTTTTGTTTTATAGACAGAGCAGGAAGCGGTGGGAACAGTTTGTGCAGACAGAGAACCAGCACCTGGTCAGCCCCGAGGCTCTGGATTTGCTGGACAAGCTGCTACGATACGATCATCAACAAAGACTGACCGCCACAGAGGCCATGGAGCATCCATACTTCTGTAAGACGAGAACTATTAACAATATGCATCCTTACATTAGCATATTTCAAAAGCCTGTTCTTTTTTACAGATCCAGTGGTAAAGGAGCAGTCTCTTTCAAACTCTGAAAACAACATTGTTTCCAGTGGCAACACTACAGCTCGATGAAACATGGGTTAGTTATTTTTGTCTACCTTCTTAACACAATGCTGTTTATTCATGTGTTACTACTAGTAATACTGTATCCATATTTCACATGTGGACTGCACGATTATGGGAATATTTCTCCATTTATTATGTTAATAATTGTGCAAACAGTGTTACTGTCAGTCATGAAAGGAACAAAAAAGATGAAAGGCTGACTGAAATTACCAGTTGGAACTAAACCAAAACTACATATGGACAATACTAAATGTAAATGATCAGGACAAGATTTGATCGTCATTAATTACAAAAGAGACACATTTTGAATTAGCCTGGTTAGCTAGACATGCATTTTCAGTATTTTGTATGTAGAGAATCTCAGCTATTGAAGTTGATGCATCGTTGATACAGACTTGTCACGCATCCCCTAACCCTTTATTCTAAAAGTAGAAACACTTGAGGCAGAATAAGATCACCATTCAATGTTGTTGTAAAAGTATGAGCTTTTTTTTGCAGTATTAATTGCAAACTTGGTTATTGTTGTGTTTTTCTCTACAGAAGAGGACAAGTTCATCTGTTGCCTCAACTTTGTACCCAGTTGTGACAGTAACTTTGACAAGTGTACAGTGACAATGGAACAAATGGATGCACACTTCTTCACACACCTCAGTCTAAGCACAGACACGTGAACACGCCCTCCTCCTCTGTATCCGTCTGTGATTGGCTTGTCCTGGTTCCCTGTCTACAAGTCTGACCAATGAGCTCGAAGCTGTCCCAAACGTATTTTCCTTCAGTGGTTTTATCTCTGCTCCGTCTCGCGTAGGTCAACAAGGACTTTAAAGACAATACTTCTTTCCTGGTCGTCTTGGTTTGCAGCATGGAGAATGAACAGGAGCGTGCGCCTATAGCCCCTCCTCCTCTTGTACCCAACAGACACACTGATGTCTTAGCACTACTCCAGTTCAGAAAGTGGCATGGTGGACTCTCTAGATAGAATGACGATGTTAATATTATTAATGAAAATAAATAATTTTTATTTAGATGAAAATGTGTGTGAACGTTGCTTTTAATTTGTTTTTAAAGAAATCCTGTGCTAAGGTACATTCTCTTCAAAATCACCAAATTTAAAGGTATATGTAAAGCATAGTGTATAAAGCAATGCCATCATACAAAAAGTTTATTTTGGACAAAAAAAAAACTAAAATGATCTTTGATTACCTCCACGTGCATAAAATCCCTGTGTAATATTTTTTTAGGTACTCTGTCATACACTAACACAAACGGTTCCGTTGGGGCAAAGGAAATCAATTTTTGAAATCCTAATTTCATACAGGCCCAGGACATGCCACATGCTGGAGTCTAGTAGTAACACTTTTAACACTTGCCCCACACACCTTTTTACACTGGTTCTTAGGGTGCCAAATTTTCATACTCCACGTTTTTACTCCACATGCAAGGTAAATGTTTAAAATAATACTCTAGAGTGTGTGTACTAACTAATACCATGTTAGGAAATTTATATTTTGAAATTATATTTCTGATTTGAACCAACATGGCCTTTTACAGGTCACCCCACAATTGCCTTCCTGTAGTCATTGTGTGTAAGCGAGCGGCTAAAGTATCTGCTTCAGGGCTGTACAGAAACCAGAGCTGTGTTTTCCTGTTCTACAACCTGACTCCTGAGCTCCACGCTCACACATGGCCTGGACCTATAGACCTTTTACATCCTGCCCATGAATGATTAAGCAGGGCCAACTTGTCTGACCAACACAAGTAACAGTTCGATCTCATGGTCCAGGTGTCCAGTCTCGCTCTCTTCCTAAAGCTGAGCTGGAGTTTCCACACTGGACTGCTCTCGTTTAGAGTTGAGCTCTTTATATCTGATTTAATTACTCTGATCAAGTGCAGGTTAAAACTTTGTCAAAATGTGTTCTTTGTAGAGCAGCTGATCTGATATTGTAAAGGTCAATAAGAAGCAACAAAATTAATTATTCTAAAGGGCTATATGTTTCAGTACTTCACAGAAATTTCCAGAAGGCAATACATTGTCAAGACTCCAACTACTGTCGGTCTAAAACTACTGAAAAAAATACTTTTATCATCAGAAGATTTGTTCTATAACATCAAATGTTTTATGGTTGATGACTCATTTATATTGACTATTTGGCAAAATCAGATTTTTGCAGTTGCAGATAATTTGCATAATAATTTGGAACACAGTGAACCTCTTGGTTAGTCCAGATGTAAAACAGCCTGGATGCTCCACACTCCACAACAATGAGCAATTCTATAGTGTTTGTAACACTTTCGGGCTGTACAAACAGAAAACAAATATTGATTTTATAACTGATTGTTCCGGGATGTTATCTGATGTCCTGTCTGTGTTGGATTGATGTTGTTTGTTCAAGAAAACGTTTCTGAATACGTTCGTTGCAGAATGCTAAGGCTGATTTCCCATGTCACTGAGAGACGCTGCTTGTCGGGACTTCGGGGGGCCTAGTGTCAGCCAACACGCTTTATACTGCGCTTGTACCGGACACCGTTCATAACACATCTTTTGTCACATTTGGATCCTGGAGAAGCTGGAGCCTGGACAACAGAGGCCTGCTTTCTGCAAAGCCAAGCACAACAATAGAGACATGAGAAGAACTCTCGGGACAGTGAATTATTCAGAGGCGACTCCTGTTCCCCTGGCCTGCCCTGTCGGAGCATAGTGTGATCACAGGCCACTCAAAGGGTAAGTAAGGTCTGCTTATTATCTCATCAATAATTTACCTATAATCAGCCTGATTGATGGACACACTGGTCAAAACACACAGTTTATGCATAAACAATCAGTTTGTGTCCCCGAGAGACTGCTCTGCACGACTGCATTGTTTTCTCAGGCCAGTGTGGTTTGTTTACATTCTGATTTTATAGCGCACAAGTCAACCACACTGTCATAAAAGCTGTACAGCTCATCAGCTGCGCTTTTATAACTTATCAGTCAGGACAATAAAAAAAAATCTGTACCTGAATATGCGCCATGGGCTTTCTGCTTAGGGTTAGTGTAACTGTTATGTTAACTGCATAATGTCATAACATGTTGAGCTTTCTGTCCTTCTGTTCCACACTTTCACCATCTCAGAGTTAGATGGACTCACCTGGTGGCAGCAGCGGCGTTGGCAGCGGCAGTAGCGGCCCTCTCCCTCTTTTTGACCTGTTTCATGACCGTTAGCATGCGGCAGATCTGCCTCAGGGTCATGTTGGGGTCGTGGTGAGACAGGCGCGGCTGAGGCGTGAAGCGCGGCCCACGGTGCGTGAACATGGACAGGTAGTCTCCTCTGGACGGCCTCCTATTTGCATTACCGTGGCCATAATAGGAGGCACACTGTGAGACAAGACAAACAGATCTCATTTTAGGGGATTTCTGCAATGAAATGGGTCGTTTTGATAATCTATTTTACTTTTGTAAAATATCCATATGATTTTTGATATTTTAAATTTGAGATATATTTTTGGACCCTCATTTTCAAGGGGGTCCAAAAATATGATGGTATTTTTTAATTTAGCTCCTGAATGCCCTGGCCATTAATAAAGATACTAGTGTACCATACTCATGTTACTCATGAGTCTATACTGTCTAGATGATGCAGGTGCATCTTTCACAATACCACACATGTATATACGGTGTGCACACACACATTTTTAATTAGTGGACAACAAGCTGCTGTCTTCCTGTCTTAACAGTTCAATCTCACAACACAATCAGCCAGAGCAGATTCATTTACAGCAGCAGTGGCACTCGATCCCACGCACAGTTTGTACATGCATAAACACACCAGCATAGTACGCATCATTGTACATGACAATCTATATTTGAAACCTTTCACATCCAAATGCCTTGCACGGCGAAGAGAGAACCAGCTAACTATGATAATTAATATAAAATAAAATTGGTGTAAACTTAAATATATAAACCTGTTACCCCAAATTACTTTTCCACTTTGACTAAAACATGAGTATTGCAAGTATTTGTTCTAATTCATATTTTATGTTATCAGACAGAATTCAACCAAGTACCTAAGATTCAGAGTCTGATTTTGCAGCTGCCACAGAGAAAACATTCAAATCCCACACAGAAAAACCCAACTCTGGGGATGAAACATAGGGCAATTTTTAAATTTACATTTTTGAGGCATGAGGGACCACTATGCCATCATAAAATGTAGTCCCACACATAAAGAGCCACCATAAGCTAAAACAAAAAGTCTAGAATTCCATAGTATCCACTAATTAAAATAAAAAGGTACAAATACTTACAGGAACAACGAAAGCCATAGTCAAATGTTTTGAAGTAAAACAAGGTAGACCCTTTTATACGAACAGACATGACATGACCAGACAAACACCTCAGCCAATCAGAGTGAAGAAGACAGACACACACTCGCACACACAGACACACTCAAACGCAGGCTACCCAACACTCCTCTGTATTATTAAAGACCTCCTTTGTATTGGGATATAATTAGAAAGAGCTGTGATTTAGGGAAGTAAAGGAACCAAAGAACAAAAATTATGTTTCTTTTTTTACATACATTTTTTAAATTCAGAACATGACAAGAATAGGCCATATCTTGAATTGGTAAACATTTTAGTTAATTATTGTGACTGGTATCTTCAAAAATGTAGAATATGAAATATAGGTAATCTGTTTTACTAGTTTTAGGCGACACCAAGACCACCTTTAGTGTTCACAGTTTGCACATTTTGTGTTATGATTGAACAGAGAGGCCTAAATAACCAAATGAGGCATTGAGGCTGAAGCCAGTGCAATGTAAACATTTTGTCTCTTCCAGATCCATCCAGCCCCTTACTCTCTTTAGCATAAAATCATAAAAACTCAAAAATCTAATCAAGAAATATAGTATTTGTTCTGATTAAAACTAGTATTATATTATATTACAAAGTATTTTATGGGAGGTGAAAACAAGCTGGGGGCCTTTGTTGGCTTGTGATGTGACGTCTGTGAGATGCATGATCTGACGGTGCCATGTTACATGTACCACTGACGGGAAAAAGAGGACAATAAGAGGAGTACAATAGAGATAAAACAAAAAGACACCTGAGCGAATCAAAACCACATCAACAAACGCGCCTCGTTATCGTCATATGGGCCAAACAAACGGAGAGAGGATGAGTTAACACTTTATATTAAGCTGACATGAAACAGTAACTCTCTCGTCTCTCAGGTAGGCCTACATATTGTATTTTAAAAAAACAATTGATTTTATTGCAGTCTACTTTTAATTTAGTTTAGGCAGGTTTATGACCGTACTCTTGAGCACCTTCCATATAGGCTATAGCATTGGCCTGTGGTTCCCAAAGTTTGTTTTGAGAACCACAAATTCAGTTTAATCTCTAAATCCAAGCAGGCCTACCCTCTGCTCATGTAAACCCCAGATGTCCCCATAGCCCTGGTTGGGAATGAGAGGTATTATTCAGACTGGACTGACATAGTAACATTAGACAAATTCAGAAAATTTGATAGACTTGGGACCAAATGGGACTTTTATTTTAATTAAATGTCAAATGATTGTGTTTCTTTTTATGTCGGTGTAGTGCCTCATTCGTCCAGGAGTGTTCCATTGTGGAAAAAGGTTCAGTTAGTCATCTGGACTCAGTTTAGAAAAAACTAGACATTTCGACTCTCATCCAAGGGTCATTGTCAATAAACCTTTTTATCAAATCAAATCAAATCAATTTATTTTTGTAAGGCCCAAATTCACAACAACAGCTGCCTCTGAGGGCCACAATGAGAAATGAATCAACAATGTCTGTGGTGGCGAGGGACGATGTCCCAGAGTTCTCTGTCCTTAGACCCTCCTTCTCGGCCAGGAAAAACTACAATTTATGTTAAGTTGATGTCTATTTGTATTTTAATTTACATTTTTTTGCTCTCTGGTAATGTTGAAAAATGTGTGTCTATTTTTGTTCCTTTATTTAAAAAAAAAAAGTTTTATTCAAGTTTAGAAAATGTCAAATGTCATATATTTTTATTACAAAGATAAATAAGCAACATTCTTCAGTGCCAAGATACAATTGAATTAATTGAACCAAAATGTAAATAAATAAATAAAATAAAGTAGGCCTATGTTGATGATACAAAACGTGTTTAGTCAATGGGGTTGGTATTCAATGAGAGCCTACTCTTCCACTTTCACTCGCTGAGACAGACACCATGCCTGCTCCCTCTCTCCTGGTTCTATTCTACCCTCTGCTGGAGGTTTTTTAACCTCTAATCAAGCTCATGAATTCAAAATTGGTGGAAGTCTCTGACAATAGGCCATGGGATATAGACATAACCTAATTGGAACTGACTGGAAATTGCTTCTGATCCTAGATTCAGGTCATTTTATTTATTTCATTTTTATTTTAAAGCGTACAAAGAATACAAAAACATAGAACATGACCTGAGAGCAGTAAACAATACAGAAAGAAACACAAGTAGCACAGAATAGTCACGGCACGCTAAACAACAACAACAAAAAGTCCAGTCTAAACGTCTATTTCCAAATTAAGTCCAAATGTGATATTTCTTTTTCTATTTTCTGGAACTGTTACAATGTCAGTCCAGTCCTTGTGCGTGGCTGCAGATTGTGTCATCCATTTTTTTGTAAGGCGTTAAGGTGCAACATAAAACTATTACAATTACTATTATTATTATTTTTAATTATTATTATTGTTTTATTATTGTTTATCATTATTATTATTATTAAGTCTATGAAATCAAAAAGGCATGCATAACTTAAGAATTCACTTATAAAATAAAATGAAAAATGTATTGTAATGGCAAAAATAAGGCAAGGAAGCAAGTTGCTTTGTTTCAATGTTAAGGTGATTTAATCAGGTGTTTCTCTCTCTCTGGTACATTACATGATCAGAATCTCCTTCCTGTCCCATGTCCTCCTTATTTATACATTTAGTCACATGACCCCACACACACAGAAAGTTACCAGTCACTGGTCTCTCAGGTACAAAGGAACAGAGGGGCAAAAGGAGCAAATGGAACACAACAGGAACAGGGCTTCCAGGAAGGAGACAGTACATAACATTTGCATTAATTCAATTCACAGGTCTTGCTGTCTTTGTCCTAGTGTGAAACAAAACGGGGAACTTCCTAGTCACTCCAGGAGGAACGGACATGTGAATTTCCAGGCAAAGAGGGGTTATGTCAGGCTGTTGACTTTGTGTGTTTGTTGAAATAGAATTGAAATTAAAAAGCAAAAGGCCAGATTATATTTTTCCACAACAGTATGTATGTACACAAAAATGTATAGATGGCCGGAAATAGTGCAAAAAGGTGAACAGTGAATAATTGGTAAAGTGGCAGGTTCATAAGTCCAATGGCAGACACTTCCAGTCCAAAATAATGAGAAAGCGCGAAAAGAATAAGCCACTTCCCTTGGAGCAAAATAAATATGATAGATATTGATGAAATAGCCTAAAGACTTCCTGCGACTGTTTCTAGGGTCATACGGCTGATCTCCACACATAACCAAGTTTCCAAGTTGAAAATCGGCCAGTTGCAGTAACTTTCACACGGATCATGGAGCATCACCAATATTTGGTCTAAATCATACTGTCCAAACTTTTTTCACCAAGGGCCGCCTTTTGAAACTTAATCGGGGCAGAGGGCCACAAACAACTTGACAATGTCGAATTTGTTGAATGACAAAGTGAATCATTTGAAATTTTGCATTTGACGTAATTGTGATGAGCCTCCACACCTTGAATTAGACTTGGAACATTAATATTAGGTTGGTATGACATCAATATGCCTGAATTTTCCCAATTCCACAGTAAAAAGTACTACTTTTTGTTGTTTGGGCCGACATAGCAGGAAGCTGGAGGGCCAACAGAAATTGGTTTGAGGGCCGCATTTGGCCCCCGGGCCCTAGTTTGGACATGCCTGGTCTAAATCATTAAGTTCACTTCGGACACAAGACGTCGCTCTCGGATAACTTGACGTCCTAATTCAGGTCTGCTCCCAGAACACTGACACATGGCAAACACGCAGAAGTAGCAAAAGTGCGCGTTTAGCCCATTTGACCTCAAAACTAACAAATAAATAAGGAATGCAAGACTATGACATGCATTTTAAGCAAAGATAAACCGCGGGATCAGATCATGTCAGTGGCGCTCGCGTGTTTGAGGGAGATAACGCACACACGTGTTTATAGTCCACACGAATACTCTTTTTACACTTGGACTCTTTAGATACGTGCCTCGAATTGTACACTTTATTTATCTAGTAATGACGCAAACAGAGATGCTCGCGTCTTCTCTATTTCCGTGGACCAGCTGGAAAACCTTAAGTTTGATCTTATGACATCTTTTGTCCGCGTCAAAGCTTGCAGCTGAAGTTTGAAGTAGAATATTGCTGTGAAGTTAAGTCGACGTTTAAATGGAAAGCGCGTTCTGGTTCCAGCTGATGGAGTCTGCGCCCCATGGTCTGAGCTGAGAGCAACAGGTGCGTCCAAATCCAGCGACACATTCACGGTTTACGGGATTTATATCGAACAGAATAGAATTTTATAGAAGGTGGTTTTAAATAATTTGAGTCGCATAGCTATTGTTTGTGGTAAAACATCGCAAACACACGAGAGAAGAATTTGCTTGATAAAATTCCACTTTTAGGCTTTAGAAACACAGGGAGTTGTGGCGCTGTCCCATTGTCCCAGCCTCTCGGGGAACGTGAAAGTGTCTATCAGGACCCCGCCCCTCTCATAGAGTCAATACTCAAGTAGACTGGGTGTGATCTGTGAAGTTGAAGTCACTCTTTTCAGCTTTGCGGCCCGGAGGACACTGCAGTCCCCGGAGTTTGGTTTAGGTCAGGTGGGCTCTGTGAACCTCAGGATGTCTCCGTCCACGTCCCCTCGCTTCTTCACAGAGAGGGAGGTGGCCCGCCACTGCACCAAGGACTCCTGCTGGGTGCTTTTGGGCACCAGGGTGTATGATGTGACCAACTTCCTAAGGATGCACCCGGGAGGAGAAGCGCTCATAATGCGCCGGTCGGGGAAGGACATCCGCAAGGAGATGGAGGGGCCCCCACACCGGCACTCGGAGAACGCCCGGCGCTGGATGGAGCAGTACTACATCGGGGAGCTGGACAGAGACAGCGGCTCTGAGGAGGAACAGGTACACACCTAACTACGCGCGCAGAGGCTGACATCACTCACTGTTGGCGGGACCAGGAAGCAATTGACTGTAGTTCAGCCTAGTTCATATGTAGAACTGTCAGCTTTGACTTCATCTCATCTTTGTGGGATGTACACTGAGCCTTGGGGTGCTCATGTGAGCTAGAAGACATGTCCTCTATATGCAGGGCTGTGTTTGTTTAGGACTTTGCTTTGTTTCCTTACTATTAGTCTCTTTACATTGGTCTAGGTAAGCATTATTATGGGCTTCCTCAGAAAATGTATGTGAACACGAAAACAAAAAGTAAAATATGATTAAATATATGGTCTGTTATTACTGTGTTATAACACACAGCTTCAAGGCCCATGGATCCACGAAATTGCCCTACAACATTCAGGGTTGCTATAGATGGGACTATAATTGAAAAACTTAAGATAATTAATTGTTAACTAAGTTCAGTACTTTGCCAAGTTTTTCTTTTAGGCCAAATCAGATAATAGCCGAGTTAATTACTGCTTGCCTTGTCATAGACTTTGCTCATGTACTAGATGCACTGTTCACTTGTGTTGAGACACAGACAACTGTAGAATAGGCAAAACCGAGGATAATGTCAACTAACAAGGATTTTACCTGGAATACACCTGCTGGTGGTTCTTTCTTTCTCTTGTCATGACACATTTAGGTATAAGGGTTAGGGTGTAAATCACTGCTGCTGCCACATGCGAAGTGGTGAAGCTGATAGGGCTCTTGTGTCTACAGGTGTCATTTTCTTTAACTTACAGGTCTTTTCCAGGCCTTTCTGTGATGCTCATAGGGGGTATTTGCTCAGCTCTCACATGCCATTGATTGAAAGGGAGGGGCGGAGGGTAAAGCCAGGAAGAGATTGGCTTAATGCGTGCGTAATTTCGATGGGATCAAAGAGCACAGGTGAAATGTAATGTGGGGGCTGGGCAAGGTAGAGGGTGGGGCTTGTATCTGCTGCTGTTAATGAATGATTCAAGTGAGAAGACAGGCTGAGAGAGAAGGAGAAACTGGTTTATCTGGTCCTTGTCGGGATAGAAGGAATTCAAACGGGAGTATTTTAAGGAAAACTGGATTGTAATTTGAGTCCAGACCCACCTGTACACCTGGTGGTGTTCCGGGTGTTGCTGAAGAGGGAGTGAACCAAAGAACTTTGCATAAATCTCTTTCTGTCAGAAATACATTTACATTAATTTACTTCTGCTTTTTTGGTGTATGTCAGTCATTATCAAGCCAAAGTGTGCAAAATCACACTGGATCCTAAACATTATGCAGTAATATGCATATTTGTAACTGAATTATAGTATAGCTTCTCTAAACTAATAAGAAATTAAGCTATAAATAGGGTATAGATATGAAACATTAAATGTGTATTAAGCCCCATTTGAGTTAAATAACTGAACAAAACTACTACTGTTACTTCCTCTTTGGATTTTGTGGCCCATAGGCTTTATTTATCGAAAATGACAGTGTGAAATGGGGGATGAGAGAGAAGGGAGGACATGCAGTAAATTGTCTGAGTCAAACTCACAACACTGCGACCGGCTGCGCTCGGACCCCGGCATGCGTGTGCTGTACCTTAACCACTCGACTGCCGGGCAGTGCTTGGTCAAGTTGTTACACTGGTTATGCTGCACAGACTTATCAGAAATATGTACTCAATCCTGTTTGTCGCATGGTGAAGCACAGCATGTGCCACAATAAAAGCTGATGGAAGGTATGACTTTTGTTGACTGAAGTTCGACTGTCAAGGTCACAGGACTGTGCCGTACCCAGCGTTACATCACTCCTCACTCACTTGTTTATGAAATCTTTCTTTTGTTTAATGACCCATTTCATTGGTGATATGTAACCCATCATCTTAACAAATGGAGTAGAAAAGGTTAACTTGAATTGTGAAATGAACTGTGCTTGCCCGGACGCCAAACCTGTCATCGGTTTGTTTTAAAGGGACACTGGGTCAAACATGTCTTTTTAACTGGGTTACCGTTTAAAACAATGCCCAGAATGTCCTCCAAACTAGTGTGTCCTCCCAACCGTGGAACCCATCGGATGCACAAGCACTACCAGGGGGTTTAAAAGGAGGTGAGGCATTTTGTAATAAATGTTACATCCTCAAGAATGCACAGATGATTTTGGAAAACAATATCGTAAAACAAGAAAATAATATAGCAATTATTGACAATATATTACTATAGGATACACTATGGCATTACATTAAAAATAGCCATTGGCCATTGTATCATCCAGCTTTTTGTAATAGATGGTCCTAAAAATGTTTTAGTATTAGATTTGTTCTGACAATAATGATTCTATGAGTTAAGGTACAGTTTAACATTCACTTTCAAAACAGAATTTGCATTATTTATAACCCGGACATGTATTTATTTTATAAACGGATTCCATCAATTCATTTGTTGTAACTTGCTGCTTTTCTAATCTGATTGCAGTTTATTGACTTTTACCCAAATCAGCAAAGATTGTTTGCAACTCGGGGCGAGGCATATCTCAGTGTAAGAGTGGGTTTACAATCAAACATGCGTTCTGTTTGCACCAACAACAATTTGGCTTGAAGAGATGTTCTGAGCACTTGGTGCTTTTCCGAAGCCCACCAAATACTTTAGCAACGCTCTGTATTCAGATTGTGGATGTTGGCCTAATGTATCAGCCCAGAATCACGCCATATGTTAGCTGGGATGGCACCATAGTACCAGCCTGATGGAGGATAAGTCCTAGACAATGAATGTGTAACATGCAGTTGTATCTCCCGGGACATACTTCACTTAATGTCATGTGGTGCGGGTAATTTCATGTGAGTTGGTTTAAACTGAGTCATTTGTGGGCTATGCTGATTTGTTTATTTTGACTGTGTTGGTCATTTGTGCTGGCGATGCCTTTGGATAAAATGATAGATTAATTTGAATGAAACGTGATTTCAATTCCATAGCGGTCTGATATAGTGCACATGATATAGTGCACATGATATAGTGCACATGATATAGTGCACATGATATAGTGCACATGATATTGATGATTGCACATTAATGACATCCATAATATCCTGTTTGTTAATCTTTTTGTTTGAATTACATTAGCAGTATGCAGAAGTGTTACAAGAACCTGTAATGACAGACATGCAGTGATGATGGACGTGATCTGCAGTAGGGATAGGCTGGTCGCGGGGTCATTCAGGCCGACCAGTGGAATGTTCATTTTCATCTGCGTCTTTTATTCTCAATGATGTGATTGTCTTCAGCAGTGGGCTGAGACAGGAAAACTCACTCATCAGCAACATCCTCACCAGATACTTTGATGCCATGGATCTACTTCTGTGATTCTCAAATAGTCCATTTTTACACCTTTTTTATGCATGTCTGCTTCTAGTTTTTTTTTTAATTAAATATTACCGGTATTCATTGTTTTACGTTTGCATCATATTGCCGAAGCATGTTCAGTGTTTGTGCTGTTTGTTCACTGACAATGGCAATAAAACTCTTCTATTTTAGCCGGATTTAGAGTAAGTAATCAGCGGTGTAGTCCTTTTTTAGACCTGGTTTGGACCTAGTTCAGTCTTGCTGTAGAATTGTTATCAATCTAGATCGATCTAGGTCTAGATCTGGTGTAATATTGTCATAGATCTGGTCTAGATGGGATGGTACTCAGTAAAATCATGATTATTGATGTCACAATAAAATCATGAAATGGTGATCTATAATTAGACTGTGAACGAAACTGAATTAAGGATTCTACTGTTGTTTGATCATGGTCAGTAATTGTGAATGATTGTTATATTGTAGTGTTTCTTCTCACAATGATTCTAACATTAACATTTGATATTCTAACATAATTATAATTGTATTCAACAACAACAAAAATTAACTAGAGATGTCTTCTGTTGATACTTATCCAAATTATTGAAAATCCTCAAAATTAGAGTGACTGCAGGTGGTCCATAATATATAAAATCTGCACAAATGACACAATTTAACCATTCAAAATTGTAGTCTGAGAGAAACCGTGAGGAAAATGTGGCCTATCAAAATCTTTAAAGATCTTTGTAGAGTAGTGCGCCTCTCAAGACTTTGTTTTATCAGTTTTGCCAAGGATGTGTTCAGGTCAACAATCTCACAACGCTTCAACATGTGGTTATCTCCGTGGTGACACATTAGCCTGCACATTGTTTACCTTTGCTGCCATGGAGACTGCAGATGGGGTAATGAGTGCTCAGGTGCAGTCCTCAGGTGGCTGTGATCTTCACCTCAGTGATACCTGGAAAAAGACAATGGGCCGATGCTGTGAGAATGAACAATTAGTCAGTGCATTGTTTTGATTGAACATTTAGAACTTGGGTCAAATTGTTGTTTTATATTCAAACTAACTTTAGAATATTTATTCTTTTTACACTTTAGTATGTAGTCTTAGAGTCAAACCTTGGCCATGGCCAAAATACAGTCTACATATTAAATATTTTATTCTTTGGAACGAGTGAATGCCATCAACTGCTGATTTTAGGAGCAATAGCTACTTAAATTTGCCACTGTAAAGTTCTTTGTGCTAGTTTGTTAGCACCTAACATTGACATGTGTCCATCGTCATTTAAAGAAGCTTAATATGAACTAGTCTCAAATTTGATGATATTTGTCATTGTCATCATCACTGTCAGTTTACAGTGACGGCAACTCCAGCCGTCTGTGTGCAGTGCAGGATGGGAATTCTTGGGTAATGGCCTAAGGGGGAAACTTAACACACACAAAAGTGTGTTGTCACAAGAAAACAAACGGTTGGAAGGTGTGTGAAACGGACACACCCAAAGGGAGGGGCAGACCTGAAGAAAGACAAGTTTCTTTAGGGTAACAGTGCTTAGATTCGATTAAGAGGCTTTATTGATATCAGTATTGCTTACTCACTGTAGCGTTATTAAAAAATGTAAACGCCATTTATAAGCAATACAGTACTGATAAATTTAGGTCTTTTGAAGTTATTTCTTAATTGAAATGAGTCATAAGCACAATTGATGTGAGTAATTGTCATGCTACATCTAATTACTGGGCACACCCATTTTGATTTACCCATGGAATTCAAACTGTTTTACTGATATATACTGCACATAGTCTGTAAAGATGATGTACTGTTAAGATCTCGAAAATGGAAAATAGAGCAGAATTGAGTGAAATCTAACTTCAGATGTAAAACGTCTAACTGTAGTGATCTAGATCAAAAATGTTTTTGTATTTTCTAAGAATAAATCTTGGAAAATTGTGAAAGTTTGATACATTGAAGATGAGCACTACTTGGCTACAGTGCACAGAACACATCATAAAAATGTTAAACAAGTTAAATGAAAAAGGTGCAAATTTGGCAATGACCATTACCATTATTACTTCCCTTGTCATTTTGCCATTTCATTGGTATTGAAATTATTGCTCATTTTTATTCAGCTGATTTTAGGCCTTAAAACCCTTCTTTCTTTATGCAAATGTGGGCTAACATTTTTTTATTAATTTGAGTTTTTAGTCTATGGGGATCACCACAACACAGTTTCCTGGTGACACCGCAGTGTCTTCATATTAGTAACTTGAGACCAGTGCATAGATGTGCTGGCTGTTGAGCCTCTGATTGGTGTGTAGTCGTATAGTTGTGTAGTGACCGGGTGTGTGGGGTGGAATCTTGAAGCTGAGGATCAGGTTTGACTGGTTCTTTCTCTTCACCACAGCTGCCACTGATCTCTATGTAACACTCAATAGTACATAATACAAATAAATATATCAAGTAGTTATTTGATATACATTTTATCTTCAGCAGCACGCACGCTTACCATCATAATGTGGTACCATTCACCAGTTTATCTCATTGATGCCATAAAGTTAATTCCTATCGTAATGTTAAGATAAAAACAAACGGACAAAAGCATAGATAATGGGGTTAAGGGTTAATAACAGAGTAATAAAAGGCAAGTGTATGAGATCATTACATTGACTCAACTTATTAAATTGGCTCAACCCTGTGTGGTCTGTTTTGGTGATTCCCTCATGCTAAATATAGATGTGCCGGGTTCCATGTTTCCACTCCTATGTGTTTACAAACCTATGAGCAACATGGTTCCGATTAGTATAACTTTGTCATACAAGATCATTCAAATGTATTCATGATTTGTAATGTTGCTTATCACAATATTTCTATCTCTAGATTACGATTACATTTTGTTTACCTTTTACCTTTTGTTTAACCAGAAAAGACCCTCTGAGATTTAGAATCTCTTTTTCAGAGGAGTCCTGGCCCCAGAGAGAAGGAGCCTAGACTACATGTTTTTAGTGGTAGGGGAAACCGGAAGAACACAGGGAGGATATACAAACTCTGTTAAACCGCTGCATTATCGTACTGCCCATTTTGATCAGATACTGTATAGCAGTAACTTAACTATCATTGAGTTTTTGTAGGACTTGCTCTTTGTTTTCCAATGATATTACATACTTATTTACATTTTATTTTCATTGTGGAGTGATTGTCCAATATTCTTTGGTCAACACATCTTGTATTAGCCATAAATCTATTTAAGTGTTTATTTAACAGAACAAATGTAATATTAGAGTTCATGTTTTCTATTGATAAGTGACGCTCTAAACTCTGTACATTTTAGGTAAGTTAAGTTACTTTTTGTTCTGAATGTTACGAGGATATTTGAGAGGAGTCGTTTTCCACACTTGAGAGACACGTGCTACAAATTGGTGGAGGTGGTTGGACCGCCCCATGCTAGGAGTTTTTTTGACGACCCGCTTTGGTCTGATTCCAGAACCTTCTGCATTTGAACAGAATGTAGAAAGGACAAGCTGGTCAGGTAACCATACCCGTTAGCCAATGTTTGATCTTGTCAGCTCTCAGAAGCTAAGGAGGATAGCCTTGAAGGTGGAAAAACACTATAATAATTTACTTCTACTACAATGTATCTGTAAAAAAAAAACACAACTAATACTGATTGTCGCAGAATTATCGACAGCTTTTACTGGTGTCTCAAGTAAACCACTGCTTTTTAACTTGGCGTTGTCCAACATTAGTTGTACACAGGTGCCTTTGCTCTTTTCGGTGGCATCAGTGTTCATCTCATCTTAAATTACACCAGCAGCCTGTTATTAATGTAAAGATGTAGAGATATCCAGACAGCTGAATCAATAATGTTCCTTTCGTTCAATGTATGACACATACTTTTCAGTTAGGATCTGCTGTCGTTTCAGGCCTGTGTTATCAACGTTTCCACGCTGTTAGTGAACTTCAACCCTCTTTCCACACACATCATCAAACCAGGAGTTAAAGTTAACGTACACTCAGAGGGTGCTTCATAACTTTATGACGTCCTTTTGTAAGCACAATTTAACACCAGAAAAGTATGCTCTTGATAAAAACTTTGAATATGCTTCTTCTTTTTTTTTTGCAATTAAGGGTCCAGGGTTGATATTGTTTGAAAGAAACAACAGAGAAATTATGTATTTGTAGTTGAAATTTAAAAGTTAAAACTACTGCCAAGAGTAAATAGTAATAGTATTAGTAGGTGTAATATTAGTAATTGTACCGGTAGCAATTACTTCATGGATAATTGATTTAGTTCTTTCCTTTGTAATAAGCCATTCGACTGTAGGGCCGTGCAATTAATTAACCGTGATTACAATTTGGAGAAAACTGACATGTGGATGTTTCCTGTGGTACTCGGTGATCATGTGATTGTGTGTGTGGTTTCACAGAGAGTAACTGAAGATTTAGGAGGTTACACATGTGCAGCCCAGAGTTCACCTGGAGCCAGCGCCGCTCTATATTTATTTACATTTTATTTGCATTATGGATAGATTTTCCAATATTCTTTGGTCAACATTTTTCATCTGGTATTAGCCATTAATCAATGCAAGAGTTGTGAGGCATATTGTTTAAAGGAACAATATTGTAGGATATGCAGATGTCCTCCCCCTGTTGCCATGGTGACAGGAATGCGGGCTAGGTGTTATCTACTGCCCGTGTGGAGTTTTACGGCCCTCAAAAGAAAGAGGATGTAATAGTGACAACAGAGACGCTCTGAACTTTGAAAATAACTTTTCATCAAATGACTCCTTTTGGATTACAGAGAGTAACGATCTCTCCAAGACAAACGCTAAAACGCTGAAAGACTATGCGGTTTTAGTGGTTTTAATAGACAATCATCAGATTGCAAAAATGTGTCCACCAGATGACTTTACATGTACATATTGTGATATCGTGTTTAACATGTCATTTTAACTGTTTCATAACTTGTTTTGTGGACAATTTTACCTTTTGTGTAACTCTTGTGGCCTAAAGCCAGATCTCGTCGCCTTATCAGCTCTGACCCCAGCGTGCACGCTGATTGGCTGAAGCCACGGCGCCAAAACCCCCGCGGGGAAAGACAAAAGGAAAGAGCAGGGAGTTACAGACCAGTACCATCCGAGCTCCAGAGCGAGTTCCATCCGAGTTTCTTTCGAAGCTCGACCCTCCATCCAGGGTCCCACCAGCAAGGTCCATGAGGCCTTGGGAGCAGGCCTCGGGCCTAGTTAGCGTGAGCGATGCTACGCTACGGGACAAAGACTTTTCCAAGAGAAGCTAATGTTCCCTCCCGGAACTAAGAAACCTGTGCCCGTTTTTAAAAACGTGATTGATGCTGCATCACGCAAAATCAAGCAAGGACCTTTCGCAACTTTTTCAAGTCCACAGCCTTTTAGACCAGCCACATCTGTGGAGCAGCACGACGGCCTTTTCATTCGGGAACGCCTCAGAGCCAAGAAGAACGCCTCAGAGCCAAGGAGAACGCAGATCGCAGAACCGATCCAGTCCTTCTTTGGCCAGACAACGTCAGAGCCGAGCTCCAGAACAGGCCCTTGGACCCCAAGCAGGCCCTTGGAGCCCAAGCAGGCCCTTGGAAGTGTTCCTTCATTTCCAGAAAAGGGGTCAATGTCACGGTTACGTTCTCAAACCTTTAGATCAACGAGCAAATTAATTTCTAATTAATTAATCTAGATATCTGATTTTAGAGTTGTTAAATTGCTGATTATCCGGCTGGTGCCCCATTCTTCTCTTAAAAATACGATTCAAACTTACCCACATTTAGGCATTGTGTCATGTTTGAATTCTTGAGAAATTCTTTAATCAATATCAAACCTGAATGCCCCGCCCCCTTCACAAGTGGGTGGGCATTCATAACCTTACAGTACTTGTACTAGTATGTTACCCTACAATATAATATTAGATTTCATGTTTTTCTCTATTCAATACTCAAGCAATAGCGCTCAATAGCGATTCATTGAATCATCGCTATTCTCTGCTGCCACCTTTGGCCTGTTTTCAACTGCTAACCTTTAGTCCTGCTCACGTGTCTGACAAAACGCCCTTAAACCAAGCCCTATGTGCTATTATAGCTAATGTATTACCTAAAACTATATTATTGTTATAAAGATGAATTAGTAACGACAAGAATATTGTGATCGTATGAAATAAGAAACAGTGTTAATATTGTATTGTCACATGATCCAAAAGAGAAGAAAAAGGTTATAAACATGTCAAAGGGACTTTGTCTTTCCATGTTTTCCTGCTGATCACTTCCCCCAGATCTGCACGCCTCTCTCCTCTGTATCTTCTGTTGTTGAGACAGTAGCAGGTTCATTGTCTGTTGTCTCCTTTTGGATTTCTCTCTCTAAATCCACAGAGACAGCTTTATTTGTTCTCCTGGTCAAGAGTGGAGAAGAGTTTGTGTTGTGGAGTGGAGTGTGGAGAGTTTGGTTTGATTGCGGACAAAAATCTGAGCACTCACTGTTTATCTAGTCTTTATGACCTACTCACTGCCTAATAAGACAAAAATACATGCATTTTCATTGGTTGAGATGGTTGTTTTTCATTACACCCATTGAAAATGTTATTGTGAGAGCAGCCTAAAAGTGACATAACATTTTCTGGTGTCAAAAGTTAATTTAATGAATTAGTTTGCTTCAAATTCTGTCGATCTATCGATTGATCAATCAACTCAATTTGTGACTGAATCTTCAAAGCTGAATTGAAGCTGTTAGACGATCCTGGTGGTGTACATTTATGGACTAAAGAGGTTTTTTTAGGCACGTTCGACCCTGTTTGAGTCATAAAATGTATTTTCTCAGTTCATGGCATATATTTATAGACCAGTTAATTTGTTGCTGCCCCATCTGAAATGTATTTTATGTGTAGCAAATCTTTAGCACACTTTTCAAAACTATTCACAATAGAGTTCCAAATGTAAATTTTGTCAACACACTCTTTGTGGTAAAATAGCATCATCAGCTTTAAAAACACATCTAACCATCATTAAGGCACAGCCGTGAATGCCACACATTTACATGTGTACTCAGACTTGGTTTTAACTACAGATTATCTCTATTGTATCTATGTATTACATTGGTCTAGTGCTTATATAGCCCTCATATAAAATGTCCTATTAGGACTCCTGATTGTTCTGTTGTGTCCCCTCCTGTGTATGGACTGTGATAAAAGTGCAGTCTTTAAGTGAGCAGACTAAAGTCTGAACAAAGAGTGTTACATTTGCTGTCTGTATTTAGATAGATACTTCAAGGTAGTCTTCAAAGTGTTTTGAAGTTTTGATACAAGGTTGTGTCAATATGAGTGTTTGCTCCCCAATTGGCAGAATTTGGAACTTGGATTTTTGTGTAGAGGTGGACAATAAAGACAAAATTGTCTATATTTTTGGAATTCTTCCAGACAAATATAGCAGTCCATCAGAAATGTGCCAAAATATTTCATATTGCATTGTTTGAAATATCTCCCACCCTTATTTACACAGCTCTATTGCTCAATCTTACATTCCTGTCATTGTACCAACAACGCGGTGCATTTTGAAATCACGCTTGCCGTACCAAACATTGTTCACTGAACAATGCAAGAAAGGAACCTTTCTTCTTTTCTATCTTTAGGTTAATGGGTTACTGTTAACTGTTGATAGTCATCCCCCATTTCACACTCTCCTCCTGTCTAATAAAGCCTACAACAACAAAAGACAAATGTCTGGAGTTAGTCAACAGATCAAGAGATTGTGTTTATTGCGTGAGCTCTAATGGCATATTTCAGTGTTGACTGAAAACTATATCAGCTTTTACACCTGCCAGAAGGTATAGATCGGATCAGATATATTAAAGTGTGGTGGTAAATAGTCTATTGAGATAACAAATGTCATTGTATTAAAATATATTCCAAATGTAATAGAGCAGATAAATATTTCAATTAATTTCACCATTTTAGTCATACCTCTTTCATATAGTCTGGTTTTACAACGCCTCAACATAAAGAGCTGTTTTGAATGTATAAATCACTTGTGATTATTGTGAGTAAACGGAATATATTTTCAAAGTAATCTGTAGTTAAAGAGCGACCCAAATATGTGACACTGCGTCCTTATGATTCTTAGATGGCATTTGTTAAAACTGACTGGTAGGTCATGTTTACTTCTTATGCTTATATAAATACTTGCTGAATGAGATGTGTTGCTGTGTGAGTGTATTTGGGTCAGAATGTGGACTCTATGAAATGATCACATTGTTGAATGGTTTTGATACACTTTATTATTTATTTCTGTAAATCAGTGACTTCAAATAGAACGAACTATTTAGCTACCATCTGGTGTAAAACATGTTTTTTACAAGCTTAATATATAAGTGCATTGTCCCTTCAAATAAAGATAACCCTAACTAAATTAAACTAAACTAAACTAAACATCACACTCTCAGCTTTGATAAACGGCACTAGTCATATCCATTCTTCCGCTCATCCGGGGCCGGGTCGTGGGGGCAGCAGTCTGAGCAGGTGCTAGTGTTTTTCACTAGTCATAAAGAAAGTTTAATCCTCAACAATCATCAACAGACTATAAACAGATCAACTTTCCTTTTATTGTCCGGAAAAAAAAGTGATGGTATATGTGGGGCTAGTATTGCTGAGGTAGAAGTTAGGACACGGAAGTTCAGCCTCAGAAGTTGTACATAATTTTTGCCTCAATAGTTTGTCTCCACTTTTGCATTTACACAGAGGTCAAATGTATCACACCTGTCCAAGCACTTTGTAAAGATTGTCTATATAAATGCATTTTGCGCTGTGCATTTGTGTCCGTAGAAACGACTTTTCTTTTATGAACTTTACAATCAAAGTACATACTGTCCCTTTAAACCTTGGATCGTAATGTATGGGGTCCATATTCAGCCATACAGTTAGTCTCAGTTTGCTGCTGTTTTGTACAGATTGGATTGGGACCCTGCCCTTACAGCCACTGCTCTTTGTCAGCTCTTCAGAGACATCTCATCATTGTGTTACTATTAAACAGGTGGAGTGTGAACAGGCTTTAAGTTGTCGACCGCATCGCTTTAACATTCTATGAGATGTACACATGTTGACGTGGTGGATTTACATATAAGGCGTATATTTGTATTGCACACCAACCAAACGGTGACTGACTTAAGTGCAAGAATACATTGTTCATGAGTCAAATGTGATGACATTTTTAATTTATATTGCTGGTTTTATACCTTGAAGCGCATATGACAAGTTAAACTACATATTTTACTAAACGTTTCTAATACAGTTATTTGAAATTTTACTCTAGTATTACCTACTTTGATGTTTTTGGACCGATTTTACTTCCTGGTTGGATATGTGCATCAGATGTGATAAGGCAATTCTATCACTTCTTTATTTTGTAAAATTAATCTTTAGACTGTCGATCAGATACAGTGTTGTAGAAAAAGAATCAGTTATAGTCATCTGGACACAGTTTTTTATTTGTTTCCACTCTCCCCCAAAAGTGTGTCCGGATGAATACTAATTATATTAGAGTATTTTTCTACAATGTGTTTGATGTGAAAACACACTACTAGTCTTCTTCTTTTTTACATTGCATGTTCTTCATTAAAAACACAGTAGTCTTATCATGGGGCACATTGTTCCTTTTTGAAAATCATGATTAACCATACTACCTCAGGCACTCCATCTTTAACAGACACCAGTATTCACTTTTTCCACATTTTGTTATTTTACTGTGCTGTGAATACTTTGCGGGGGCACTGTAAATGTGAACTAACTAATAATACTATACATATTTTTAAATGAGAAGTTTTGTGTGACGTTTGTCTGGGCTGGAAAGTGACAATGCTTTTGCCTTACTGGATGCATGTCCTTGGTACTCAAACACCCCTTTATGCAGACCATCAGTTACCTCTAGAATTGCCATCATCAGCTACTTTTTTGGCTCTTGTCCAAAAGCTGGGCTGCATTATGTGATTTCTCACTCAGTCAGTGATACAATTGGCCTCTGGATCAGGGCAGTGTCTTTCCTAATGCTGTGCTCCTCCTTTCAGGCGCTTCAGATGAGGAGCTCCGAGCTACTGACCCTGATCTATCTCTCTCTCTCTCTCTCTCTCTCTCGCTCTCGCTCTCGCGCTCGCTCTCGCTCTCGCTCTCTCTCAGTGGGCCCAGTTTACACATGGTGCGCACGTACCACTGCTGAGTGAGTCAATGCTTGTTTTGGTGTGTCCTTATGGCAATAAGATAGAGCCTAAATAAATGCCCCAGCATCAATGGTCATAGATTCCCAGTTTGGACAGTACTTGTCTCTCACTTGTGTTGCGTTTGAAACATGGAAGGAAATATTAAATATAATCCCATGCTTAGTTACTAACCCTACAGCATAAGCAAAGTGGTTAAATGAGGGTAAATATTTTTTGAAAAGATTTTTGAAGATCAATCATACTATTTCCAAGAACAAACTTAGGTTGATTAGGTTACTGAGGCACTGGATCCAGATTCCAAATCTTTGCTTTTCTTCTTTGAGATGAAATTAAGATTGATTACATTAAATAGCAAAATACTATTCAAATACAACCTTAATTATTAATCAAGACATTAATTTGTTGCTATTAGTTGTGCATTACCACACTTGTCATTCATACATTGTTTGAGTCTGCGGACAACGCACAATGTTCAAGTATCTCTAAAGGAACCTCAATAAATATGAGTATTGGTGCCATAGAAATAATTGCATGTGTCATGCAAGGCATTTGTATTGATAGCTATTGTATATGAATAAGAAAATAGAATGTTGGCCGGCTGGGAGGAGTCAATCTTGTGTTTAATCCTCTATTGGTTTTAGTGGTGTGACAATGGAGGCGTTGTGTTGCCTCCAGGTGTTGATTTGCCAGGGCGATACAAAACGAGGACAACTGTGACTAACCTGTGTGTGGCTGAAACCATGCAGCTGCATAGTTTCAGATGAAGAGTAAAGCCACAGCATTCTCATGATTTGCAGTGTTTAACCACTGCCATTTAGTTTCCTCTTTTCCTCCTGGAACAGTTTGACACCAATGAAATGTTTTTCAGGGAAATGTGCTGCTATCCTGGCAATGAGCAGCCTGCAGGTGTGCAGTAGGACGCAGGGAATGATTTACATGTGGGAGAACTACTCGGCTGTCCATGCCACAAGGAATTTAGATTGCGCGCCAAAAATCCCATATTATTCCTTTACTGAACATATATGATATAATTGCCGGATTGTCCCACATTCACTCTCACATAATACACCACATGAAGTGTCTTGCCCAAGACAACAGCAACAGTGTGCACGCCTGCCTCACTGTGGCCCTGGCCAGGCCCATCCCTGCTTACCTTGGACAAGTTGGTATGGCCACTTGTAAACACATTTGGGGAGGTGTGAAACTGGGTCATTGTGGCGGTAAACAAGAGCACTGAAAATGAATAATTGGTTGTTTTCAGATTTAGATCTCCATATTCCTTACGTTGTATTTTGCCATGAAATATCTAATTCACACATTCACTTCCTTTATCACAACAAAAATCAAATTTGGGGAAAAGTGAATATAATTCAATCTGTATGAGCTGAAACACAGTAATATTAACTAGACTGTCAAAGATATTCCATTTTAAAACCCACAGCATTTTCACTGGTCCCTCAAGTCCCACATCCTTTAACAGAAAACTCTTGTGGTCTTTGCAACTAATATACAATACTTTTACTCAAAGGGAGGTACATCAGATCAACTCCTTTTTAGGTAATACTGTATTATTTTTTTTAGACATGGCAAGTGCTATGTCAGAGGTTTGCTCTGTAGCCAGTTGTAACGAATAGTACAGAGCCTTCCCAAATATCTTCTTCAAAACGGAAAAAAGAAAATCATTTGTAAACAATAAGACATTATACAAATTATTAACCATTTCTGTTTTGCATTGTTTTCTGCCAGACTTTGAGGGAACGGAGGAACGGCCACAGTCACACAGAGGAAAGCTCCAGTCAGAAGTTGAGCAGTGAGAGCGAGGACTCCATGTACAACCGCTGCAGCCCAGTTGACCTGGACAAGGTGAGAGCCACAGAACCTAGAGCACTGAGGCTATGTGCGTGTGGCCACAGGAGCGGTGGCCTACAGGTTATTCACCCCGGCCTTTTCCAAAACAGCGCCTGTGCTGGAGGACAATTACACCTTCCCACACTAATAAAACACTTTTAATATCTAATCAGAGTCTACCTCCGATGGTCTTTTTAAGCCCTTGGATATTAATTCCTGCTAAGATACACAATAATGGCATTGTTATCGCTAGTACATGTGGAAAACTAAACTATCTTTCAAGGTGCAAGAAACACAAAATCATTTGAACATTGTAAACAAGCCGTTTACTATATATATATATATATATATATATATATATATATATATATATATATATATATATATATATATATATATATATATATATATATATATATATATATATTACTCAAGTACAATTATAAGTGTGTTGTCATAAAACTACTCTTGAGAAGTGTAATTTCTTCAGAAATGTTACTCCAGTAAATGTAGTTCTTACATAAATACATCCATCCCAGCAATGCAGCACATCTTATCTTGTTCCTCAAATAAGCAATAATCTTCCCCATGTTTCTCCATAAATATAATGTTCTCCCGCAACTACTACTTTTTTATCAAGAAGACTTTTTGTTTTTAAATCTATCATATGGTGTTTCCTCATCATTAACTTGCTCAAAGTTGTATTTTGATTGATTTAACCATGTTTGAGTAATACTGTATTATAGCCATTAATCCAATACATACATGTAGGATAAAAAAGTGTCACGTAACCATTTTTCAACAATAAAACATTGAAAATCCACTACCTGCTGCGGTGAAATCCATTTTGGATCAATATTGCGGTTAACAATTAACAAAATGTAAAATTATGACGTATGTATGGTCTTTTGTCTTCTTTAATCATTTTTTAGCCAACGGTTTGTACTCATGAACATTCACAATCAATAGAAATACCTCTCGAGCTTTCGCAATGCTTGTGACTAGTCCTGCCTTTCACTGAACAAAGCGACATTGACTTTGGCTCTGCCCATGTGATTTGATAATTTGACAGGAACACCAGTCCTACCCAGTACGTAATGATGAATACAACCAGTCTGTTTGGTTGTTTTTGTGTTGCGCGGCATAGGTCCAAACGCAAACCCAAGGAGTATATTACGCACAGCATTGTCCTATACATTGTGTACTAAAGGTGGAGTCTGTGTAAACTGATGCTGATAGCAGGGCTGGGAATCACGATTCGATACGATACACAATACATGGCTCACAATACGATAATAATTATCAGAATAGGTTTATTGCCATTCTCAATGAACACATTTCACAGGCCAAGAACTTGCTTTGGTGATTCAATAAAACATACAAGGATGAACAATAATAAAAATAAGATATATAAAATCTAATTCTCTATGCATTAAATAAAAACTATTACATTTACTATAAGATAAAAAATTAACTTACTACTTTCACAAAATTTACAGTTAAATTTACAGATGTAGTGCAGAAAGTGAACAGTGCAGTGAGTGATTGATTAAATGATTGTTAACAGCAGAGGGAAAGAAACTAGCCTCCTGCCTGAGGGGGGTGGCCTCCTGCCTGAGGGGGGTGGCCTCCTGCCTGAGGGGAGTGGCCTCCTGCCTGAGGGGAGTGGCCTCCTGCCTGAGGGGAGTGGCCTCCTGTCTGAGGGGAGTGGCTCAAATAGTCCATGTCCAGGGTGAGAAGGGTCGGCTGTGATCTGACCTGCTCGTCCCAGAGCCCTGGAGACGTACAGGTCCTGCAGAGAGGGAAGTCTGCAGCCGATCACCTTCTCAGCAGAATGCACAATGCGCTGTAGTCTCTGTTTGTCCCTGGCTGTGGCTCCAGCGTACCACACGGTGATGGAGGAAGTGAGGATGGACTGTGTAGAACTACACCATCATCTGCGCTGTCAGCTTGGCTTTCCTGCCACAGGAAGTTCATCCTCTACTGGGCAGAAGATAATATCATGGTTTCGCGATACTTGCAATCAATAATCGATATATTGCTCATGATGTTCTGCGATGAACCTAAAACGTTTCTCTTTGTTAAATCATGACCTGCACAAACTCAAAATTAAATACATCCATTTGAATGTTTTGAACTGAATTTTGAACTGTTAAAATGTCACGTTTTGTATAAACAAGTAACAAAATTGTAGTGCTGTCACAAAATAAGTCGGTAAATAATTTCAAAAATGACTAATAGCGATATTGATACAGCAGCCCATATATACTGCATCACAAAATTCTGTATCTCGATATCTCTATATTTAAATATTTAGGCACACCCCTAGCTGATAGTACAGATATCTTGACTTGGCAAATCCCCTAAAAACCTTAATTCTTGTTGTTTTCTTTAATAAACAGGCTGAAGTCATTCAGCAGCTTTGTGCTACATCTTGTCAACGCTGTGTGTGGAGACTATTACACACTCATTTTACAGGAACCTGCTTCCTTTATGGGCCAAAAATAAAGTCCTCATCACTTATATCCTTTATAAATAGATCAGCAACATAATTTAAATTTAAGATATAAGTTAAAATAGGTTAACGTTAGATGAGTAGTAACTAGGGATGTCACAATATCAAATTTTAGTGTTACAATTATTGTGAGAAAAAACATCAATATTTAACGATTATTCATGATTATTGAGACTGTGACTAAACAATAGTGAAATCTTTCATTTTCTTTCTTTCCCATTTTCTAACATGTTAATTAATATTCCTCAAGTTTGTCACCAGCTTTACGAAATTGAACTTTCTAAAACACAAAATTGAATTAAATTTGAGAAAATAGCCAGATATATGCGTGCGTGTGTGTGCGCTGCACACTCATGTGAGGCATGGTCCTGTCCAACAATGAAGCTCAGTTCATTTAGTCTGCACCCTCTTGATTATTAATACAGCCTGCATACAGCTCTGTTATTGGAAGCCCTTGTATGTACCCTTGTAAGTTAATGATGTGATTGTTTTCACATGTGATTGCCGTTGTTCTGACATTTGTGTAGTTCACAATGGAACAATACACTGCTCCATACAGACATGTGATAGTTGTCTAGTAGTTCTAACTTAATTGCTTCGTGTCAGCACTAAACATTCTTGTGTTTTCTTGTTGGTTTGTGTTATAAATGACAAGCGAAAACCTGGCAATACTTTACTCCTAGGGCCATAAGCTTGTAAATCCAGGTATCTTTTTTATGACACCTAAATTAGTAAAATTTCAGAGTAACCTTTGACCGCTTGACCTGTTTGAACATGTTTATTTTTTGTATTGAATGTTGCCCATCACCTTTACATTGCATTAACGCTTGTGGTTTACATGGAAATTAAGTGAGATAATAAGCAAATAAGGAGTCATATTTATGACGGTCATGTCATTTACCACAAACGATTCTGAAACCTATCTATCATAGGCCGTCAAAGTAATATTTGGCCTTATTCTGGTATGTTAGTGTGTTTGACATTTCTTTAATTAAAACCAGGGGTGTCCAAACTTTTTTCACCGGGGGCCGCGTTTTGAAACTTATACGGTGCAGAGGGCCACAAACAAACTGACTATGTCAAACTTGTCGAATGAAATTTTGTATTAGACATAGTTTCGATGCCTCCACGCCTTTAGTAAGACTTGGAACATTAATATTAGGTCAGTATAACATCAAAATGCCTTTAATTTTTCCAATTTTACAGTAAGAAGTACTAATTTTTGTTGTTTAGACCAACTTAGCAGGAAGCC
The DNA here is from genome assembly GCF_026437365.1 of Eucyclogobius newberryi. Taxonomy (NCBI): domain Eukaryota; kingdom Metazoa; phylum Chordata; class Actinopteri; order Gobiiformes; family Gobiidae; genus Eucyclogobius; species Eucyclogobius newberryi. The sequence goes on from NW_027316389.1 coordinate 22,205,883, forward strand.
GGAGGGCCAACAAAAATTGGTCTGAGGGCCGCATTTGGCCCCCTGGCCACAGTTTGGACATGCTTGATTAAAACGGACAATTTTACACATGCACACACGTTCAAGTTTCCATGTGTGAACATTTTAGTTTCGCTACAATCTGCTGGACATTTCGCTTTGTTATTTGAGTTGTCTGTGTGCATGAAAAGTGCTCTACAAATAAAATGGACTTGACTTGGGTATTTGGAACACTTCTGGGCCCATACATAACTGTCTATGGCTGTTTTTATTTTTGTGTTTTTAGGATCTAGTTGACTGGAGGAAGCCTCTGGCGTGGCAGGTCGGACATCTGAGAGAGAAGTATGATGCGTGGGTTCATCAGCCCGTCGACAGACCAATCAGACTATTTGGAAACTCATTTATGGAAGCCAGCACCAAAACCTCCTGGTGAGACTCATACTAACTGAGGAATAGAGATAAGGATCTTTGTGATTGTTGATTGCAGTACAAAGTACAGACATGAGTGAAGAGGTTCGATGCAATTGGTTCATAGTCATGCGCTCAGTGTTTAATGACAAGGGGAAGTGAAAAATGCTCCTTAAATGTATGTTTCTGTTTGTCTTCTCTGCAGGTACTGGGTTCCCATTGTGTGGATGCCTCTTGTTATTTATTTAAGTTGGTATTGCTACACAACACTAGCAAAAGGTGCAAGCAGAATTGACCTGACTTCAGGTGAGAAACATTGAACCAGTCAAGCTCCCACAGAATGATTTATTTTCTGCTTCACTCTTATTTGCTTATGTTCACTGTGGTCCAGTGTAACACAAACCAGCAGTTTCCAGCTGGCCTATACACCCAGGCTCCCTGTGGTGTACACATTATCTACTGTATTTTTTATCTATTGGAAATGTACTTCACTTTTCTTTTAAAAGTCTATAACATAACCAACAATCAAGTTTGTTCAAGTGCATACCAATGAATATGAAGTGTTTTAATTATGGTACAATATCAGAAAAGGTTTATTGCCATTGCCAATGAACAAAATTCACATACATAGGAATTTGCCTTTGTGATTCATACACTTAAAAATAACGTTATAATCTATGGATGCAGCCACACAAGAAATTTGGCATATAATACAAAATATGAACATCATAAAAAACATGTGTAACTCCTTTGTCCACTCTCCCTCAGGCTTGTCCATCCCAGTCCATAAATCTCTGTTCCCAGCCCTCTTCATGATGGGCTGGTTCCTCTGGTCCTTCATCGAGTACTGCATCCATCGCTTTGTCTTTCACATGAAGCCACCAGCCCATAACTACTACCTCATCACCATACATTTCCTCCTGCATGGCCAGCACCACAAAGTACACTCAATTACACACGTTCAAACCATTGGAGTCTGTGTTATTTGTTTTAAAACAGGTTTTCTTTATTTGCAGTCTCCCTTCGATGGCTCTAGGCTGGTGTTTCCCCCTGGACTGGCCTCGTTTGTGGTGGGAACCTTTTACCTGTCTCTGAGGAGCGTGCTTCCAGATGTTGTAGGGATGTCTGTGTTCGTAGGTGGGCTTTGTGGCTATGTTGTATATGACATGATCCACTACTATCTCCACTACGGCTCACCAAAGAAAGGCTCATATATGTACAGCCTCAAGGCCTATCATGTCAAACACCATTTTGAGCACCAAAGATCAGGTGAGTCATCGTTTCTTCATTCCTTGATTCACACGAGAAATAAATATTACAGCAACATTTTTTCTATATTCCTAAATGATGTGCATTTAAACAAGACAACAACACTATACCTTATATTTGATCCTTTGTCTGTCAGGTTTTGGAATCACCACCACATTTTGGGACCACCCTTTTAAGACGCTCATCCCAGATGAGAAGTTCTAACCCATGGCAGGCTCCACTGAAGGGCCTTAGGACTTATCAGACCCCTTGTTATTAAAGAGTCACACACTGCTCCATCCTGTGCTTCTTCTAGCCTGCAGCCACAGCTTCACAATCGCCTGACAGAGAAACTCCCGGACCACTGCAGCCCCTCATCTGTACATAATGTCTTCAATCCAGCAAATCTTAGGCACTGTCCTGTGGATCGACTAATCAAGTCTCTTTCTGATCCTGTAGCCAACTAGAGGTTTATACGTGGGATGGTGTAAATAAAAATAATAATAATAATAATAAACACCGAACTCTGAAAATATATATGAAGCCCCCTCAAATCTCTGCTCTGATCATATACCAGGAACAATAAGTGATTGGTGGTGGGTGAATGTGTTAGAGGGATAAAGTAAAAGTGTGAGAGAAGAGAGAAAAGAGTGAGTTAAGCATCTACAAATGACAAATGAGACCCAATGTATTCATCTCATCAGACGAAACAACTCTGGAAATATATCTGTGAACTGCTCCAGACCCCTGTCCAATAGCTGTCTCCTCTGATGAAGCTTTCTACACTGCTGCTGCTGCTGCTACACCGTTTTTAACAGATGTGAACAGGGAACATGAAGCCTTTAATATTTTAATATAATGCTTTAACTTATTAATTCAAAAGCATAAAAAGATTATACTGTTATGTGCTGATAAAATGTAATTTTGTGTATAACAGATCTTAAACCACTGTGGTGATTTATTTTTGAAAATCTAACACTTTGTATTTAACATAGATGTACAAATATTTGTATCATGTGCTGTACAGGAGAGTCTTTGAGATTCGCTCCAGCTTTACGTTGTTAGAGGGACCAATGTTATGTGAATGGTTGAGCAGAAGCCACAATACTTCCACCGGTGTATTGTTTGAGTTTATGTCTGTAAGATGTCAAATGAGGTATGAGGCCATTGCACCAGAGCTCCTGCTGAGGGCATCTCGGGGCCAAAACTACAGCCAAGTGAAAACCAGACTTCAAATTCAGGGAAACGCAAAACTCCTAACTGTGAGCTTTTTGATAGATGTATAAAGCACATGGCCTTAGAGATGCCAGCAGTATGACGATTGTTTAACCTTCTGACTGAACAACAGGAGTCTTTGAGTGCAACTGGCTGATCCTCAGAAACTCTTATAACTAAAGCAGAACAAAGCTTTATACCTAAACACATAAAACAACTATAAATCTTTAGGAAATAATTATATTTTTTCTAGCAAAACCAAATATGTTGTACATACATATTATGTAAAAAGAAAAAAGAAAAAAAGATGATCAATTCTCAAGGTGATGTCAAGAAAACTTGTTCAGGGCCACAATACGTGTCATACTCTGTAACAGTGCAAGTAACAACAGGTGTCAAATGTATGCAAGAAACATGAAGTATCAGCTTATCATACACAAACAAATATATGTTGCAATAGTAATACAAAATGCACATATCCATATTAATGATTGTGAAGAACTGCATAGCAAAGTGGAAGGATTCAAAATTGAATTCTGACAAGTAATCTTTCTCTTTGCTAAAAAATACAGCAATATTAATATTGTCTAAATCTGTTTACTATAATATCTTAATTATTTTTTTGGACTTTTACATTTCTATGCAAATGCTAATGTATTTGTAAATAAATGTTTATGTGGATATTTCTTGAGACGTCCTTTATGTTTCGTAGCTGCAGTGCAAACTTAGACCATTACTACAATTTTTCAAAACACTATTGGGCAAAAACCATGCAGAAATGTTATGAGTAAACACTAATATTGGTTTATTTGGTTGAGACTGCATGTTACAATCGCCCTCTGTGTCGACACAAGAGACCAGGCCAGACTCTCAGGCTTTCAAATGACACCTAATGTCTATTTTCTGGTTCCAGTTGTCTATTTAAAGCATTTAGTCATTTCATACAAGTGTCATGGGATGTATTATGAATCCTGAAGATAATTTCTAACCATGGCTTTAAACAGGCAAAACAATATTTTAACTTTGAAAGCGATTCATTCAAGTTGAGTCATTTCATTGTGGCCAATTCATAGCACAAAAGTAATAATGGTGTAAACCTGCAATTGTTTGTGGTTATCTGCAGGATTAGGGAATGTTACTCCAGTGACACCCAGTGGTAGTGTCACGAATGAAAGCCAAAAGCTTTCAATTTATTTTTATTTTGACACGGTTAGATCTAAATCAAGGTATCCCATGTTTTATTTGAAATTAGTTTTATTTAATAATACTTATCTGTTGAACAGTAAAATATCACAATCCCACATGTTTGAGTAATCTGGTTTATTGAGTCGCTTGTGAGAGTCCACTGCATGATGTCACAAGGTGATTATCCAGCGCTCCTTTGTATTTTTAAGGTCCCCACATTTTCACCACAGATTAATGTGGAATTTAACTCATTAACATGTGAAAATGGGGTCGTTAAACATAAAACTTGCCTAAAAATAATGTTTATAACAGTTCTTAAACGTGAACTTTCATCCAAACTCCCAAACGCCCTCTCCCCAGACACTTCCTCCAACCCGATCCCGAGGCGTTCTCCGGCCAGCCGCGAGACATAGTCCCTCTAGCACAGGGGTGGGCAATTATTTTTCCTCTGAGGGCCATATTCGAGTCGAGTTAAGTGGTGGAGGGCCAGACTGTGCTAATTGGTGTTACAAATTCATATCATTATAAGCACTTTTTTGTAAATTATAGGCTATTGAATCAATTATTTCATTTATTTCATGTAACCTCTATTAAGGACACATGTGCAGACACATGTTACATAGCTAAGACAATTAAAGAATTGAAACTAAAATCATGAGGGGGGCCAAATCAAAACAAGCCGAGGGTCACATCTGGCCCCTGGGGCCACAAATGCCCAGGTCTGCTCTAGCATGTCCTGGGTTTTCCCCGGGGCCTCTTCCCAGTGGGACATGCCCGAAACACCTCCCCAGGGAGGCGCCCAGGAGGCATCCGGAACAGAGGCCCGAGCCACCTCAGCTGGCTCCTCTCGACGTGGAGGAGCAGCGGCTCTACTCCGAGCTCCTCCTGTGTGACTGAGCAACCCAGCGGCGGAAACTCATTTCAACCACTTGTATCCGCATGCAACATGCACTGCAACATGCACTGGGACAGTGCATGTTGCAGGTCCGGGTTTGATGGAGCCATCAGGACAACATCGTCTACAAACAGCAGAGATGAGATCCTGTAGTCCCCAAACCGGACACCCTCCGACCCCTGACTGCGCCTAGATATTCTGTCCATAAAAACTATGAACAGAACCGGTGACAAAGGGCAGCCCTGGCGGAGTCCAACATGCACTGGGAAGAGGTCTGACTTACTGCCGGCAATGCGAACACAGCTCCTGCTCCGGTCATAAAGGGACCGGACAGCCCTGAGCAAAGGGCCCCGGACCCCGTACTCCCAGAGCACCCCCCAAAGGACACCCCGAGGGACACGGTCGAAAGCCTTCTCCAGATCCACAAAGCACATGTGGACTGGTTGGGCAAACTCCCATGAACCCTCGAGCACCCGATGGAGGGTATAGAGCTGGTCCAGTGTTCCACGACCGGGACGAAAACCACTCTGCTCCTCCTGAATCCGAGGTTCGACTATCGGTCGGATTCTCCTCTCCTGTACCCTGGAATAGACCTTACCCGGGAGGCTGAGGAGTGTGATCCCTCTGTAGTTGCAACACACCCTCCGATCCCCCTTAAAACGTAAACTTAATGTTTCTTTAATTTCTCAACCCCTATTCAGATGCTGTATCTTATTTATTTATATTTAGCCTAAAATGGTCACAGGATATATGTTGACCACAAGTTACACAACAAAAAGCCTGTCCAGATAAGACAAACCAATGCGTCATCATAGAGCTTTCATGCGGGATGCAGCCAACATTCTGGGCCCCAGTACAAACCATCGTCACTTATGCCAATCACACAATATTTATGAAAAATTCCCATTATAGATTTTGTGAGAACCCTTTCCTGTACCGGGCAAACAAACAAGTACTTTACCCCTGGTTCGACATCTCCGCTTACATGACAAGATGTTCCCAACCTTTTTCACAGCCTTATGACCTCTATATTACACGCGGATATGTTCAAGTCCCCAGCATTCTTCTCTTACCTGTGATGCTCCTGCCTTATAAATCTATTTTCCCGTACAGAACAATATTGATTATACAACACTTTAAAGAAGTAATTAACATGGCATCACTTAATTCAGATTCACATAATCTAGTATGAACATCTTTTCCTTTTTCCAAACAACTGGGGACCAACATTTGGAATGGCTCGACTAGAGCGTATCACAAATATTTTAAATATATGGCCACCATAAAACAAAGGTCAAAAATGAGCAATAGGAAACCTTTTTATTTTATGTATTTTATACAGACTGTTTAACAAAACTGCTTTACTCTTCAGCGAATTAGGTGTCCTTGCTCTCTCTAATAAAAGTGAGTCAGTAAATGTTTTCCACATGCCTATACAAGGTAAAAAAATACCAGCATACCAAGGTGTCAGCATGTTAGATAATGCATTGGTAGGACATATACTTGTATGACTTGAGCCTGAAGCTTCACAGTAAATGCTGGTGTGTGTTTGGTCCCAGTAAAGCCTGGGCAGCAGAGGCGGGTGGAGCAGTAGGACCCTGGGCTGCAGTCTGCTCTGTGTGAGGCTGAAAGCAGGCTGTGGGGAGGAGCCTTGAAGTAAACCAAACTGTCCTCCACAGTCCACACCCTGCAGCCTGGGGAAGTTCCTCCGCATTCCTGCCACACACTGCCACACACAAGTCACCCAGGCTTCGCAGACAGGAAAGAAGGCTGTTCTCTGAGTCCTTTATGGCAGAAGTGAACAGGCTCTGTGTGCTGTACCAGGACATTGGAGGAGGGGCTGTGGGCCTGCAGCAGAAGTAGAGACCAGGATCACCACCATCACCATCAACAACAACAACACTCTGCCAGGTGCTGTTCCAAATCTACCACTCTTTCTCTTCTGTATTTCTGCGTCTCTCCTATGATGATGTCAGCAAAAAGAAACATGCACTGCTGTGGTGATCTTGATGGTGTTGTACAAAGCTGTAAAGTGTCGTTATAACACAGGAAGTTGTGAGCTGCTGTCACTTTAACCAGTGTTTCCTGAACAAGAACACCACAAAACAGACATAAACCAGTACTGTAAGCGTTATTTGAACAGTTATTCGAGCCAGGCCTCCGATGAACATCAAACAAATGTATTAAGCAGTCCAGTGCATTACTTTGACTAAAGCACTGGTGGTTTGCAAACTGTCAAACCATACAATACGATGCAACAGATTGGCATATTTCCATGTTTTGTTTTGTTTTAATTCTCATTTTTGCTATATAACAAACCTGTTGTTACTACAGCCCACTTTCTTTCCAGTCTTACCATGAGCACGGCAGGTGTAGCTGAAGATGCAGGCAGCAGCAGAGACGCTCCCTCATCGAAGGGCTCAGGTAAACTGGTCGCAGCATCAGCCTCAGGACCAGGATGGACCAAAGTTTCATGTCCTTGCTGCATGTCAGACCGGGTCGACCCACTGGTTCTGGTCAAACTGGGTGAGAGGGTCCGACCCGAGACCAAGAGGTGGCTCCTCAAGCTCATGGGAACTCCGCAGAAAGAAGGGGGTGAGTGACAAGGCATTACAAGACAGCACTGAAGATACAGTAGTAAGAATGATTTGCCTATATCTGTATCTCAGTTTGCAAATGTGAGCACAGGAACAAATCCACTGATAGGCTTCAATAAGAGCAAAATTATACAATGCATTTCTAGTAAACAAAAGCTTGTTTCCAGTTTGCTAGAAATGTTTTACTTGAACTGTCTGTTTGCCTAATTCCAAGGCTTATAAAATGTTAGAATAGAAAAGCCCACTTGTTCTCAGATGGTTTTCTGACTTCACCAGATCGCTAACCCGCTCTGTGATGTGCCACAGATGAGGATAGGCCTGTCACAATTATTATCATATCGACTTATTCGGGGCTTGAATATTTATAGTGTGTACATTTTCTTTGCACAAATGGACTATTGAGCTTAAGTAACCTCTATTACTAATTATTTACAATTTAAATAAATACTTTCATTCTGCTTTTTATTTGTTGTGTATTGTACATTTAGAAAAGTGCTCTGCTTTTTGCTGCTTTGATGTTATTGTCTCACCAGCATAGTAGTTTTCCTAGAAGTGTCAATATATTCAACTTCCAAATGTGTTATTGTGACAGATGAGGAATACAAATGTGTGCAACAATATATGTGACGTGTAATACTTAAATATTCATTGTAAAGCTGAACGCTTCTGCTTACTCAGAGCAGTTGGCATATATATATTTTTTACATTTTTACTGTAGCAGGCCTAGCATTCAAGGTGCACTATGTAATTGTCATGTTACATAATAGTGCTTTTCCTGGAATGTTCCACAATATGACTTTAAACCTATCCAGCTCCATGGAGACAAGCAGTTGATGCCAGCAGCTCAAGTGACAGGTCAGATCTGTGGAGAGGAGAGCCCCCTCACCGTATGAATGCGTTCGACAATAAAAACACGATGACGATAGGTATATTTAATGCCGTACTGTATGTGTACAAGACAAACAGCGGAAAAAGCAAAGTTTCCTAGTGCACCTTTCATTTAAATACGTTTAAATTAGTTTATTGCCTCTTTTTCAAACGTTGTCATTTTAACTGTGATTATGTGTGTTTAGGTCATTAGCGTTCGATTCTCAAACTGTATTGTTCCACTGGTGTGTCTCAGGCGCAGGCTTATTAGCCCACCCGGGTGAGGACGCCAGTGGGGACATCATGGTGCTCTCTGCCCCTCGCTGCACTCTGCTCCGGGCCACTGAGGAGCTGGGATTGTGTAAAACCTATAAAAATGGCGAGATGGAGGCATTCTCATACAATGACAGATATAACTTTAAAGACTCAGGTATGTCAGAGCTGCTTTGAATGTAATCACTTATTCACTTTGCCTTGGCTACTAATTTAGAAGCCGACGCCCTCGAACACCCTTTATAGGACAACATTCTTTCACATAATCCAAGTGTCCAAAATCTGTTGTTTTTAGACAACATGGAGGTGTTTCTGACCCTGGCGGAGCGACAATTCATAGTGAAGTATGAGTTGGATGGAATGCGGGCTCAGAGGGAAATAAGGGTCCCTGGTTTGGACAACTATACGCTACAACCACGGAATAACATATGTAAGACAAACATACATAAGACATTGTATTTTGTACTGAAAACAATAGTATAATGTTTTTGCAATCCATCAAAAATGTTCTAAAACAGCTGGTCGATTTGACATTTTAATGACATATAAATGGCATATGACATGTGTATATATATATATATATATATATATATATATATATATATATATATATATATATATATATAATACATCATACTATTAAATTCAATTCAATTAAATTTATTTTTGCAATGCCCAAAATCACAACAACAGTTGCCTCTGAGGGCCACAGTGAAAAATGAATCTACAATGTCTGTGGTGGCGATGGAGTCAAACAATGTCTGTGGTGGCGAGGGACGATGTCCCAGAGTCCTCTGTCCTTAGACCCTCCTATACTATCATCTCATAGTATGATAATATCACTCACTGGATTTCAGGAATATTATTTTTTCTGTTATATTGACATAAGAAATATGCAAGAGTCCACAAATGTTGAACCTGACACACTCATTTATATATTTATTTTAGTTTTCTCACCTCCTGTCTAAACAGGAGTCCAGCAATAAGTCAACAAATAAGACACAGACATGTCCACTCTGGTCTGAGTAATAGTAGTAATAGTAGTAGTTTGTTCATATTTCTTCAACACACCAAGTGATAAACACTGTTGTTGGTTCACCTAAAAAAATCACACCTAAAAAGTGATTGTTGTCAGTTATTCATAAAATGAATATGGCAAGATTATGGAGCCAATATCTTAACAAATTATATCGATATTCAACATTTGTGGATGATAAGTTTAGAAAAAAATTGTAAATCTCCCACCGACACCTCTCCATCTGAAATTATGACAAGATCAAATTCTAGATTGTGAATGCTTCCTGAGTGTAAAAAGTGTCACTTACATCAAGCCTTTTAGGGACAGGATTGCTTTTAAAATTACATTCTTCAGCTTAATGCCCTTGGTGGGTGTCTTATTGATCATAAAATGGCTTCCCTCAGCGCTGTGTGTGCTGGATAATGTGAGTAACTGGATACCCATAATAGCTCAATTGGAATTGCTCCATGAGCCGGTCTTTGTCCACTGTGTTGTTACGTTGCCCTGCTTTGTTTCAGGGCTGAAGCTCACTTTGGCTGGCGTGATTGTGGACACTGTTGCCCTTCACAACCAGGAGCAGCTGAAAGCCCTGAGCCAGGCCTGGTATGCGGGTAACCAGCTGGCTCAGCCTCTCGGTGAGACACAGAGCTATTTCATATTCGTGGATGAGTCAGTACTTATTCACAGACTCTTCCTAATCCCCTTGCGCCATTCACAGATTCAGTCAATTCCTACTTTGGGAGTTCTTTGGCGTTCTACTTCAGCTTCCTTGATTTCTACACATGGTCTCTGCTGCCCCCCGCTGTCCTAGGTCTCTTTATTACATACTTCTCAGGTTTGTCAGTTTATCTTTACGGTTCACGTTTTACTGTTTATGTTTTATCACCATCAACTGTTATTCTGTCAGCACAAGCCTACACAAACCACTCTGGATTACATGTTACCAAAAAAGGCAAAGCAACAATATCCAAAAAAGGAGATCTGTTCAACTTAACATTTGTAATATTGTAATATAATTGTACAACTTTGTCTACCATTCATATTGTAATTGTTATACTGTCTTCCAGGTGAGGTGCAGAAGGAGATGGTGGAGTCAGTCTCGGGGTCAGGGGTCATTATCGATGATCACTCGGGCTCTGGTGTCAGTGGTCACATGATTCAAGCGCTCCTCAGCATGCTATGGTCCACCGTGGTGATGGAGCTGTGGAAACGGCGCAGCGCTTCTCTGTCGTACCGCTGGGGCACGCTGCACCTCGCCGAGCGCTTTGCCGAGCCCCGGCCAGGTTTCCACGGCAACCTGGGGGTCAACGCCGTCACTGGTCGATTGGAGCCCCTGTTTCCTGAGTGGCAGAGGGATCTCCGCATGGCTCTGGTGTCTGTGCCTGTGGTCGGGCTGTTTCTAGGTACCATACGTTAACTCGAGCACATGTTATGTCTCTGAATTTTGAATAGGTTACACATCATAACATTATACAATCCCTATAGTTTAACATTGAGCGGGATGGGTCAGAATTCTGTGGTAGAAATTGACTTTTTAACCAGAATCAGGTTCTGGTACGAATGCTGGAGTGGAGTGGCTCAAATAAAGTGCTGTAACCGGTGTCAGATTGCAGATTTGCTGACCTTGATTCTGTTTTTTTATCTCTGTAATCACTGCTCGCTTGTGCGAGCCACTCGCACAAACGGCTTCTCTGGCAGCTTACGTAGATAGACAAAAGGTATATAATATTTTTGCAATAACAACCCCCGAAATCGTGATAGTTGTCAGTTGAGTCATTAAATCATCAGATTAATACGGCAAGTTTGTGGAGCCAAGTCCAAACGAATATTTATACGGTTCAACATTTAAGGATCATTCATTTGGATATTTCATTTAAAACAGTGAATCTCCATAGAGTTACATAGGCCCCTGCGCGGTGTCTGAAATGACACAACCTAATAACGTTGTCATATTTCAATAACATACATTTGTGTTTGTGCAGGGCTGGTGGTTTTTGGCATGCTGGTGTTTTACTGGGGCGAGGCTCAGGTGAAGACGATCCATGGAGACTGGGACTCTTTGTTGACCCAGCCACTGCTTTACTTGCCCTCTATCCTTCACATTGTCTACACCAATGTACTGTCCACTGTTTATAGGACTGTGGCTCATTCTTTAACTGAATATGGTGAGTGAAATCAACACTGTCCAATTGAATCCCCTCATTCGATTTAGCCTTAATAATTTGATTTTCTTCAGAGAATCACAGAGAAGAGTCTGCGTTTGACAATCACCTCACCGGAAAAGTCTTAGTGGTTGGTCGCACTGTTTGGACAGTTTCTTTCTCATGTTCTTCATCTTTTCATACACTTTTCCTGACGTATATTTCTCTGCAGTTCACCTTCTTCAACTACTTTGCTGTGCTCTTCCATATTGCCTTCTTTAAACAAGATGTGCCTTTGCTGCGAAAGGTAAACACAGTGTTTTAACAACGTTATGACTAAATACATTCTTAGTCAAAATAGAAACGCGAGAATAATCACATGAATATTAAGTATGTTTTGGGTTTATTCCAGCGTTTAGCCTCGTTGCTGATCGTGACCCAGATTATAAACCAGTTTACAGAGGTGGTGGTGCCGTTCATGGTGGACCGGTTTATCAGTGCTCCCAAAAGAACGGAGACCGAAGACGATCCTCAAGAAGATAAATTCAGGAGCCAAGGAAATCTACCTGTGTTTCCGGTAAGTTTGTCCATTGATTCATGTTTAAATTTGACGTTGTTGACACACGTTAGAGAACAAATATCCAAAATCCATTTATTGTTTTCATTACACGCAAAATATCTAGAGAATTTTGTTAATCTGATTATGTACAGTTAATGTTTCCAAGCCACGATTTCATCATTTTGAGTCTTGGTAAACTGGATGTTTATCCTGACAACTCCTTTTAGGCTTTGGGCTGAAAAATAACTGAGACTTGTGATCACTTGAAACAAATCTTTAAAGTTACAAAGATATTTCCTCTTCAACATCAGTACACAGAAGACATGAGCTGTAAATCAAACAGTAAATCTGGTTTTCTGGTCGTTGCAGGGTCTGTTTGCAGAGTACATTGAGCTCCTGGTGCAGTTTGGGTATTTGAGTCTTTTCTCCTGCGTATTTCCACTTACTGCGGTGCTGTTGCTCATTAATAACCTCACGGAGATACGATCGGACGCTTATAAAATTTGCAAACTCTTCCGCAAACCTTTCTATGCTCCTGTGGCCGACATGGGCGTGTGGAAGGTCAGCACGGCGATAAGTATAATGGAAAACCACGATCACGCTCTAGCTTTTAGTCGTTAAGGGATTGTTTGGTGTTGCAGATTGCCTTCGAGGTGCTGAGTTTTGTGTCCGTCGCATCAAACTGCTGGCTCCTGATGCTGTCGCCGCAAATCCAAGTGCATTGCCCTGAGGGAGAATTGAGCTGCACAAATGTCCTGCTGTTGGCTGTGGCAATGGAGGTATGGGACTAGAAAAAAATTGGTTGGATTGTTTGTGTATTGTGTTTTTCAATTCTGACACTGAGACATGTGCAGAGACAGTCACTGAATTTAATAAACTCATTCAAAGGTGGCAGTGAAAGACCATGTTAACTTTTATAAATCGAACAAGCTAGATAGAATTGTATTTCAATTGTCATAACTTAGATGGTGATTCTATATATGTAGAGAGAGTAAGGTTTTGTTTTAAATCTAATATTTTTAATCTCTTGGCTCTTTTTTTTAAATATTTTTTATAACTATTCAATTGGTTTTAAGGCAGCAGGTTTTTACTTTCAGCAATTTGTAATGCAATATACACAATCTCTCCCTTTTTGCATCCTTCCATGTTACCATTTGACTTTCTTGGGATATTTTGAATGCCTTCTATTGTCTAAAGAAATGTGGTTGTGGAAAATGAGTAAATGAGTAAATGGCCATCTGTCTGTGGATGTCTCAATGTGCTTATTGACACTGGTCACTGACCAGACTGCCTCACTTTAAAAACTTTATGTAACCAGTAGAATCCAATTGACATTAAAATCCTCTGTTTCAAGCGAATCCTGGCAAAGAAGCAGTAGAAAATACAGCAAACGGCAACAACAACAACACTAAAATGATATGAAGAAACTATGGAACCACTGACGGATTTAAGAATATTAATTCAATCAATTTCAATCCATTGCTATGCATAACACTACAATGAACTAGCTGATGGCACAGTAAAGTAAACATACTGTAAGTCTACATAAAACTATACATTATACTCATGTTTTCTCTTTACAGCATGTCCTGATTCTTGTGAAAGTGGTGCTGGCCGTGCTGATCCCAGATGAACCAGGCTGGATCCAGAAAAAGAGGCTTCATATAGAGTTTAAATCAAGGCAGGCACTCGGACTGCAGGTTAGCACTTAACTACGCTTTACTGTTTGTGTTTTTGTGTTTTCTCTCTTATGCCTCTGCTTTTCTCATTGCAGACGGCAGTCCCAGGACAGTCCTGAAAGTGTTTGGGCTTCTTGTGCCATCCCCAGCGTTGCAAACTGCTGTGCCTCCTGATTATCAAAGTGTAGACCTCTTTGCTTCTGCAGTGTTCAGGAGTGTACACACAAGCGCTTGCCCTCACTGCATACATTCTATCTAATGCATTACAGCTGACAAAAGCGTTAAAGACACTAAATATGCTTGAAATGCACCTTCTAATACACTGTGAACTCATTTATGGATTGAGTTGGTAGTATTACTGACATCTTGTGTAAGATAAAGAAGTCAAGTTGCATAGTTTCAGTGACGCGTGTGCAATAGCCAACAATATTTAACATTTTCTCAAAATGTAATATTGTGGCTACAGCTGAGGCTGTTACCGTTCTGTTGGTAGAGAGAGAGGTTCCAGTAAGTTTACTGTAATAACAGTATTGGAGAAACCAAAGAAAAACACAATAGTGTGTTTGTATTTTACATTATTTTTATTATATAAATGAGAAACAGAGTGGCTCTCAGGAATGGCAGCTTTAAATTAGTGCAAATAAATGTTACAGCCAAATAGTAAAAAAAAAACAAAAATAGTAAATCATCTTTCAGCATGAAAATTCAGCACTCTGCTTACATGTTTTATTCATGTCCGCGACCGCAGGGGGCGCCACAACCACATTCATAGTTTGTCATGAAATGTACATAACTATAGTCCGATAATGAAGATGGACTCCTTTCTTTTTGCTCATAACTCACCAGATTCCACAGGGCCTTCACAGCAGCTTGAAATTACTATGAACTGGTTTGTTTGTTGAATTCAACAAAAAATGTCAGCATGCATGTTTTGTTTTACAATAAAGTCATAAAGTGAGCTCGTTATTGTGTCTGTCCAATAGATGAGATAGATGATCATAAAGCACCGTAACACAGTGGTCAGTTTCATAATTCTTTTTTAATAAATTAATTCAAGAAAAATAAGTCCAAAGCCCAGAGAAAGAGCACTAGAAGTTTAGGTCCATGGGCACAGGGAGATGCAGTTACTCAGGAGCATTGATAGGATTATAAATCTTTTCTGCACAGATTGCAAAGTCACATGACATTCTCTCTCTTTTGGGAATGACCAGTTGATCACAGGTCACAAGTTCAGAATCGAATTTGTATGGACTCTTGCAATTCGTCCAAAGCAGCTTACACTTTGGCTTTCGTTAGCTTCAAACTTTTTTAAATAGTATCTAAAAAAGACAAAATACACTGTGCAAGTAAAATATTAAGTCTATCAATGCATTGATCTCATGATGGCTTGCAACTACAGTGGTCACCATTTTGAGTTTCCTCAAAAATACAAGTACAATGAATCCCAACAAAACCACAGAGGTATATGGCCATAAATAACAGTAATATTAACAACATGCACATCACATTTCTCATGTTCAGAAATGCAACTTTTCAGATGATCAAACATAAATATACTTTTGACATATGCACACTCAAACTTCAGTTATCAGCAGAATGAAATGTCTGCATCCCACCAATAGTCAATGATTATACAATCTATTGTACAGTTGTATAAGAACAAAAGGTCCAATAAGGGCAATTTTTAACCAACACCTGACGTCAGGCTTTTATACATCAGCATATCATGTAACAGTCTGTGTCTTTACAAATAAGAGCTTATATTAAGAGCTTTCAACAACATAGAGCAATTTGTGCAAAAGGAATGGATCAGGCGCTACTCTGTAGCTGAAGCTGGTAGTTTATAAATATCAAATATTTATAACTTTTTAAAAATGCCTCCAGTGCTAACGCTGGAACAGTCTTGCTGTATTTTACCACTTTAAAGTCAGAGTTATAGAGTCCAGCTGAAGGCAAACAAACCCAATTAGGCACCGTATGAACAAAAAAGACAGCAGCTTATTTCTCTAAAATACTTGATGTTCTAGTCTCAACATTTGAGCATTTTTTATTCTTTCTTTCCTTGAGTTTTTCATGCTAAGCTTGATTGGACAGTTGCAAAGTCTTACACACGTGGAGCTTCTGTACACAGCAGCAAATAATGAGTTTCCTCTGAAGGTTTGGTTGTCCTGCTTCTGCATGGGCTCAACACTTGGTTACACAGTTACTGTACTGTTGGGTGAAGTCCTTCTTTCTCTACAATACTCTGCAGCAGTTATACTGAGCCAGTGGCATGGTCTTCGACTTGTTCTGAGTTGGGATATTAAAAGTCATTGCTTTCTCACAAAGAGGAAACTGGAAAATTCTTTCACGCAGTTTTAAGCTGTGACGTTTGGCCGTCTCTGCCCGAGGGACAGAATCTGGATTCTGCAGTGGATTGTGGGACTCTAGCCTGTCGGCTGAGAGCTTCTTTCTGCAGCCTTCCTCTGCCCTTTGGTCTAGTTCTTGGTGGGCTACATGTGTGTCTTTGGAGTCCAGAAGGTCGGGGGAGGACAGAGCTGGAGCTGAGGGGAAAGGAGCAGGTTTGCTGCTGTTATTGTTGGGCTCTTGACACTGTAGACTGACTGAGTCTGTCACTGTCTCAGGAACAGACACTGAACTCGAGGCACTAACATCTCCGAGACTCACAGGCTGTTCAGAAATCACAAAGTCTTTGTCCACAGCCTTTTCCTCAGGCTCTTCCATGATTTTAACGGTTTCTCTTTTCTCCACTTCAAGACTCAGTTTCTCATCAGTTTGTGTCAAAAGCATTGGTGGTCCCTCATCTGTCCCGTCCTCCTCCTCCTCCTCTTCCTCATCCTCCTCTTCACAGATCTGCTGCAGACCCAGGAGACTCTTCTGGGCTGGGGGTTCTGGGGCTGGGGCAGGGGCTGGCCTCAGTGTGACGCTCAGTCTGGGCTGCCATGGACCGGGGAAAGGCGTGTGAGTGGCGGGTTTAGCAGCAAGCAGGTCCCCGCTCTCTGGAGCTGAGCGAGGCGAGCTGGGAGATAGAGCCCCCGACAGCCAGGAGGGAGGGGCTTCAGGGGTCAGCAGAGCATCCTCCAGCCCCTTCAGCCAATCATGAGCCTCAATCTCTTCTAGGGTTGCACGACTGGTGGGATCTTTCTGCAGCATCCGGGAAATTAAACTAGAAATATACAACAAAAATATGTTTTTATTATTCATAATTATCAAGGTATTTCCCAATATACACAGGGATCAAACTATTAAGTGTAAACAAAGTCTTCTCTATTCATTGTTAGTTTTCAGGCTAATAATTGCATTATTGAAGGACTGAAGGATAAAAACTTTAACAAGGACCAAATTAAGATGGCTGATGACCCAAGTCCAAGCCTTGCAAAAAACAACAACAAACTGCAAATCAACTAAAAAGGACCAAGGGACAAGTCAGGATATAATGGAAAGGATTCAGTTAACATGTATTATTTATTAAGAAGGATATTAGATAGATAATAAGAAATGAAAACATACTTGCGACTGACAAAACTAACTATTAATATGTCTACAATACGAGCTATATATGCAGCTTGCACTTCAGCTCCATTTTCTCTCCCGTGTGACCAGGGGCGATGTCATATGACAGCTGCTGTGTCAGATGTGGGAAGATGTGCCTGAGATAATGAACAAACCACAGAGCCTATTTTGACCTACTGCTTTCAGACTGCAGGGAATAAAATAGGTAAAAAAAAGAAAAAATAAAGAGCATAAAGACGTCCATTCATGAGTCTGACAATAGCACGCAGCTGTTGTATTACACACACAGTCTGAGGCAGCACCTATTGTACCACACTGAACCAACAACTAAAGAGAATAGTTTCATCTCGCCAGGCTATCTACTTTCTGGTAAATCTATCTGCATTGTACAGTTTAATCATGATAAATAAAGTCTTCATGGCTACAAATAACCCTTCTTATGCTTTCAAAAGAGGGTCAAGACATAAACATAAAACATTTTAGAAGATGTTAAGGATATTCTAGAGGACGGTAAGTTACACCACTTAAAAAGTATCCTTTATTAGGTAAATAAATCATAGTAATCATAATAATAATTTTAAAAATATATAGTAAAATATAAAAAGCTACACTGTTTTAGAAAAGGTTTAAACTCTACTCAGCTACTTGTACATAACAAGTAGCTGTAGTAAATAACCAAGAAGCAAGTCAAAGAAATTATGTAATGAATAATCCAGGCTAAAGCAAAACACTTGTGCATTTGGCATTTCACTATTACCAAGTGCTGGTGATATCACCTGAACAGTGTGGTTTTGGTCCGAGGTGTAAAGAGTCAAGGTTAAGTGAGAAACACACAAGTACGTGTGAGCTAAAGGGGACTGTGGAGACAAGAGGTAATGCGCACATCATCAGAAGGTAATCAAACGTGTGTCATGGCATTTAAAGGGTGTGTGAGTGACTACACTCTATGGATTGACTTCACACTGCAGCAATCGTCTCTACAATAAATAGGACACACAAATTATCCAGTGAAACGCAGACTAATGAGAGAATTTTCCGGTCAGCAGATCCGGTCACCCCCCACATCTACTGCATTAAATCTCGGAGAGAGCGGGACTATAAAAGACAAACTCAGCCACGGGCCAAAGCGAACCTCATGAACTTCAGGATCTGGGATTTTTGTTGTAGCCATGAACATTTAAAGCCTGATTTAGGACTATTTTACATGAGTGACTATGTCACTAAACAGTGATTTTACGAGAAGGTTACAGAAGGTTATTCAAGGTTCAGCTGAGGCTTTTCATTAGAGTCATTCTGTGGGAACATGTGTGTCCAGTGAGGCATAATTCAATTGAAACTCAATATTACCTAATGATAAGAGGAAACAAAAACAAGAACATATTTTATGAGAAAACAAAACATGTGTAATGCCAAAGGAACATGGATTATACAGTGGTGGGAAGTAATAAAGTGCAAAAGTAAAAGTTCTATACTTAAATAAAATGTTTAGGCAATTGTACTTCTAAAGTCATTTTTACAATGGATACTTTTCACTTTTTCTTTACAACATTTGAGAGCATCTGTATCTGTTCCTTACTGGACTGAAAAGTAAGAGTTTTTTCAAAGGCGACATCCCGACTATAGATTTTGAGTTTAAGTCTCAGCTTTGAGCAAACAAAAATATATACTGGTAATAGAAAAAAATACAAAATGTATTTTTAATTTAAAATTCTTTATTAAAATCACCACAATTAATGCTCTAACAGTCAAAATCTGTGTGAAATAATTTTACTCTTGAAGTACATTTTGACTACAACTATGGAAAGAGTTGGAGCAGCCCTGTGTTCCTATTGTATACATCGAGTTATATAACGGCATGACCCTGTGTGTGCGCGTGCACTTACTGTCTGCAGTGGTCCGAGACATGCTCTGGGATGCGGTATCGACAGTCCAGGATCATGACCAGAGTCTCGCTGTCGTTGGTTTCGTAGAAGGGAGGCACTCCACACACCAACATGTACAAGATCACCCCCAGAGACCAGATATCTGCAGCACACAGCACAGCGCCACGTTATCTACAGCACCTTTAAATAGGCCACTTCTCCTCTGGGCACTCGTAAGATGATTCAGTTTGAGCTTTAAATAAAAACTATACCAGTGTGTAAAAGAGTGTGTAAAACAGAATGTGCAGGGGCTGGGAGCTTGAGGAACAAACTATAACAAAATTCTCTAAATGATTGCTGCTTTTTCTACATTATTTGGATTATGTAAACGTCTACTCAACCATTAAACTAGCCTTTACTTCCCCAGTCAGAGCACATTAGACCAGGGTCATCTCATAATGTTAAGGAATGTCTATGTGTGAAAGAGGGATGTCCGGTCGACAGGATTTGGACCCTTCTTGAGTTTGACAGTGTTCTTTTCAAGGCCCCTCCCTTCCTTCCCTCGTCCCCTCTGCAGACAGACACACAGACTATGGCAGAGCAGAGCAGCAGGCTCGAGACAAGAGAGCTGTGGCCATAACAGGGGGAGTGTTGTATCTGCTGCTATTCTCAGAATTTCCTTCTCACTTTGGTCTAAAGACAAACTGTCCTCTCTGTGGCTGCTGTGCTATAACAATAAAAATAACTTTGAAAAAAGAAATAAAAAGAAATACAGCTCCACACACTCATGTAAAAGGGTATTGTATATATTATTGCTTAATTTAATCTAAAAGTCAGTAAAATCTGACCTGAATAAAACTGTAGAAAACATACATAAATCAAGTCATTTTCTTCAAGGTCAGTTACAGAAATCTAACCCCAAAAGCAACTTCCTCTTATCTAATAAATGACATTTATTAGATACTTTAATAACTGTAATTTATTAAAGTATCTAATTTTGACAAGTATGTTATCTTCTACTAATAGAATGTAAATCTTCTCTACAACTCCTCGTTGTGAGGTGCCCTTGCATTCTTTTTCTCCAGTAAAAAATATAAATCTTTGTACCACATGATATCAATGCTCAGAACAAAGCTTTTTGACAGGGCCGCACGCGCGCGCGCACGCACGCACGCACACGCACGCACGCACACACACACACTTCTCTAGCCTCTGGGGAATATCACACTTTCCCAGCATGCATTAGTATCTTACTGAGATCACAACTCAAGGTACAGTTTCTAGCGCTACTGTCCGATTATAAGTTATTCAATTGTAATTGTGCCTTTTTGATAGTCTAGTTGATAGTTGAAATCTATGCAGGAAAAAAAAAGTTGCAGAAGCTGTTCTTTTCTGCTCTTAAACAAGAATACACTGGGGCAGTGAAGATTTCTCCATCATCCAGTGGATGTGGTGGAGAATAAATAGGAATCAATTCAACATACTTTTTAAAAGTTTTACTTATCATCCTTACCAGCAAAACATTTTACTTACTCAACATAATTAGAACTATCCATAGACCACAGACGTTGCCTTAATCTTCAAACTTTAAACTGTTTAGTTGGCATATTTAGGTTTAGGGCTGTACAACAAAAAAGTTTTTTTTGTCAAGTTATTTTTTTTTTGTCAAGTTAAAATTAAAATTGGTTTGTTGTAATATTTAATTGACCTGACATGGACTTGAAAACGCCCAGTGAAAAGCAGAAGTCCTTCACCACATTCTCTGTGTGTGAGCTCCACCCATGTCCTGTGAGTGTTACCAAATGTACACAAGTCCAAGTCAAGGCACAGAGCACATCAGATCATAACAGGCATAAAGGCTGATAAAGAGTCTTTCCTCTAACGCTAATGTGAAGCCTGCCATTATTACCACTTGGAGCAGAAAAGTTCAAAGTTTGTCGGTGGCAGTAATGCCTTATGTAACCGTGAGCTCCTGTATGTATGTATGACGCCTGGGAGCTTCTCCTCCCAGTCATATGACTATCCCCAAACAAACACGCTGAAGAACAGGGCTGTGAGGAAGAGAGAAAATAGTCTTTCCAAGAGACTTAAACAAAGAAACAATGAGAGATCAGATCATCAAAGTCAGCAGAAGTAACAGAGTGTCACAGACTGAGCTTGTTCTAACAGCTTTAAATAAGAGCTTTGAATGAAGGAACATTTCCTGAAGCATCTACTTCTTTGGCTATATTTATTTCTGAAGCTCAAGAAATTATATATGCTGCTTTTGCTTTACAGTTTGACTTTGCACTTGAAACCTGTAATTGGTTATTGCTTATGAATGAACTTTCTGTTCATTTGAATTACAAACACTCTTGTTATTGATTTAAGGTCAACAACAGCAAAAGCAGTTATACAAATTATATCCACGGTTGCAAGATTCAAACAAATCTTGCCAGAAGCCACAGCATAGGGCCTTTTAGAATAGAAGCTGGAGACGTGATTATGATGCTATGGTTCTGATCCACAGGTCGCAGAGTGAGTCACTGCAGGAGTAAAGTGCTCTGTTTCAGAAGATGCTACACAGAGGGACTTAAATGGACTCTCCACCTGGACACTTTAAAAAAGAGGAACATGGAAAGGGGAAGTGGACAAGCTCATAAGTCATGCTGGAGATGTGGAAGCATGGGAGTTTACTATTTTTTACACAGACTGTGAACCAATGGGTTTCTTTATTGAGGAGTCGACTGAGTGACTGTGATGGCAGATGCATAAGCGAGAAGAAGATTAACGCTGCTTTTAAACTGTTTAGTGTTACAAACAGTGATGAAGATCATGTAAAAGCAACAAATACATTCAAAAATGGCTGAATACACATGCCAAACAAAATGAATACAACTAAAATGGGATTGTTCAACTAAATCTATCAGATCTGATCTCAAACAGAAGAGTAAAGAGCATCAAAGCTTGCCATTGCCATAGTTACTCGTCTTCATCTACACATAACGACCTAAAATACAGATTTAGGAAATACAAATGTTCCCCTACAATGCATCAGGAAAGTGTCTCTTTTGCTTGCTTGTTTACATCATGGAGTCTATGGGTTTTATCAGTCGACTTAAAGGAGACGTGTGCTTTTTCAGGTTTTCAGCCTCTTTTCATTTCACCGGAACAAGTTTGTCATTTACATGTTTTTATTTGAGAGTGATGTTTTAGAAGCCTCCATGTATCAGTCGATACTTGGGCTACAACAATTTGAGTGCCTTGAAGGTGGAAAAGCGCTGCATAAAGATAGTAACCATCAACCATTAATTGAATAATCATGTCTAGTTGACTAAAAAATACTTGTGATCATATTTTGATGAATCGTAATTGTTGAAAATGTAAAAAAATAATTGTAATCAATATTACACTTTATTCATAATTACTCTCCATCTAGAAGCAGGCTGACTTGATATTTCAACATTTATTTGGTTAATATTTAAAAAATACAGTGTGCAATAGAAAAAAAAATCATTTGACTAGTCGACTAATCAAAACAGCCCTAATTGCAACGTAGTACAGGGTAGTGGGCGGGAACAGGGGGTGAGTGAAACAGGAATTGTCTGAGCACTCGAGCCTCTGGTGCAGGACAATACAGGATTACTCAAACATGCAGGAATCAATCCAAATACTTGGATTACAAACTTTGAGTGATCTTATGATGAGAGATCACAGATGTAACCAAGTTCAAATGTAATCAAAGTTAATTTTGCAAAACGTGTCCCTTTAAGTTCTGCATCTATTCCTCAGATTCCTCTCCTCGAAGTTTTGTATTTTGCTAAATTGTTGGCAAACAGTTAAATCTTTATCACATAATTCTGCTCCATATTTACCAAATTAAATTCTTAACAGTTAACTAGCACTTTGCTGATACTGGAAATATGTTTGATGCTGCTGCTCCATCTACTGCTGGTGCCCCCAATACGTTCGCCTGACCAGCCATTCCCAACACGTTTTGACAGACTACTTTACAAAACCTGAGGGTCTGGGATCCAACCCAGTCGCGCCAATTTCCAAAGGGAGTGATTGACAGGCGGATTAACCAATCAGACAAACACATTGGATTACAAACATGGTGGATTACGAGGAAAGGATAAAAATAACACAGACTGAGAAACGTTGCCGACTTCTGCCGAGTCAACAAGCGACGCACTAAACTCTGTAAATCTGAGGTAAATTAAGTTATATATTTTGTTCTGAATGTTCCGACAATATTTGAGAGACGTCTTTTTATTCTAGAGACACGTGACACAAATTAGCGGCGATGGTTGGACCGGTAAATGCTGGAAAGTTTTGTTTGACGCCCCCCAATGGTCCGATTCCAGACCGAGACGCATTCGAACAGAATGTGGGCGGGACTGGCGGGTCAGGCAACAATACGTGAGGATAGAACGGATAATCAAAAAATAAAACTCAAAAACTTTGCAGATCGGCCCTAGACTTTGCAGATCTTTTTCAAGTACACTGCAGGACCTTCCTCTGCCTCTGCCTGCCCACTGGATAATACTGATGCATGGGATTTTCTTTTAGTGTTAACCAATCACTGTCTCAACACACACACACACACATAAACACAATAACACGGACAAAGTGCTTGCGATGCAGAGGGAGTCCGGTGGGGAGCTGCAGTGTTGGGCTCAAATGCAGAACGTGCCCAGTTGGCTCACGACTGACCGACTGCGGAGACTGACCCACATTCGCTACTACGCACTAATCCTGTGAACAAACCCACAACACTGTGACAGAAAACAACTGCATGGAACCGTGAATGCAGGAGCAATCGCTGAGAAGGAGCTGCAAGGTCAATGGAAAAGCAGTGCTACATAAAAGGGATTTAGGAAGAGAAAATGTTCGGTTACAAAACCCCCGACTATCCAGTTTTATAAAGTTTAAGTATGCAAAGTGTCATATACGTAGCTAGGCCTGTCCCCATTGTTACTATATCCACTTTGTTGGTAATATATTAAGTTTCATTAATATGCTCGTAAATTATCTTGTTATTAATGTTTTTTTTTATGACATTTTGTTATTGTGACAGGCCTACATATGGAGCAATAGCTATATTTGCACAGCTGGTTTTGCAATATTCTGTCCATTTTGTATATTTTGTATTTAGATGTAGTCATTGTTTATATTGTATCCTTTAACTTATCATGCATGGATATTATTTTTATATAAGACGCACTAAAGTTGTATATCTAAAAAGTATTCTTGCGATTTATTTAATGCAAGAACAAACGGTGGAATAAACACAATAAACACAATAATGTCAAACTCGATTTAGATACTATGGAATAAGATCAATACTAGAAGTTCCGCTAAAGCACAAGATCATGTTCAGGAAAAGTCACATGTTGTTCCGATTGTTGTGATATGTTTTAATGTCCATAATTGTGCAGATTACTCTCCGATTTGAGATACTTTTGTTTTGACTTTGGAACACGCGAGGCCAAAGCAATAACATCTCCATGAGACAAGTGTCCACCACAAATCGTCTGCACCTTTAAGCTCTCTCAGAAGTCTTCCTCTGTACTCACCGACAGCAGGCGCGTCGTACTCTTCCCCCAGCAGGATCTCTGGAGCGGAGTAGGCCAGTGACCCGCAGCTCGTGGCCAACATGGTCCCGGGCTGAAACAAGTTGCTGAAGCCAAAGTCGGTGAGTTTGACGGCGCCCTGCTGTGGGAAGAACACCACGTTCTCCGGTTTGAGGTCGCGGTGCACCACGTGGAGCCGGTGGCAGTAGGACACGGCGCGGACGATCTGAGCAAAGTGGCGTTTAGCCGTGCCCTCGGCCACTCCTCCGTCATGGCGCTGGATGTAGTCGTACAGGTCGCCCCCTTCTGCCAGCTCCATCACCAGATACAGGGTGCTCGGGGTGTCGATGACCTCGTAAAGGCGCACCACGTTGGGATGCTGCACCCTCCTCATGCACCTAAAAGCAGGTGAATATTATTTATCACCCAGTTTCACTTTGCCGTCTGTAAAAGAAACTGAAATTCTAAAGCCCAAAAATGAATGCATGTGAATATTAACAATGTGCCAAAGGTTTTGTCAGCAGGAGATGAGTTACAAATATTTAAAAAAAAACAGCTTTCATGTTTTTGTAGTCTTTGTAGAGCTGCTATTGAAACACCAACTTTGGAACTGATCAACACTTAACCATATCTGTGCGAGCCAATGTAATCACCATGGTAAACACCTCATGTGTGCACAATATTATGGCATCCCTGCTAAGAATCTAGTGCTCAGCTTGAGCTTTTAAAAGACCAAGACTCCTTTGAACAGTGAAAATGTCTGTTCTATTTTTGTCTCAAATTACTCAACAAATTTGAAAAATCATTTGAAGAAAATGCTGACTAAAGGGCGCATATCGGTCATATTTTCTCCCTCCAAAGAAATAATCTCCCATTAGTTGCCTTTACCTCACTTCTTGTAAGAGGTGACTTGTTGCCATGACATCAAGCTTAGTCTTATTAATAATCTTGACAGCCACCAGTTGACCAGTGTTGACGTGACGCGCCAGTTTCACAACAGCAAAGTGGCCCCTGCCCAACGTCCGGCCCAGGTGGTACAGTCCGCTGAGGTCCGAGCGTCCCGAGACAGTTTTAGGACTCAAACTTCCCTCTTCCACACAAACGATGGCTTCTGGGCACTCCATTTTGGGACTGTTTGACGAGTCAGACTGGTAGGACACGCAGAGAGGGACAAATGCAGGGAAGTAGTCGTGTCAAGATGTTCCTCACGGCCGGGGTGTTAACTGTGGACAAAAAGGACAGCACAATGAGATATAAAATGAGTCAGATAATCTTTTGGGCCCAGAGGGGGCTTTAGATGAGTCAGCAGCTGCTACAGGATACTCCAATACAACACAAACATGTTATATCACATCTAGTATTGTGTACATGTGACATTGATGTTTACAGATGAAACCACTGCAGTAAAAAATATTCCTTTATCGTCCATAACTGAAGATGCTGCTTGGCCCATATCTCAAATAACACCCATCCAGCACAAATGGGCCATGGATCAATGCTGTAACAGGACACCATAATGTATGTCAGAAAGTGCGCACGGGAGTGGGTCTTCATTAGTTTGACTAAAAGGGTCAAAGGGGGCTTAGAGCTGATGTCACAGTATCGTCAATCATCACATATTTATAAGTCTAGCTTTTGATAACAACAGTGGGCAGTCTGCAAAATGCCAAGTTTTTACTTCATTATTGTAGAGAGTTCTTATTTAACCTACTTTTTTATCCATTTGTGGGTCTGTCCGACATTAGATTTAGTCAGCTTTATGACCGCACTGTTGACACTTTACCTCTCACATGTTTGAGAGCACTGGCTCCAGTCACAGCTCCATCTCCAGACGTGTGAGCTACATGATGACCGGGCCTGCTGTGGCGCACGTAAAGCCGATACAGTGCGTTATAAACTGCACCTTGTGTCCACTTGCCATGGGCCGCCACACTGGAGTTGAGGCCAGCGGACACTGCTGCAGTTCAGAGTTGACAAATGCGCAGGTACGTGTCCCCATCCTCCTCCTCTGCCCCGCGAAACATCTCAAAACACGCAACAACAGCGGCTCCAACAGCGGCTCCAACAGCGCCACATGCGGACGCCGCCGCCGCTGGTGGATCGAGCGGACTGAAGCTTCACTTACCATTGTTGTTGAATGCTCCCGGAGCTGCGGCTTGTTCCGGCTGCAGTGCTTCGTTGGTGATCCAGGTCCTTGTGTGACGCTGCGGCTTAAAAACGCTCTCAGCTGAGTGTTTCTGCGCGCGTCTGCTCCATGTCAGCGCTCCATGTGAGCCGCACTTTCCTCATGTGCACTGACTACAGCCGCTAAGCTGGGCTCAAGTCAGAGCGCCACGCACGAGCGCCACGCACGAGCGCCGCTCAGAGCACGGCGCGCGCGCCCTCGTGCACAGGCGCGCGCGCCCACTTTCCTTTTGACGTCAACACATTCCATCTGAGCTGCGGCCTCGCGCTCAGAACAAGGGCAGAATAACGGCTTGAACAATTACATAACTGACCAAAGAAGCTGTTTTGTTTATGGAGAACAAGGGACAAGAATGAAAAAGTCATTCAAACTTTATTTCTACAGAGACACACACAAAACATATCATAGATATATGTACACATGCATTTTCACAGATTTGGGAAAATGGTTGGATGTAGGAAGTAGCAGTGGAGGTACAGGTAGTATGAGTTTATATAGCCTAACTATTATCACCTGTACTAGTTAGTCTTTTAATGCAGCTAATGCAGTTAATTAGTGTCTCATAAGGGTAAATGGAAATAGTTGGCTATTTTGCAGAAGGTAATTTGAATGTGTGTTCAAAGTATTGCTCATCAGTTGTAAAATTATATGTTTATGAAGATCTCTTAAGCTCATGCTAATCGACATGCTAAAATATTTGTTGGTGTTATTCTTTGTTGAGTGATGAACTGCATGGAGGATGATCTCATCTTTGCAGTTATTTGTGTCATTCATACAGTGGAAAAAGGAAACGTGCGATTGGCTCCCTCTAGTGGTCATTTTGTACAATACAGAACTCCATCCATCCAATAACGAATGAGACAGAATGAGATCATGTTCTGAATCCTGTCTCGGGCTTAATAGCTTCAATCACTCTTTTCCTCATGATGTCTTTAGAGGAGTACAAAGGCAGCTCTAGGATCGAGTGACACGTGAGCGACTCAGGGAAGTGTTCATCAGCGTGACCGCTAAGGACCAACTTCTGACGGACTTTCATCTGAATCTGACCCAGTCCAAAGATGGGAGCTCGTCTATGTCCAGTCAGGAACCCTAAAACAACAGACCAATCAATATAAAACAACTTTATTCTACTAGATTCATTATTCTTTATTATTATATTTATTATTATTATGTAAAAAACAATGTTAAAAGTACATTTTATATACATTCGGGTAAATATCACTTGCATCCAAATCCTTCCTTGTTTTTTGTTGCGCTATATATTCAAATAATTAATAAAGATCATTTACTCACATAAAAAATCCTTCTTTTGTTCCTCATTTAGCTCTTCAAAAACGTCCCAAAACATGTGAATAGTTGGATGTCCTGCATATTCCAAACTATAGACAGTGTTCTAAATAAAGAGAGAGAGAGAGCACACAGAAAAATTAATAAATCAATAATAACTAGTATCATCATCTCTATCTCAAGTGCAATGTCCTTACTTCAGACATAAAGCTAGAAACAAAGTAAAATAATCTTTGTCAGAAAAAAATAATTACTAGTCAAGACACTATTCTACAAGACTCAACTACAGTCATTTTAACTTGACCGATATTTATTTTTGTGGTGTACATACAAAATAAATGTGGTGAAGGAGTACCTGTTTTAAAGCGGTCCAGTCGTAGTTCTGGCTGCCCACCATGACGCCCCTCAGCTCCTCCGGCTTGAACAGCTGCACTGCGGACAGCTCACACACCTGGAAGAAGCCACGCCTGAACTCCTCAAACACTGTCTGCACGGACGTGGTGAAGACATAGCGCACATAGGCATCCACAAACTCCTGCCTGCGTGAAAGTAAAGCATATCGTCGAAAATCACACACAATAAAAATACAAATGGCTTTGTATTTCCCAGTCTGTTTGCAGCCCAGATCATTATTAAGGATTATGCAATTACTCAGCCGTCAATTACTTTTTGTCTGTACAGTACAGCATTTATTAATATTCAAAATACATTTGACTGAATCGCACCTATTGTCATTTGTCACTGGTTTGCCAGGATTTGAAGGATCCAGTTCAGCCTCTGTCTTATCCCAATCTATCTGTAATCAGAGTTGTTAAAACATGCAGCGGGTTTATTTTTGTGCGTAAATCAAAGTAATACTTACTGTAAAGTACATGTACAAGTCCTCTACGTTGGCTTCGTAGTTTAGAACATACTGTAAACTTCTGGAAAACATTCATAAAATACGTTATTGAGTGACGAGGACAAGCAAAAGGTGGTGGGATGTTGATACTGAGGATTGCAGATTTTAGCAACTATTGTAAAATATCAAAAACATAGTTGTTTCACATACTGTCCAACACTTGGGCTGAGTTCAGTGAGATCGTCCAGACACGGATCAATACTCAGGAGCTTCTTGAACAGCGCCAGAGGAAAAGGCAGGTGTATGATGCATTGGTTGTATAAAGCCAAACCACAAAGCTTCCCAAACAGAAAGAATCGCTGTTTCTTCTCCATTGACACTTGCTGTAAAACCATGCATGTGTAAATTTACCACTTCATTTGTCATTTGTTGTTTGATCCTATACTTACATTGGAGGGAAACCAAGCCAATGTTTGGGATTCATTGAACATGAGCATTTCAGAGTCGGCAGAAACAATCTTCAGAAACAGATGGTGAAAGAGGTCTCGTTTGTAAACCTCTGTGATTTTGGAGTCTCCGTCAAAATGCACCTGACATTCAAAAAACTCCATGTTAGGCTAAACAAACTGCATGAGTCTATACTGTGCTCAATAGGAAACTAGAACATTACTATAAGTGGCTTTCTGAGTGCGAAGTCAGAACAAGCAGCCAGTTGTTGGAAAGTGTCTTCTACAAGCGACGCTCGTTTCAAATTGAGATGAAGATAAGGCTGAGGAAACCATCCAAGGAATAAGTTAAAATAATCCTGCTGATGTTCTTTCTGTAACACAAAAACATCATTAGACATTTTTACCCATTCTTCTACTAGTTTGCATAATACTACGAGATAAAATAAGTTAAGCTTAATAAGCTCAATAAACTACCATAGTCCATTCACAATCCAAGTCAAACGCTTTTTTCTTAGATTGAAGATCCATCAGAAACTTGTAGTTACAGAGGATGAGGTCGTTATTATAAACGCACTGCAGAGAAAAAGTTATT
This sequence comes from Eucyclogobius newberryi, assembly GCF_026437365.1. Classification (NCBI taxonomy): domain Eukaryota; kingdom Metazoa; phylum Chordata; class Actinopteri; order Gobiiformes; family Gobiidae; genus Eucyclogobius; species Eucyclogobius newberryi. The sequence goes on from NW_027316389.1 coordinate 22,236,249, forward strand.
TTACAATGACATTTTGGTTTATAGTATAATATATACAAATATACAGTTTGAAAATATATTTCTTTTATCACCTCTCCTGCTTTTGTGGAATGCCAAATAGTGACATCCTTTTGAAGAACGGGATCACTCAGTGTTAGACTAAATGTTGTTTCTGGGAGTTTTTCATCACCTGTTTTCATAGTGTTTATCTGTAAATGACAATCTCATCAGCAATAAAATTACAAAGAAACATTGACTCTTGGATAATACAGTTAGAATAAAAATATAAGACTTTTTTATTACAGCTCATCTCGACTATAGCTCAATAGAAAGATACAATGTCTTACTAACAAGAGAGTGAACATTAACAATACTAACATTGTACATGTCTTCAAGGATCAGCACCAGGTCTTTGGCCTCAATAGAAGGAACGAGCAGCATCTGAGACAAAGCATCCCTCCAAGCCTCAACGTGTCTTTTTCTGGTGGAATACGGCAGCAAGGCGTGCCAGTCCCCTACTGAAGACAACATTTATTTAACATCAACACAACGTGATCAGCACACAATGAGAGCAGAAGAGCCGTACATAAGACTTTCTGGCTCTGAAGTGGCAGATTGTGAATTGCAGTGGCCAGTTTATCTGCCAGTGCTGAGTCTTTGTTGTGTTTGAGGACCACCACCATGAGCTCGGTGAGAAGCAGGTAAACCCTCAAAGCCTCCACTCCCACTGGGGCCTGGTTCAGAGCGGAGAGAGAATCCAGGGCTGCAGCTTCAACCTGGCAACATACAAACACTTCAGATCTGCTCATCCAAACACGACCCAGTATTAAAACTGTTTGGTTGGCATCACACATTGTTTCTCCTCTCTCTCCCTCTTCATGCATTTTCTCTTCCCTCACTTTCACCAATTAATCATCCAGAACCAAAACTTTCTGTGATGACACCTGTTTCCAAATTGTTGTCCAAAAGGTTATAATCAAATTATGTCTGAACATGGATAGAACTCATGTCCAAATCTAAACTGTATTAAGATCTAGATTTAATTCCAATATTTAGTTGTTTTGAAATGCATAAATCACTGACCAGCTTCAAAACATTGGCCTTATCGAGCAGATTAGCAAAAGATCTCTCAGCAGCTGTTAGATCCAAGCCACAGTAATTCGCTGACGTTTGGAAGTGCTTGTCTTTTCTGTTATACATCAAAAAAGTAAATAAAACATGAATTAGACTCATTAAAAACAACAAAGTCTAAAATATCACATGACACAAGTATTACCTGTGTTCAAGAAAGCTTCTGTTCAAACGTGACAGGGAGGAAAATGTCCTGTGGATTTCTCTGTAAAGTTAAAAATTATCATTACGCAAGAATTAGAAAATATTAGTATCATTATAACATGATGCTAGAAGCCATACGATTTAGTCTGTTTCCCCGATTGAGAGCCTGAAGTCCACTTGAGGATCAGATCCTCAAGACTTGGCTGTCCCTTCCACGTCACACTGTTAGAGACTATATGTATATCCTCGGTATCCTGTGAAAGATTTCATAATTATTTCTACAACTCTGTATGCGTATTATATGGGGCGTGTTTGGTCTTACCTCAGAAAAACATGTTGCAAAAGAACAGTTGGCTCCAGCAAAGATGTTGCATATTTTGACTCCATCACTGTGTTCTAGTTCCATCAGAAAAGTTAACCATCATGCTATATTTTAAAATAGTGAATTACCTTTGAGACTTTAGAATGTGTTACCTAGTGGCAGATGCACAGGCAGAGGAACCGCTGGATGAGTCTCTCCTCTGTGTCCTAGCTGGCCCTGATCTCCACAGCCAAACGAGAACAACCTCCGAGACTCTATCATCACTAAAGTGTGCTGCCTGTAAGAGAGCTTCAGATTAGAAATCATACAACAGAAATACTTGGATCACTTCAGGGCATTAGTTAATGTACCTGCCACATGCCACCTGTGTAACCTTTGACCCCAAAAGCTCAGCGATCAGTCGAGGTCGTAGTTCATCCCTGAAGGAGTTATGTCCGAGCTGGCCATGTCCACCTGTACCGAATGTGAACACGGCTCCATCCTGCAGAGACACACCTTTACTATAGAAGGTCACTGATAAGAGAGAGCGTGTGTGTAGTTATGCTGTATATTGTGTCGCACCTTGGTCAAAACTGCAGTGTGTAAAAGTCCACAGGAGATAAAACAGGTTTTCTTTGAGTTTAAATAGTGAACAGCAGTTGGACTTCCTCTGTCTGCAGGAAAAACACATATGAACACAAGTCTAAAGATATAAAGATGTGAATATAGTGAGGCAGTACCTGTGGTGTCCCCCAGGCCCAGTTGTCCACAGGAGTTATTGCCCCAGCCAAACACTGCTCCAGACAGAGACAAGCTGAAGCTGTGCTCTCCTCCTGCTGCCACCTGCACCAGGGGCAGGTCCGACAGGCTCGGCACCTGCACAGGTGAGGTCACTCTGAACGACTCCTGTCCCAGACCAAGCTGACCTCTAGAGTTCTGGCCCCAAGTGAACACGTGCCCATCTGAACAGAGACCACAATAACACGAGGCGTAAGACCTATTAGGGTCTGGTTCACCAATGAAAAGTCTGGTAGAAGTTATATTAAGAAAATATGATGTTACCTTTAGTCAGTGCAACTGAATGTTGGCTTCCACATGAAACTTGTGACACTGGAACACCACTCAAGCCTTTCACAGGCCTGAAACAAACAAAATTAGGAGGTGCTTCTCAAACACCTTCAGATCTGTCCATTGTATGACCTAGTAAATAAATACACATAAATATGAATACATGTTTCCGATACCTTGGGTTTCCTTTGTGAAAACACAACACCTGTCCTTTCCTGGTCAGCAGCATCACCTCGTCATCAGTACAGCTCGAAGCTCTGATCTTCTCTTTACACTCCACACACTCTGCATCACAACACGGTTAGTCCCAGACACTTTAAAGTCACGTTTATGTTGCTTATTGATACACACGTCTATCATTTAACACAAAGGTGTTGGAAATGTGATGACACTCCATTTGAAGTGAAAACGGAAGTTTGAAAGGCGTGCTTTCTGCACTGTTCATCAGTGACTTGGACACTTTACTTGCTGCAGAACGGTTGCCATCCTATTAAAATAAAATATCCTACTATAAACGTGTTCATGAAACTTGTAGTTTTTGTATATTCTGATGACACAATTGTGATGTCCGTTACATAATTTGGCCAACAGAAAAGTCATAGATTATATGTGTAAATACCTTGACAAGAGGAAATTAAAAAAAAAAAAAACTTATACTACAAAAAATGTATATTGGCACGTAGAAAAGAGGCCGGATCAACACTTTCTGAAGTGGAAACTTGTTAGAAGTCGTACCTCATTTTAAGTATATAGGTCCTATATTTAAGTCTAACGGATGATTTAAATCTGCAACCACAAATCTGTTATCTGTCCTTTTCCTCTGTATCTACCTGCGATGTATCAATGAAATTTCCCCATGTGTGGACAATAAAGGAATATCTTATCTTATCTTATCTTAAAGCTGAATGACGCAGCCTCACGTGCAACGCCTGCTGTTCTTGCCAAACGCATAACATGTATTCTCCCACTAGATGTCGCCCTAGAGTGTTTACACGCGCTGGTTACACCTTTCGTGACGTACGTCTGCTGGGTGTGGCCCCATGGGTGTGGCCATGGATCTATTTTAAGACTGTGGGCATTTAAGAGAATGGACATACTTGGAAAAATGACATCTTCGTTTCTTTAAGTTAACTACAAAATTAAATAGATGTCTGTAATAATTTCAAGTTTCAGTTAAAATTAGGTTTCATTGCATTTATTTTAGTAGTTTATTGTTATCTGCCCACATTTCACATTTAAAACACTTTTTAATTGAAAATGTTTTTAAATGTTTAGCTCTGTGTATTTTTGCTTATCTTGTATGTTAAGTAAAAATCTAGTCAAGTTGTTTTAAAAGAATAATCATATTATCTACTTGAACATTAAAATTAAATATTTCTGTTATTTCCTTTGAGACTTTTTTGGTATTTTGCAGTAAAATTTAAATTGCCACTTAATATTAGATTTTCAAATCTGAATTCTGAAAATAAAATCCAAATACCCATAGATACACTGACCTGTGTGCTCCATTCCATGTACTGTGTATGGTGACAAACACATCAAATATTCTCTTACTCTGTTTCCCTCTGGATCTCGTTCCGTCCTTGTTCTCATTGATGTAAATAATAAAGGCCTTTCCAGTAGTTTTGACAAAGGAGATGACGCGGAGCCCCTCAGACAGATGAGTGACGTGAGAGCCCAGGTCCAAATAACACACTCCATTGTCGGTCCCTTTGGCCTCGTAAGTGGCATCTCTGAGCCTAA
>NW_027316389.1:22243114-22323114 GCF_026437365.1 Eucyclogobius newberryi
AAAAGAAACATTGCCGTATCTGTCTTTATCCATTGGTGCCTCTATTTGTCTCTGAATTCTGCTGTTTTTTCTCTCCACCTAAAACAAAACTGGCTTGTTGTTTGTAGACGATCTCTTTATAAACTAAACCTGTTTGATTTGACTGTATTTAAAGATTCTTATTTAAACAGTGAAAACAAAACTATCAACCTCAGTCTAGATGCAGGTAATCTAGACATCTGCAGAACTCCTAATCTCACAATAATACTTACACTTCCTGAGTTATTTTGATATAAACTATAAGTAACATGAACAAAAATGGATCACTTGGTTCACAATTTGCCCTTTGCTGAAAAAAACTATTGTAAAATGCTGTATTTTAGCAGCCTACAATTCCCAGCAGACTCGTTATAAAGCTGAAAAGTTAGCGATAGGTTGGAGGAAGTCATCAAGAGAATATAAAGAGCAAATGCAATGGTTTTATCGCTGTGTGTTTCCAGAGGAGAGTTTAGGAATGTAAGAGGAATCTGTAGCGATAAGCAGTAGATGGTACAGTTATGGGTGTGTGCTGCTTGTGCAACACTGTGTCCTGGTTTTATCTCTAGCAAAGTCTCCTTTAATAACGACTTAAAAGTTTAATAGACGTATAGAATATATGGAAATGTTCTGGGAGGGGGCCGCGGACAGCCATTAATCTGCACATTTCATCACAGACTTTTTAAGGACATTTAAGGTCTCCAATTCAGTTGAATATAACAAATCTATAAAGTCAATTATATTTCATTGTTATTACTTTTCAGCGGAAACTGTCACTCAGAAAAAGCATGGGCTGTTTGCTGTGGTGGGTTTAAACAAACATCGTGCTAACAAATGTGCCATTAACAATCTTAATTGAAAAATAAACACGTATAGTAATAAATCATGACAATAGAGACAGCTTGTTATTGTATAAAAGCAATCACAGTACAGTTACACAAAGGATTACGCAAAATGTACATCAAGTTCCATCCAAAGAAAAGTATAAAATATTTCTGTTAAGTTACATGCTTTCCCAATTGGAAAGAGATCAGTTCCCATAATAACATAAGTATTATTTACACCTCGACCTTTGGGCCTCAGCCACAGTGCCCGTGTGACCCCGAGGACATATTTTAGGAAAGTCTAAAGCGCTGCCAAAGTTCAGTACTATTTACACACAATAAAGAACAGCTTGAAAATACATGAACTTTGAGCTTCACTGAATAAACTCATGCTATTTTTCTATATCGCCAACACGCCTCAAGGTATAACAAGACATTCATTACAAGGCCGCTGGCAAGGACGTGACACGCCGCACCTCTCATTCAATTCCAGTGAAATTTTCCATCTATACAGACATAATAAATAAGTCTGATAACAGTAATATTATTTACAACAGTGGACAAAAATCTGTGCAGATCCTTTCAATTGATCTACAGCTTCTCCCAGTGTATTTTTTCCAACCAAACGTTTCCAGACAATCTTACACGTGCAGATTTTACACAGAAAAGTTTTACAATAACGGACGACGATAGACAAATTATAACATAAAGTCTATTTTCAGTTCGTGTCTTCTTAGACCAAAGCTGTTTTTTTTATCCTTTTCGTATCCTGTGTCTGCAGACGTCATGAGAGTTTAAATAATTGCAGTGGCAACAGAAAAATAATTAACCAGTCTGTAATGGGTAGCTTCTCTGGAAAGATTTGTAAAAGACCAAAAAAGACTAAATGAATTGGTTGTCTGTGTGGATTTTCATGACTAGGCAACAGAAATGGGCAAAGCAGAAACAAATAGTTTGAAAGGAGAGATTAACCTAAGTCTTTGATAAGTGTCTTTCCTTCCAAAGCACAGATGAGCTACAGGATGTGTTTACAGGAAACTATGTACTCGTGTTAGCGTATAATAACTGCAATGTCATCTTTAATTGCGGACTTGGGCACAGACTTCTGGCTTTTCCATGCTGACAGATTTTGCTTTTAAGCGGTTAGTGGTGCGTAATCCATGACTGCAGAGGATAACGGAGGCAGATTGTGGCTTCTAAACCACTTGAAGACATAAACACACATAAAGGGTTGGTCATATTGAGAGCTGCAGCTTGGTCAGGTTCCTCTGGTGCATGTTGTGGTGCCGCACCAGCTCGTCGCTCCGCGCAAACTTCTTCTGACAGTTCGGCCAGCGACAATGAAAGGGTTTCTCGCCTGATTGTGCGTGGCCAGCAGAAAGATGACGCCAAGAGAGAAAGATATCAGTCATTTTAAATAGCTGCAACACTATAGTAAACATGAAATTAAAGTGAATTATATTAAAAGGTGCACTGTATAACTTGTCTGGTCGGGGGGTCCGTTACCTGCTCGTCTCCATGGAGATGTATTGCTTTGCCTGGAATGTTCCACAAGGCAATACATTTACGTTTAGTCAATAGAGATGAATTTTAGCAGTTAGTGGCGAAAATGTATGTGACTCAGTGATAAGTAATGATGTTTATTTCCTCTAAGAGCTCAAAACATGACTAAAATATGAAAGAGCAGTCTAATAAAAATTATAATAGTAATAATAAAAGCGCAAAACAACGCTACATTTTTTGTTTGTATCTGACATTTAACAAAAGACAATCAAGTTTAAAACCCAATAAACAAGTAACACTGTCGCTCACATTTATCACTGATACAGACTTTGGGCTCCAACGACTTTCAGTTTGCATTTTGCATTTTTAAATTTAAAATGTCATAATTGTTATTACAAAAATACCTTGGAAAAACAAGCCATCTTTCTGTGAGCAGTGTGGCCTCTATGGAGTATAAATAAGTGTAATACTGTGGAACATTCCAGGCAAATCAATAACATCTCTATGGAGACAACGAAAGTGTCGGATCCTCCACCAGAAAAGTTACATAGTGCACTTTTAAATAAGAAATATAAAAGTTTACGCACTTGTTTTACCTGTATGAGTCCGGGTGTGTGTCTTAAGGTGGTCAGACCGAGAGAACTTTCTCTGACACGTCTGGCATTCGAAGGGTTTTACTCCTAAAGACATGTACAGTTGGCATGCACACGCACACAGACACAAACAAGGTACACAAATAAGTTCACACACACAAAAACAAACCAACAAACACCCAGGGAGAAGGAAAAATACAGTAGAGCAGAGGCCTGAAGCCATGCCAAAGTCTGGCCAGCCTTGAGAAAATTCATTTTAAGAAGAACAGTTCACTTAAATATACGTTTTATTTAGTATTTAGCTTTCATGCGAAATAGAGGGAGATGGGAGGTGGAAAAAGAGAAAGTGTTGAACCTGTGTGCCTCCTCTGGTGTCGCTTGAGCTGGTCTGAGCGGGAAAACCTCCGGCCACAGTCCGTGTACTCACACTGGTACGGTTTCTCTCCTGGACACAAAAAACACAAGTCTCTAGGGGCTGCGGGTCTCAGAGGCCAAAGTTAGTACAGTATATTTTTGAATTTTCCAGTGTTTCTGCAAGTCCTACATAACTGATAAAAAATATGCGACACAGTTGAAAATGTATTATATTGGTTATGGTTATTATTATGTAATGCACGATATTACATTTTCTAATTTAGCAAAACACTAATGATTTACTATTAGAAAAGTGTTCATTAGTTACAAGAATACTGATAGTTTCTCAGTTAGTTTCTTGTAAGCTGACCTGACAGATAAAGAGCAGCAGTGTAGATTTACCTGTGTGTTTGCGCCCGTGCATCTGCAGGTGGGACAGCTTGAAGTATCGTTTGTTACACCCGGGATAGGCACACATGAAGGGGCGCTTCTCGCTGCCCTCAGAGCGCACTATGGTGGGAGTGATCCCCGGCACCCGCCTCACGTCCTGCCACACAGCACGCTTCAGACATAAAACAACACGACAGCAGCACAGCCTGCGCCAATGACTCACGTGTACAATGTAATTAAGATAACAGGCACTTCAGCGTGACCCGGCCCGCTCAGGAGGTCAGCTCAATGAACGCCTCATATATTCATTAGCTGCGAATTAGCAGTAAAATGAGCCCAGACAGACTGTGGCCCAAGGGGAGCTGTTAGTCACGCCTCTCACACCCCCTCCCCTTATTCTCATGAATAAACAGAGGACAATAACAACAGGAAGTGGGGATAACAAAAACAGGACCTTTTTAAAAATGGAAAGATTATTATCTGCCTAAATGTAGTTCCAACCAGATTTATTTTTAAGAAGCTAGTATTTTAAATTATATTTACTATAGTCTAATAATATTAATAGAAACATAACATTTTTCAAGTGAACTCGTTTTCAGTATAACTTTAGATACTTGGATTTTAAGTTGTAGGTGGTTTAGTACATCCAACTTACTCTGTAAATATTATATTTTTGAACAACTTGATCTTTATTGTTCAAAAATATTTCATATATTTTTTTAAACATATTTTTTTTCATCTACACATGGAAAAGTACATGAACAGTGCATTTTCTAAAATATACACTATTAGAGGGACTTGGATTGAGTTGATAGGAGTCAATTTTGGCCAATTTAAAGCATTCCTTTGTTCAATTTTGTTCACCCTATAATTTATGCACACTTTTTGTATGCAGTGAGTCAAAGGCAGTGCTAACCTTGACCCAGAGCTAATTTGTTTTGTTGGAAGCCATTGTCAAACTAATTACAAATGAAAGAGGCCTCTAAATGATCCATATGCTGAATATATGGAAGAATTATGTTTCAGTGCAATTTGCAGAGTGTAAAAAGTTGAGTAATCTTGTAAATAGAGTGGCCCAAGAGTACGACCTATTTAATTCTTAGGAATGAGTCAAATGACATGATACATTGATACATTTTTACTGTACATTAATGGTGAAACAGTAAAAATCAGTACAAGTTCCAGAAAACAGGGAAAGATAAATGTTTTAAAGTAGTGCAGAGGACTTGGCGCAGGTCTGGAGAATCTCTGCTCCGTGTTCTTTAGTGGCGCTGACAGACAATAATTAAAATGTAATGATTTATTAACATGCTGATGCTTGTATGGAAACTGTATCTGTATACAGCCTGGTCTGTGGAAAAACTCTGCTCTTGGCCTGTTAGCTCCTCTTTCAAAGATCTGTGTGTTTGTGAAGCACTGCCCTGCTGCATGTCACGCTTCACTGGATCAAAACGGCTTTAAAGTCTTCTCTTTTTTCTTTTTTGTTTGGACAGACTACAGATCAATATCAGTGAATACATTTGAAGTAAAGACATGTTAAATGAAAACTTGATAGCATGCCTTTTTCATGGAACAAGCTTTGTGAGAGCTTCCACATTTTGCTAAACATATCAGGCTGGTGACGCGCTGTAAACTGAGATTCTGACCAGTCACACATTTCATTAGTTCACTAGAATCTTAGTATTCTTGTACCTGTATGCCCCTGAAGACTCCGTGTGTGTGGATGCGGTACTGCGCGCTACAGCTGTACAACATGGGCGAGCTGGGGTCACTGTCATAGCCAGTGGGATGGCTAAAAACACAATGGATAAAATAATGTGTTAGTCAGTCGAACATTAAATAGTCATTTGGTTTTGCTATGGAGAAAAAGTTGAGAATTACATTATGCCGTTGTGTTTCTGTAAAACGACAAACATGTATGTATTTTAAAATCTTTGTCCTTACAAAAGATTAATCAAACCAATCATCACAATTTCATAATAAAAGCAAACGATGGGTCTTGGTAGCACTTTTGGACTGAAGTGGTGGAAACAAAAAAAGATCGATCAGTTTTTCGTCCTCTCAGTAAACCATGATATCACCAAAAGCTACACAGCAGACATTTTGGTCTTTTGGTTGATGTTTTGAGGCCAGACAAAGATACTCTCTGTGTAACGCAGCTGCCAGTGTTTCCTCTCATATCTCCACATGATAAAACAGAGACACAGTCAGCTCTTGTCTATGAAATGTGCAATATTTCAGTTTGTCTAATCGGAGGATGGGAGGTTGCATCCTGCACTTGGGATGGTATAGAAAACAGTCCAGCTGGTATAAGGTGTATTTTCCCAAGGACATTGAAACAATACAACAGTATATGATATGCATTCCACTTTTTAACTCACAGATATTCACTCACACAAATATATTCCTGTTATTATGCACAGAGATGCTACACTTTGTTTTTTATACAATAGAATACAACAGATCTACTCTCAAATATAGACCCACGACTGACCTCTTTCCAACTCCAACCTTGACTCTTTAATGAGAAGAAATTATGTTTTATGATATTTGAATCGTTCGTAAAAAACATATTATGTATGATTCAGGTTTAGTAACTATAAATTAAGGTGTTAGGATTAGGTTCTTAATTAAGTAGTTACAACAATCATTAATTAGTGTTAATTGTAGAGGTCTTTTTTCATGCTTTATTACAGCTAATAAAAGTTTAGTTAATATAAAGTGGTACCAATAAATCTTTAAAATGACTGTGTCCTCAGTACATGGCGCTACTGGTACCAGTGAACGAGTGTATGTGATATCTGCAGCACAAATGAACGATGATGAATGGCTGTTGGCTCAGAGCAGAGGTATTTGTGAGTCGACACAGACGCTGACAGTGAACAGCTCGCAGGTCGTTCTGACATATAGCACAATGCACTCCACATCAGACTTGAGTAAAGAGGAGCTCGGCCAAAATGGATGAACTCATTCTGTTACCTCGTTGGGAGTGAACGGCTGCACTGCTAAACAGTGCCTACCTCTTTATGGTCGATGCCAGTGTATTGACAGGGTTCCACGCCACACACTCCAACTGAGAGGTCATTTGATATAAATTCTCTCCACTGTGAACAGAACATAAAGCAAAAGAAATAAAAAAAAACTTTTATTTTCAAGAAATATGTGAATGGTTCTGAAAAAGCTCAGGTTTTAAGGCTTCTTTACCAAAACAGGACTTTGCCATTCTGTACCAAAATAAGACCTCGCTCTAGACATAAACTCACACGAGGCAATTAAATATATTCCATTGGATAGCGTTCTCTTCAAGCTCAGAAAGTATCAAGCATTCTTTATTTGATGCTATATCTATGGTATGGAGCACAAAACACACAAACACAGATATTTACAATACTATTTTTCATCAGAGGCACGACCATTTTAAAAAGCTCATAAAATATCTACTACAGCTTTTTGAGGCAACATATTAGAAATACTACAAAGTATTATATTATAAATACCTTGAAATAGCAAAAGGCAGTTGTATGAGATAAGAGAAAAATGTATTCATCATAAATAATGCAGAAACTGGTCAGCTTTGCCCCCAGAATGGTTTTACAGAACTTCTCCAGGTTTGGCAGCAGCACAAACCGGCTTGCGACCTACTGTGGCTCTTTTTTATGTGGCTGTTCTATGTATCTCGACTTTGCTTTGATTAACCACAAACACAGGCCCCATTTGTCAGTGCTGCCATGAGATAAAACACTACACAATATGTACATTGAAGTGAATATAAGACACACACACAGAGGATTTATATCTCTCAGGCCGTTCCCACCTGCCCCGCGCCGTGGTCCGCTCCAGGGAAGCAGTGGTGCCTGGTACACTTCTCATTATATAGCTATTATTTTACTGTACGGCCAGGGCACAAAGCCAGCAGAGCACAAATGGTATTTTGGAGCAAAAACACAGAGGATTGGGAAAGAGGCTATGCGGAAAAAATACAGTAACAATCCATGACATTCTAAAATAAATAACTGTCTGTTTCCTCTTGGTTGCAAACTGATGCAACCCATTGATGAATTAGCCAAAGCCATTAAAAAGCACTGTCCACAACATTCAGTGTCTGGTACAGGGCAGTTCTCCCGAGAATATTATCAGAGAACACACTGCAGCGGTTTCTCTGGCTTGCCTTTATCGAAAATAATAATAATAGATAATAACAGAACAGACTAAACCTAATAAAAATCCTATGACAACAGAGAGATCTATACAAGATAAACAAACATATTTAATCATAATTACACAGGATGATATTTTATATGATGACAATTCTATATTATATGTGAACTTGTAACAAAGACTTGTTTTTGTGGTATCAGGTTCAGTTTGTTGCTCTAAAAAGTACTTAATTAATTTCTACAAATTCATAATGAATACTGTCTTGTTGGTACCATGTTTCCGAACACCTCAAATCATTATGCTTATGTTTCTATATCCTGCAGAAACACTGAAGCTGTGAAATCCACAGTTCTTCATATCAGCAGCCCGACATGCCCAGAAGACAGAGCATCCTTTTTAAATGTAAAGATCCAGTGGTACGGACGGCTGAGCAATATTTGAAAATAACTTCATTGTTCCGTTGTCTTTTTACATGTGCAGGATTATGGAAAGTGTTCCCTTTTTTGTGTCAACATGACATTAGCAAGAATTTGCAGGGCATATTTCTCTCATGGTTTAATTACAACAGAAAGTGATTTACCATTGTAACTTCTATAAGAGGAAGCCGTGATGGCAGACGGACCTGTCCTGAAGGTGGACGTCCTGTTTAGAAACAAAACGTCCTTGTACCATTCACTAAATAACCGCAGTCTAACAAACAATTGACAATAGCCTTGTCACTGAGCCAGGTCTAATTGTAGATGTGGTAGAGTTTGGTGTGATTTTGGTGAGAGTGCTGCGTGTTACCTGTTATAGGGGTTTCTGAGCAGCAGAGCCTGGCTGCCCGTGCAGCTGTCTGAGGGTGTGTGGCATCCATAGACCGGAGGAGGGACAGGATACTGCTGCTCACCTGCAGAGGACACACATGCTGGGTTTGTCTGACACTCAATAAGACACATGAACACATGAACAATTACATGTCAAATGTATTTTTACAGAAACAGAAAATGTGACAAAATATTTTGACTTTAATATTTTTGCAATGTAATTTACAAACTTCCAGTAGAACAATGTAAACTTATCATAAATACAAAAAAATAATATATGATATTATTTATATAAACCAGGACTGCTTAATTTCCTTTTTTGAATTAAGATTGTAATTATTTACAGAAAAATAAATATCGAAGTAGATTTCAAGTTGAATAATTTTAATTACTGATCATAAATTATTGTAGTAACATTTTTCAATTTAACCTGTGTATCTCTGGGTGTGAATCATGCTACTGTCCCGCTCTATCTTGGACCTTTGTGCCTTGGGGCCTTGGACTTGTGTCTCAGCTCACTCTGTCCCGGTCATGACCTGCTGTAGGTTAATATGAACTCAACTAAATTTACATCAGCCGCTTCCGAACTTGACCCGGCCCAGCACACTGAGATATTTACCAACAGCCCGAGTGGCGGTGAAGGGAGGATGTGAGAGGGACCAAAGAGGAGGCCAGGGAGTACCAGAGCCAGGATGTGGCTGATTTATGCAGCCAACGGGCCAAGTCTGTGAGGACTGGAGACTAAAGCAGGGGACATGGCACTCCCTGGGCGAGGGTCAAGGAGCTGCCATACACACAGCTGTGCATCGAACTTTGAATACACCTTAACATCTGCATTTCGTCAAATGTCTATTGTTTTTATGTGCTATTAAAAGACACTATATACATTTGCACCGACGGCTTAACTTGAACTGGAAATAATGGATTTGATTCAATCATAAACCTTGACAATAACTGCATTGTTTCAAATCCAAGCATAGATGTGTTTTTCAACACATTAAAATCTGCAACACAAATATGTGTTCAGAGTTGGCTTTGGAAATACTACTAAATTTGAATGTGTAGTGCAGTTGAGGAATCCATAATAACGCTTTGATTTAAGACTTTGATCTAATAAGATGTAACTCAGTTGTTACTTGTGTGTTAAATGTTCTGACTGTGATAACAGTGTTCACTGACTTTATTGTTTCTTACCCATGGTGTTTTGCTGATTCAGAACGTCTTCATGTTTAAAGGAGTGGTTGGAGAACTGCGAGCTGTGGTGTGTAGGAGTGTGACTGTAATTACTGGCTCCATCGAAGGCGCTGTAACCTGCAACATAGAGACAAGCGACAGACAGCATTACGCGCAAATGGTCAAAGTTAAGAGTCACATTTGACTAAGAAAGCATTCATCTTCTTAATAAAACAATGTCAATATTATGTACAGCTCATTTAAAAACAACTCTGTAAAAGGTTAAGAGATTTTTGTCCCAACCGAATCATGTAGAGCACACGAAAGGTTAATCTGAGTCACTGCAATTACAAGTGCCTCAACTGTGGCCGACCAACCTGACTCGCACGTTTTTGGGAATACGTGAAAACGGGATATTTGGAGGAAATGTACGCACACAGGGTGAACATGAAACTCCACACAGAGAGGCCAAACCGTCCGCCCGCGAATTCAACCCAGGACCTTCCTGCTCGGAGCAAAGACTCTAAACCACTACGTCTGCATCGCTTCCACTTTATGCTAAATTATCATGAGAATATGCAATAAATAGGGTTAGGGGTAAATAAATACAAAAGAATTATGTTGATTATGATGATAAATGTCATTATTATTTTAGGAGCATATGTTTCCAGTGTGAAATGGCAGTCCTCTCGGCTCTCATTGTGGCCACAGAGTTTGACACAGACCTGACTCCGAGTGACCTCAGGTCATCGGAGCAGCCTCATAAATCACTGCTTCACAAACAAGTCGCATTCATTAAAACACACTTTCACTGAAGTCACTGTGAGGTGGAGCTGGAGGGAGGAGAAATCTCATTAAAACTCACATTTATCTTCCACTCACTCACCGGGCTTTGAAGATGATAGCTTTTGTTGCACTTGACAAGAACATAGAATTGTAAAATAATGCAAAATGTAGTGAGATAAGGACTAGAGGTATTCAACACTATTATCACAGTATTTTATAATTTTTATTACAGTGTACTAATATATCTTAACACAGATTCTTGATTTTTTAACATCCTAATGACCCAAGTGTTTCAGATAAAGGTTGTTGCTTACTATAAAATATATAGTATAAATTCAGTCAACAGTTATTATAATGATAATAAAAGATAATTTTAAATAATACAATACATAATACAGTTTTTTTAATACAGTATTTTGACAGTTTTTATTCACACGCAGCGTTCATAAATTATTTGTGCTTATTTGATCAAACTAATAGTTTCAGGTTAGCCATAGATGCTAACATTAAAATCTTGCTTATCAGATTTGGTGCAGTTTAACATTATTGTATAAGTATGTAGTGTGTTAACCCCACTATCAGTCCAGGAGTGTCCTGTCGTGTTCGTGTGCTCACCCATGCTCGGCGGTGAACAGATAAAACAGGTTAGGGGTCAGTTCTATGCTTTGATTGTGTTGTTATTTCTAAATTATACAGATGATAAGAATGTTAGTGCTGATTTAACTGTTGACCGAGCACATTTGTGATTAACTGTAAGTGAGAGATTTACAGAGTAGAAATTCCACAGTGCAAAAATGTGGAAAATTAGACAGCGCATTTTTTAACAATGAAGTACACTTGATTTAACTACACAACACATAATTGGATGACTTTTGCAGACAGTTAAACACTTAACACTTACATTATACCGTGTCTTGCTTCTTGCACATTCCCCAGATCAGACGTTACATTTGTTACATTTGTCACTAAATGCGGTGGGATCACAGGGGTCAATCAGTCGAATTCTGTTCATGTTGAATACATCATTTTATAAAGGACTACTCCGTGACTACAAGCTTTTTTTCCCTTCTAAAATCAAATATAGCTTCAGTGCGCTGGGTAATGTTTGTTTTACTTAATCTATAGTTATTATTTAAAGTTATTACTTAGATTTCACATTATACTGTCACGCAAAAGTATGCTCTTAAAGATGCCTAAAAAGATTTTTTTGAATAAGTTTAATAATGTTGTTGAATAAAAATGCATCATATACATGTATTAAAACTCAGTGACAGGGTGTCAATTGTTTAATTTTCACCTTTAGATTGGTCAAAATATGTATTAACTGTGTTTCTGTCAGTTGGAAAGCATAGACAATAATTTGTATTTATCTTTTTTTCATAAATCATACCCACAAAACATCTTAAGCCTATTGTAAATATAAATAAGCTGGTTATCCATGGTTCTGATGCACAGTGTTGGATACAGTCCTACCTGTCTGGTTGCGTGGCGGGGCCTGTGTGTCCATGCAGTTGGTCAGGTAAGGTGCGCTGCTGAACATACGGCTGGGAGGCTGGTGATGGTGAGGAGCAGTCACAGAGGGAGCTTGACTGGGGGCAGGGGGCCCTCCGAACGCCCCGTACCTGCATGCCCCTGTCCCAGTGAACTGTCCAGAGAAGTGCACGGTGAAGGCGCTCAGGCCACAGTGAGGGTCTGTGTCGTGGTGGTGGGGGTCACTGGTGGTGCCCCAGGTGGGCTCCTGTTTAATAAAGGAGTGCGGCCCAAGGGAGCTGTGGGGAGCACCCAGGGAGGGGTAGGGTGAGGCTGCCGTGTGAAAGTCCAACACCGGGGCCCACTGCGGCGCTGTGCTGACGGGCAGAGGAGGGCAGCCGGGGCTCGGGCCGGCCGGCAGGGGGGTCAGCAACGAGTTCAGCTCACGGACATCAGAAGTCATAGTGTCCTGGAGACTCACTTGGTCCAAACTGTTGTAGTAATGAATGTCCGAATGCAGCGCTTGAGGGTCTCTATCCAGTTTTTTCTTCACATTTGGGAGAAGCAGTCATTTATCAAACCTTGTTGAATCTTGAGAAGGAGATGTAAAAAGCGTTTTCTCACCAGTTTTTTGTTTTCCGCCACGGTCCTGATCGAGAGATGAGATCCATTGAAGGAGAAGATGAGGTCCTGCTCGAAACGGTGTCTGAATGGACATGGAGCAGTGAAGGAGTGAGGGGGAGTAGCCCGCTGCTCCCTCCACACCCCCGTCCCACATGTGAGGGTGCGTATGTGCCGGGATGAGACTCGGGGGTGGAGTCAGAGGTGATGAAGGACAGAACCCTTCATTCAAGAACTGTACACTGAACAGAAACACTCTTACCACAGGAATAATAGAAATAATGTAGAAATTAACTGAATATTTTCACCTTTTGGAACAATCATTAAGCCGCGCTACAGGCAGCATTTTATTCAGGAATATTTTAAATTAAAATATTATACAGAGGTAAATAATTCAAGACATTTAACAAAACACCAGGAGTTATTTTTCATTTAATTGACTTTTTTATTTTTACTTAACTTACTAGTTTCTCTATCTAGTTTTTTTCTAGTTTTACCTAATCTATAATAGCAAAATGTGTTTCTCTTTATCCTTAGTTTATCAGTTTTCAAAAATAATAAACAGATTTTTTTAAATTTATTTTTTATATATATACAGAGGCCTGGAACTGCGGATGTGATGCTGTACATCCATCATATGTTTTTTCAGGGTTTTTTATTTCTTTATTTTGAAGCATTTGAAATCATACCAGGCATAAATAAAGCACATAACACGGTGAGCTTTTGGCTAGGCCAGCTTACTTCGTAGCCAACTAAAGCTAACTTATCCCATAGTTTCCCACTGAATCCAAAAAGACGCGTGGCCTTGGCCTCTTCGCGTTGCACTGCGCGGCCTCGTTTTGCTTTCTTCTTGGCCTAATTCAAGATTGGCATGGTCAAAGGCCTTTGCTAATAAAAGCTCTTGTAAAACGC
Organism: Eucyclogobius newberryi; assembly: GCF_026437365.1. Classification (NCBI taxonomy): domain Eukaryota; kingdom Metazoa; phylum Chordata; class Actinopteri; order Gobiiformes; family Gobiidae; genus Eucyclogobius; species Eucyclogobius newberryi. Next base: position 22,256,720 of record NW_027316389.1, read on the forward strand.
CACATTCTCAAAGAATTGTAGAACTTAAGCTGTAAAAAAAAATCTGGGAACTCAGAAAATCAGTAAAAGAATGACTGCACTTAGCTGTCCAACGATGCGCGCACGAGACTCCGCGCGTGTGGAAAGAGGCCCCTTTGTCCTCCGTGAACAGGCCACACGAGACAGGGCCGCAAAAGCCATATAATGCAATTGTTCTTTTATCCAGAATTCTAAATATTGGCTTGGCTTTAAAATTCGCTAAATACGAGGAAGTGGCCGGGACTGGGAGTAATAAAGAGGCGTTCAAAACGACGTGCGTTTCCAGGTCTATAATTTAGGTAAACGACTGTATATTAGTTAGTATATTAGTTAGTATAAAGTTATTGTTTTGATATTATTTGTCATTTGTTGTAGGTAGTGTAGGCCCATAGCCATCAGTTTTCGGCGTAACCTCCTTGATGTCTATTGGCCTGGATGTTTGACTTTTATTTGAAGGTTACTGTGACACGGAGAGGGCGTCATGAGTCTGCTGTTCATTCCCCTTGGATTTGTGCTGGGCTGGCTGGAGGACAGGAAGACCAAATATGGACAGTAATATTTTGCATACAAATAACTACATTTATAGCCTATTATAACCTAGGTCTATAAGTTAATAATGTAGGCCTAAGCATTACAAAGAACAGTATGTAATAACATTAAAACCCGTTGAGTATATGACATAATAACAAACACAATCTTTCTTTTCCAGAACATTAATACAATTTTTAGGGGCTGACTCTTTGGGTGAGCTGTGATTAAACTGACTTAATGACTCAAGTATGCAATGAAGGCCTGATTATAATATAGTAATTGTATTTAAGTTTGAAAGAGCTCAGATGGACACACGTGTACAGATAAGTGTGGTGTCCTTGAGCTCTGATCTAAGGGTTATCTCTCTCTTCAACTGCCACTTACCAGCTGCAATGTGTCCATGGAAACAAGCCCCCTTTGTCATGTCAACCCGTACTCTGATTTATTTAACTGTATCTATTTTGGTTTATTTTGGTTTATTCTCGCAAATAATTTATTAAAAAAGACATGGTTAACTTGTAGAAAACCCCGATGTCAAAGAAGACAAACACGAGTAAGTCAACACAAAGGAAATGAGGCGAAACAGAAACAGAGTTTACAAAGCCACTGGGACAGATTTTTCTCTGAGGAAAAAATATTGGAAAACTCAACCCTTTCCTAACAGAAAAGAGTAATATTCAATTTTCAAATGGTGGCAAAAAGTTTGTGTCCCATTACAACAACAACAACAACAACAACAACAACAACAACAACAACAACAACAACAACACACAAGTGAATTTTCCCTTCTATTTGGAGATGACTAAATGAATGAATCTCAATGTTTACGCTGAAACGATGCAGTATTTTCACTTCACTGATGTTAAATAAATGTGTAAAATAAACAAATCAATGTACATGTCATACATGTTGACACGCAGTAAATTCAGTCAAATTTAAAACTTGCATATCAAAACAAAATAAATATCAAAATGTAAAATAAATGATGGAGTATTTAATGAAACAATTTGTACTGTGTAGTAGAAACAGTAGCCAAATTAAACTAATAAATGATACTGGAAAGTACCCATGCTGGTGCTGGGTGTGCTGAACTGATGAGCAGAGATAGATGGTGACTTCACCATCTGGAAATCTAGTCTGGCTCTCCCAGTGCAAAGAACTGCTGACCCATGATTCAACTTTTCAACTCGACGAGGAGCACTGAGAGACGAGGTACGGAGGAGAGGGTGGAGGAGGAGGAGGAGGAGGAGGAGGAGGAGGAGGAGGAGGAGGAGGAGGAGGAGGAGGGAGGTAAAGTGCCTGTCATGAGCGCAGCCCATTTCAGCCTGCAACAACCAAACAACATGCACAAATGAACACAACATTCAAATAACACACATGAACCAGAGGATGTTGTTTCCTGTGAAGCCAACTAGAGTCCGACCGATTGGAAAACGATGACGAGGTGAATCTGATAAAGTGATATATCATTAGTATTGAATTATCAGTATTATTATTAACCCATTACTTGCATAGACTTATGCAATACAAGATTTCTCGGTCCATGCCCTTAATGTAGTTGGTGTTCAAAGTCTTGAGAGTGTAAGAAAGCTGCAGTCAATGATCCATCTTGTTTCAGTTGTGACAGTAAAACAATGTAATTAAAGGAATCAAAGTGAGTCCAAAGTTTGTTGTTGTGGTTTGATAAATGTTCTCTGATCGCCACCTCTGATCCATCATGATAAGGATGGTGTGCTGTGATAGGCTAAAGAACGCAGGCCAGCTCCAGAAAAGGCCACATCATTTACACGACTATCGCGATAAGATTTTTTAAATATTAAATAACTGAAACAATTTAGCGTCAGTTCAAAAATCAAGAATATTGCTGCTCCACACGGTAACATGGCCGGCTGCCTCTCAGGGGAGCACTCAAACGTCTAACTGGTCGCCTAATCTGCCCCGAAGATGGATGGGCCCCATGGCCAATGGAACACATTCCTGCTCCACCAACAACAAATTATCTTCAAATGAAAACTCCACTACCTTACCCCCAGTGCTCACCCTGGATACACAATGATTTCAGTGACCTGGGAAATATTTTGTTTTTCCATACGTGGCTGACTGAGGTGAAAGAGAGCCTCTTTAAATTTAGGGCCGCACCGCTCTAAAAAACTCATCTGTGTCATGCACGTTTTGAACCGTAAACAAGTGAATTGTGTCAGTTTACACTTGACACGACTCAACTATGGATAAGTTGATTTATATTGATGATTTAAATGTAACAGATTAACAGAGCCATAAGGAAGTTAATGAAAGTAAAATAAATATGAAAACCCCTATTGTTAGTTTTGTAATGTTAAGAATAGAGGGGTCACAAAACAATGCTAACAACACCTCTTTGGCAGTAAATAAATAATAATAATAATAAGGTAAATCTGTGGTTTACATACAGTAACTATTCTCAGTAACTACCCGTGAGTATAATTGTGACCACACGGTATAAAAAGGTGTTTTGTAAGTCAAATGGACAATTGGAAACTACAAAGAGTAGTCAATTAGAAAAATAAAAATGGATACCTTTCAACAGCTGATAGGATAGCATTGTATTTCATCTGGCTCAGCGTGTGCTTGCTAAGCCCCTCTGTATGACAGCACTGATAAAGAATAAGGACAAGAGGAAGCAAAGCAATGGCAAAATAATCATTTCCAATCCAAATCCCCACCTGCCGAATGCTTGTCCATACAAATGCAGTTTGGTGTCCTTTAGGATGCATTCAGCTCAGTCTGTGCCAGGTTGTGTCCTGTTCTATTTTTAGTCTTGGTCTTATCCATTTAAAGTAATTTTAGTCAAAATGTTGCTATGATGTGTACTCGTGTAGTGAAATACTAAGTTCTCAATGAAACATTAAGACATTTTCTTCCACTTATTGTATCAGCCTCACTGGTGAGTGGTCAATGTCGCGACCTTTGACTTCAGAATAATGTTTTCTTTGGTCTTGAATTTACAGCTCTGAAGAAGTGCTCAGTGCAAACACAGGTGTTGAACTAAAATTACCTGGACATTTGAATGGTTTATCTCTCTGATGGTGAAGACTCCTGGGATTACATCCAGATGGAAACAAATTTGTGAGTATAAATTATCACAATCACTAAGAAGAAATTCAAAAGTACATGCACTTAAAATAATGATGGATTTCTTTGTATATTAACCAATGGTTCATATTATAATAAGGTAAAACTATTTTCATTTTTTATTTTGCAGCATGTTAAATCTTATTATATACAATATACAATAGCAAACATGCTGTTTTTGAACCTGGGTAAGACACATTGCCCACTTCAGTCATAGTGAAATGATCTATTAAACTATGAACTGATTCACTGTACAATTCAATAATTCAGATATTTTAACTATGGCTCTCAAATGTATAAAAAGACTATATGCGTTATGCACTGGATTGCTCTTGAATAATTACACAGTAATTTAACTTAGCATTTTAATTTAGTAACGACGACCACGACCACAACAACAACAAAACAGTCGGGATTTGAGTTTTGTTAAATGTGAGAGGAAAGAGACACAGGCACTGTGTTGGCTTGCTATCAATTTTATTAGATAACTTTCAGTAAGTTATGTCCTGGCCAGAGAAGGTAATACTTCAGAGATAGTATCTGTGTCTGTGAGCAGACAGCTGAACGTCCACGTTATAATGAAGACTACATTATTTCCAGAGGTGAGCCACAAATCATACTTCATAATGCGTCTAGAAAACACACTCTGCACAGTAATCACATTTTAACAGAAAGAAAGATAATGATTTACTAAAATAAAGTAACCTAATTGACCTAATATGAAAAACACATAATGAAGAATAAAATTAGAAAGATAAAACGTCTGGGGGTAAAAGGACAAAATCAGACTTCATGTAAACAGCCCAAAACAGAATTGGCTCCTTCTGTCTGGTAGTGACAGATGTCTGATAAAACAAAGAGTAAAAACAGGAAGACAAAACAAACCAGACCTCAGTTAACAGGCACATGCTTCAAAGCAATGAAAAAGAAAGTAATGTAATCTGCCTAGTACAAAGCCACGCCAATTTGTCAAGTGCATCCGAGTATTCCAAAGATAAAAGGCCCAAAACAACAGGAACAAAGTGTGAAAAGTCAGTCAAGGCTACAGCAAGATCACATGGTCTGATGAGTCTTTGTATGTAAGAGCTCGCCTTTATTAAAATGTGTTCATTCTAACGGCTCATATTACTACAGTGACAAAACACACTTTCGAATGACTCCTCAATTGCTTGACCCAAACACTATTCTTTGGTATTTTATTCAGTTGAGTTGTCATCTGCTGGTCACTGGCCATATGATCAATGGATACTTGATCTACTTCTCAAACTCAGTGTAGTCTGCAGTTTGAGTGTTCAGCTATCAAAAAAACCCTTAATCATTATTTAGAACTACCTCATCAATTGTGTAGTTTAATTGTAGACCAAATCTAACCCTAATTTAAGCAGCATAAAGTCTGTGCTTGGATCTTTGACATGTTCTTAGATGTACTTTTCTCTGTAAACAACTGACCTGACCAACAGCTTAGGGCCTTGAGCGGGGGACACTGGAAAGTTGGGTGCAGGGCTGTCATAGGCTGATCTACACTCTCCATCTTCATCCTATCCTTGTCACCTGTCCATAATGAGGCTGAATCACTCAGCCAAGAAGCACTATAAAGAAGCTAAACAGGGAGTCGGATGACCCCACTGGAAACAAAGCTTCTGGCAAGAAAACCAAGAGCTGGGAAACAGATATGAGACGAATGTGTCTGCTGAGTTCATCGACTGGTCAGAGGAAAGTGCTTTATCGACGCACCGTTACAAGAGTTTCACTGTATGAGTTTGCACTTTGCACTTATGCACGGTGGCAAAGGCGGTCAGCGCTCTTGCCTCCCAAGAAGGAGATCATGGGTTCGATTCCTGGACCAGACCTACATCACATGATCTCTCCGGGTTCTCCGGCTCCTCCCACCGTCCAAACACATGCATGTGTTAGGCAAAAATTGGTGACTCTAAATTGGCCCTAGTGAATGAATGTGAGAGTGAACTGTCTGTAATGTCTCTGTGTCAGCCCTGTGACAAGTTGGCCACTGTCCAGGGTGTACCCCGCCTAAGGCCCGAAGTCACTGGGATAGGCGCCAGTCACCCGCGACCCCAAAAAGGGAACAAGCGGTAGAAAATGAATGGAGTTTGCACTTCATTAAGCAATTCTTTTAAAACTTTTATTCTTCCATCTTTCAAGAAAACCTATAAGGCACTAAAATGAAATCTAAAGACAGTGATGTAAGGTTGTTGCACATCTACCCTTTCTTCGGTTTAATGGTAAAAAGGAATTTACAAGTTTGAGTCACTGTGCAATTTAATTTAGTTTTTAGGGACAGACGTTTATAAAGATAAATTATAATGGTGATGTAAATGTTTAAAACAGGAAATTGACATTGACATAGTTATTTTAGTGCTGGAAATCAAGTTACTTTGAATACGTCTAAACTATATTTACTTTTCAAACCAATTATGTCACACAACAAGAAGATTAGAATAACAAAAAATAGCTCATTTACACACGAGATTCTGACTAAAATGTACATACATATAGACATACGCAACCCTCCTCAAACTTGCTGCCTTAAGTGGGAATCTCTCCTCTTTGAGCTCAGATTAACTTCTCATTTCTGAAACCACACACTTGTTAAGTTCAGGGTTATGGGATTGAACCGGATATTTTCAAGATAAGCATTCTATTTACAGATCACAAAATGAACAAATAAAGTCACGTAGACACACACGCTTTATAAATTCGACACCAGATCTTTACAAAAGACCTCACCACATATATTCACCACCGTCTGGCCCTTCTGTCTCTTTACTGTAAGTGGCTGAGGCCGGGCGGATGAAGCCGACGTGTACCTGCGTTCCATTGTGCCCTTCTGTGCTGTGTGAATTGGGGATGTGTCCTGTGGCCTCCTGCTGCAGAGTGACTGCTGAGCGCTGCTTGCCATGATGAAGTACCAGACACATTCCTGCACTTTAATAACAAATGGACTGACGGGAGATGATGATGGCGGGCTATGGCTTCAGTCAGCAAGTGCAATAATAGATGACTTTAATGTTATGCTTTGGCTCGACATTGTCACAAAGAAGCTTAATACGGTATAGATGAGATGAGATTACTTTTGGGATGTCAAAGAATCCTGGAAAGTCTATGAAGAGATGATAAGATGTGAGCTAAAACGATGCCAATTTTATATTTTAAGAGCGATATGCCGATCTAACTTCCGACATGACAAACCGCATGCAAAAACAAACGCTATGTTTAACCAGTCCAGAAGAGAGAGATGACCACAGTGGCAGCAGCGCTCTGTTGATCCCAATGCGGGGACCTTTGACACCATTTTTCCCTCCATCTGACAGGTCATTAAGGCCCAGACCGAGCACTATCCATCACCTAACAACAGATTAACATCGATTTACTTTATTACCCTCCTTTAGATACTTATTTAACAGTTGAGCTAGTAATTTATGATGCTCTGTTATGAGAAAACATGATTTGCTTTGGTTAACATGAATTTCACTGTAAATAAAATATTCAAAGTTACCTGTTACCACGAAAATAAGTAGAAAGAAAACAAAAGATTTTAAAAAAAATGCAGCAACAGAGGAAGTAAGGAAGTCAAGACACTGACCTCTGTGTATCAGTAAATCGCAAACTGGAGCCATTACTAAAAATAACCAAGTTCAAAATATACTTGAATATCATCATAAATTAAGCACTCACGCCAAATGCAAAACATAAAGGTGTCAGAATATATGTTTTTGAAATATTAAATTATTACACCTACTGTAGATGTACATTCAATTTTTCCAAACAAGAAAATGGGAATGCCATGGTAACTAACAATTGATTTAAAAAAAAAATGTTTTATCATTACATACATATTTTTTTAATTATACTTCTGTGTTTATTATTATACTTCAGTGTTGCAACACTGCAATTTCCCCATTGTGGGACAAATAAAGGTTATCTTATCTTATCTTATCTTAAATCAAAATGTATAATATATTTTGAATAAGCAAAATACTAAAACAAATGAGAAGACCTCATGAAATTGAAACCTTTGCGATCTCAGTCAAGATTCATTTCTTTGATTTAGAAGATGTTTTCCAGTCCTTTGTTCCAGGACCATCTCATCCCAAAGTAAACAGTCTGCAATGTCAGGGGACCCATTCACTCTTCAGTGGTTATGTATTATTCTGACCTTATACAACAGTAAATTAAAAGTCTTTGAAGTGAATTTTAATAGTCTAAAGTGTTGCTCATCGTCACTGTTTGCTGCATTGAGATATAAATGAGGAGAAAGTCATTCATTATAAGCTCAGGTTTTGTCAGCAACATCTCTGATAATGGTCATTGTATTTTGTTGTATAAATCAATGAAGGACAATTCTCTTCACAAAAGTCACACATAGTCAGTTACATGTTGTGTAAAACAGTCAGAGCGCTGACTACACAGTTCAAATGGTTTCATTATATTTTGAATAATCCGCCCTTGAGTGGTCTTAAAGGAAAGGCAGAACAAGAACTAATAGAGCTGCCTCATCACATAATATTACTGTTCTTCTTTACACTTCTAATGTATGAAACATTTTCCAAACTTAGTTGCATGCACAAATCATAGCAGACTGGGTTTATTGTTTCAACCTCACTGGTCTCATCTATTTGAAACTAAATCTAAGAAAACAAGGTCAAACTTACATAGCAGTTGTTATCTATGAGCTGCAGCTCCAGACCAACTTCAAAACAACAAGAACACAGCAGGGTTGTTAGGCACCGAAAGGCCTCCAATCGCTGACATTTTCAGGCCTGTAACTAAATACATTTGTAGCATAATGGGTCTTGGCAGGTCGTTGTGAGCCTGTGATTTAGAGAGCGCTAAGCAAGACAACAACCGAGAAATATGCAGGTTTTATTTAAGTCATGTAGCGATTAAATGTTTTCGAAAATGTACCAGTACCCTGACTTGCACCAAAAGAAAAAAACTTGGACAAAGATATCTACAGAGATACATGGTTATGACAGGTTTATAGGATCCCCTGGAGTGAAAGAGCGCTTCATCATAGCAGGCAGCTGAGGGGGGAGCTACAGCCCAACACCTCCACCAGTTTGTGTGTGTGTGTGAGGCTGTGACCCAGGGCTGAGCTTTTAGGCCCAGACTCCATCAATAACTAAGTGGCTTCACCTTGTGCAGTGAAATACACTCGCACACATCCCTGCAGATATATAGGCGTCAGTGACAGTGTTACTCTGTGGGAGGACCATGTACCCATAAGAAGTTAAAGCCTTCGGAGGAAATCAGAAACGTATGTCGCCATCATGGTGGTCCACTGTGAGGACAGCTCAGACACAAAGTCATGTCTTTATTTGATTATTTACAATAAGATATTAACTATAGGCTTTCCCAGCGTGGTCAGAGGTCACGGACACTTTTAGTAAAGCAAAGGCTGTTGCAGTGACCATCTTGGAATTTAAAATCTGTTAATGCATAGCCTATTCTTCCATCATTAAAAATGTACTGTCAGCGCCTATATTATTATTACACTGCTTTATGCTCTTCCACGGTAAGCTAGCGACTGTGAAAATCTCTAGATTAACAGATCATGGCTTTGCGTGTCACATTTGACCTTGGTTCAATACATTCTGCTTCGCCTGGCAAAAGTTAACCTCATCACGTATTTTAAAACAAAATATGCCTTCTAGGTCAACATCTACATTTGCCCATACAAAGCTTTCTTTGTCTGCTGTAGGGAACATTTCCGGGAACCAGGTGAACACATGCATAATGAAGATACTCATCATTTGTGATAAGTGCCAGAAAAGGGAGAGTTAACCGGGCCATGTGGCTTACTTAAGAGCCTATAAATGATGCTGACCTCTACCTTGTGCTGCCCTCTGACGTTTTGGAGCTGATCTGCTCTGCTTTCTGGAGAGAGGTGAACAGGAGTGATTCACAGCTCAGGACACACTCTCCGAGAGACCAGCAGTGCAGTTCGTCATGCAAAGCCCAGCTAAGGAAAGGTGAAGCCTGTTATTTATCAGCGTCAGGAGGTTTCACCGCAGTAAAAATGTGCAGAGATAGAAACCACAGAAGACTAACAGTACAACCATATTTCAAACTTCCAATCAGAATTGCTATGTGAAGAAAGAGCTAAATGCACTTACACTGGTCTGTTAATAAACAGACCAGTGTAAGTGTAATAGTTTATTTCCACACGTTTCAGTGTAAGCAGATACCTGCTGACTTAGGCAAACTCGGTCTATGAGTCTAAGACATTCTGGCAAGTTAGTGGTAAACAGTTAGTATATACAGCATGTATATTACAGCGTGAAAAGAAGTGAACAATCTTCAACTACAATTAGGAGTCATTATTTCACATAGTATTATTTTCCCTACAGTACATACAAGCTAAAATGTACTGTAGGTTAGAAGTTGCCAAACTATAGTAAGTATTTTACAGGGCCAGCAGAGCAGATGCACAGCATCACTTTGAGATGGACGTGTAGACTCAGAGTGCCAGGACTGCACTCAGCCTGCGTCCACAACCGTTAATACAACCGCAGTAGATTTACTGAGATGGCTTTTGAGGCAAAGAGGTATAATGTGACACAACATGGCCCTATAACCCCAGGACACTCAACAATGTTTAGCACAGACCCATTTAGCCAGAGGATTGGCAGATATAGTGTCTTCCTCCCATTTCATGGACAAGATTTCAATAAAGTTGTAGTGTACTGTAAATCAGAGCTGAATTTAATTTGTAAAGGCTTTAGTGTAAAGCCCTGAATTTGGACAAACCTGGAGTTGTGTGTGTGTTCACATTTCGCTGTATTAATCAAAAAAGCACTATGCACTAAAAAACATTAAAAAAATGTAGCATAAAAGAAAAACATACAAAACAATAAATAAATGTAACATTGTAATGTGTAACTGGAGTGAGTCAACCTGAGTCTATGGAAATGTTTCCCAAGGCTCACAGTTTTACGCAGAAAAACAGGGTGTGTTCAGGGGACACAATGATGGAATGTGAATGTCAGCGCTCTTTTTATTTACTCTCCATAAAAACACTGAGCAGTAATTAACAGAAGGTATCCTCCCCAGCAGAAGGGTAATTGACTGTTTCAAACCACCAACCCTCCATAAGCGCGGCCGTGTGTCTCGATGTCCCATGTGTGTGTTTGGATGTGCCAGTGTATTAAAACCTACTCCTCAATATCCCACCCTCCTCCTCCTCCCACTGTGGATAAGGGTCAGCAACGGTGGGCACAGCCACTCAAACGCTTCAGATTTCTTTACGAGCACATTAACATTCAGCCGGATTCATTAACAGTAAGTGAAGTATGGTGGAAAAAACAGAGACCCGGAGTCGCCGTGAAATTGGGTACTCTTAAATTAAGGACGTGGGTCGACCAGGAAACTTGAACCCAACTCCAAGAGGACTTAAGCCATTTTACTTTTAGTGCTGGTCTGGATAAAAAGGGTGCAAAGGTGCAGAATTATAAGTAATAATATATTAGCTGATATGAGCATCAGAATAATAGATCCCAGGTGGTGGAAGGGCAATATGACCAGACACCTGAGCAGGAGTAAAAAAGAAAACTCTAGAGGCTCTTGGTGTGAACGTTCCTCTTTCCGCAGCATCGTCTGGGAACATAAAGTTAATGAGAGGTAGTTAGCCTCATAATTGTCAGACTTAGTTAATTGTGGTTTGAGAGTTTTATTACATGTTAATAGGCTGGACTCTGAACAACAATCAGCTGGATTACAGAACAACACCATGTTTACAAAAGGTGGCTTCAGAATAAAAGCTCCTCTGAGACTGGCCGCTGAGTCAATCAAGTTAATTAATGTTAATTAGCATGTTAACCGGAACAGGGCCTGTAACTGACACAAACAGCTTGGCCTTTGCTGTTTATCTGGCTGTTGGCCAAAAATGAATAAATCAATTACTTACATGCATTCTGAACAGGAAGATATGTGAAGATGTATGATTTGTTTTATGTAATTAAGCTTAAAACATCTGAATTTGCTAGGAACATCAAGCATAAACCTTTGCAGAACAATAAGATATAGTTGCTACAAATGTAAAATTAATCCACAAAAATAAAGTATAATACAAATATATTACGATAATATTTTTAATGTAATTTTTTATATTATTGTTTTGTTTTATGATTAGTTTTTACTTGTTTAAATTGTGTCATTAAGGGATATTAATTTACCTCCTCTAATATACTATGAACACAAATTGACTGCAACACAATTTAAAATACAAATTTAAATAATAGTAATAATCGATAAAACCTTGAATTAATAAACTGTAGGTGTATAGAAAGGGACTATACCATAGACATGTCGTTGTGTGGTTTAGTTTTCAGTCTTCCTGTGACTCCTTTTCGGGAGTCACAGCCTCTGAGCTGAGGAGCTGTTCCATTTTGGAGATCTGAGCCCTGAAGGAGGACTCCGGGCTTCGACTTCAGGCTTCGACCCCGGGCTTTGACTCCGGGCTTCGACTTCAGGCTTCGACCCCGGGCTTTGACTCCGGGCTTCGACTTCAGGCTTCGACTCCGGGCTTTGACTCCGGGCTTCGACTTCAGGCTTCGACTCCGGGCTTTGACTCCGGGCTTCGACTCCGGGCGAATTTATCTATCTCCATGGAGATAGATCAATTTAATTTATTGCATACTGAGCAACATTTGAAGCAAAGCAAGAATATATTCACGGAGACCAGCAGGTCCTTCCACCAGAAGAAGTTTTATAGTTGCACCTAAATGACCAAGTATGATTTACACAATGAGCGTGAGAACAAACTATACTCACAATTTAACTAAAGATGTTTTAACAAACTATTTTTGTTTTGCCTGATCTGTGTCTGTGTCTGTGGCAGAGGAGGCGTCTGAAACTCTGCTGTCCTACTGTCCTACACTGAAACTCTGCTGTCCTACTGTCCTATACTGAAACTCTGCTGTCCTATACTGAAACTCTGCTGTCCTATACTGAAACTCTGCTGTCCTACTGTCCTACACTGAAACTCTGCTGTCCTATACTGAAACTCTGCTGTCCTATACTGAAACTCTGCTGTCCTACACTGAAACTCTGCTGTCCTATACTGAAACTCTGCTGTCCTACACCGAAACTCTGCTGTCCTATACTGAAACTCTGCTGTCCTACACTGGAACTCTGCTGTCCTACACCGAAACTCTGCTGTCCTACACTGAAACTCTGCTGTCCTACACTGAAACTCTGCTGTCCTACACTGAAACTCTGCTGTCCTACACTGAAACCCTACTGTCCTACACTGGGATAAAATCCAGTTTTGTAGTGATTTAAATGCACTTAAGCAAAATAATTACCCGTAAGTACTATTTTTGCTTCAAACATGGTTAATAAATGGTAGATTCCAACCAACATATATTTTTAGGACATTTTCTATTCCTATTTCCTCCTTTCACATTTGAAAATCTGGTATTCCAAATTCAAGCCATGACCTGCTCATAAATAAAACACACTTGTTTTAAATCAAAACTGTAACTTCAACTGCTCCACATAAGCAACAACATTGTGGAACTGGTGAAACTTTGTTTTGTAATTACAAGTGTACAACAATTACAAATAAATATGGCGATCATGATATATGATTTTTTTAAACACCCATAATGAAGATGTACATTTGAACTTTGTGTGATCATCCCAGCGTTAAAGTATAATTTTGCCTATTTAACATTTTATCTCCCCCAATTGCTGGCACCTGGTTTGCATTAGACTCACAGGGACATTTTGTGGTGATGGTGACAAAAGGGCAGGAAAGTGAAACAGAAGTGAACCAGAGTGCAGCGCTGTGGAGGTGCCGAGAACAGGGGACAGATGATGAAGTGAGCGAGCGCACAGAGGGAGAAGACTGAGTGAGTGAGAGAGGAGAGGTACCCAGGCGTCATCAGCCCCATTCTTCTGCACAGGTCATTCATCGTGTCTCCAAAACTGTCTCCAGAACAAGCACTGTATACGAGCTCAGCAGGCATTAGCTATGTTCCTCATTCATCACTTAATATGAACTAGGAATTCCTCAGACTTTCTAAGATGCTCGAGTGCAGCTTTGACCTGGACAATAGCTTGAACTTGTGCGCTATTTGGAAGTCATTTCAAATTGCTGTATGGGAACTTGTCAGGTTTACATAAAGGTTATATTTATTAAGCTTTAGAGTAAATTACCCCTGGGGCTCATCAAGCTGCAGTTTGTAAGACGATGCAGATCAGGATCTGTGGAACTGAAAATGACCTCAAACCAATTTGTTTGACAAAGACAATACTTTGCAATAAGAAAGAATAAACACATAATAATGGTTAGATATTTTGAGTTACAATGTAATTTCCATTTTGTATATCTTTTTAACCACGCTTCAAATGCAAACCTATACTACTCAATGCAATTTAATAGGTGTTTCCTCATGTGGATTTTGAGAAACAGGTGTGTTTAAGGCTGAAATTACAGACTCACAGACCATTTGTGCGGCTGCGTCCCCGTGGGCTTCTCCCAGAGCCCTCCACTTTATCTGCTGGTGTCTTCTGGAGGAAACAGCGGCCGTCCCGCAGACACAGGAGGTATTCAACAAATCTGTCGCCCTCATAACCGTCAAGGGGGCCAAGAAGAATGAGGTGAGATGGCAACTAATCCACCCAAATTCAAACGTAATATGATATCCTGAATGAATTGGTCTGAGATTATTATTTACTGTGAAACGGTTTTGTACAACCCCATAATAAATTAAACAACATTACAGGAAATATTACCTCTGCGTCTATGGAAGATGGAAAGTGTGTTAGAAGAATTACCAATGCAGCCGCTGGTATTTGATTGTGACATTTGGGACGTCAGTAACAGAGCGAAACACAGTTGTATGTGTGGACTGAAAAAGTTAATTTATTGCAGTCAATATTTTCACTTGCAGTAAATAGTGAGCCGACATAAAAGCAGACTTAGCAGCGTAACTCTTCGCTCTTCTCTGAGCCGCGTCCCATTCAAACAATCAATCATTTTTGCTTCGTTTGCCACAGGATTCGTCTGACATTGTGATCTGTGACCACTCAATTTTAAAATAACCTTCTCTTGGCCAGTGCATTGTATCTTTGGTAGTGATTTTTGACCACTTCAGAGAACTTCCAAATGCATTCCAAGATTCAGCATTGTTAGTATTCTTTTTTTCCTCACCAGACTGTTTACACTTTAAAGAAGATTTGTCCAATATATCCACTTGCTCCTTTTCACTCTTTGTCTCATTAGTCAGATTATTACTAGTTTTACATGCCACTGTCAAGGTCAAGTTACTCTTTTGCTCAGAGATCTCTTTCTCACTTTGGAGACATGTTGTATCCCCGGCTATTTGTGTTAGTGGAGAGCATTCTTTAGCACTTTCATCAACTGTGTCCTTCATGTGACCTACAGTGTCAGGAAGGCTAACCATTTGTGTCTGCTCTTTAACAGTCTCCTGAACACTGACACTGTCCAGCTGAGCGGCATCACATTGGGACTGACATGAACTTGACTTATTAAGAGTTTTGGGAAGTTCAGTGGTGGATTCTTCGAACACCGTTTCTGGGTTTTCTTCTAAATCATGACAAACTGAACATGGAGGGGATTTGTCCAGAGGGCTGGTGTTTTGCACATTGTTTCTGGACCCGCAGACTCTCCTTATTATCTCTCGAATGGGCAGAGCACGGTCGACTTTGTCATTGATTGTTCATTCATTGTTAAGCACTATTGGAGGCAGTAACTTTAACTTGCACGTTGTTCCTCATGTTTTTAGTCACATATGGCAGATTTTCCTATTCAGTTGTCTGTGGCTGTCTCTCTTATCATGTTCTTTATCTACAGTTTACCCGTATTTTCCGGACCATAAGTCGCACCGGACTATAAGTTTAAAAAATGTATTTAAAAAGGCCTAAAGACATTTTTATTTAAAAAAGCCTTTTAAAATTCTCATGTTTTATCTGTGTGTGTATGCTTTATTGTTTTAACTTGTTTTAACTGTAACTTGCTTGTTGTTTTTAGCCTCTGTTAGCACTTTGAGGTTCCATTGGAATGTAAAGTGCATTACAACTAAAATTTATTATTATTATTATTATTATTATTATTATAAGTCGCACCGGCCAAAAAGATGCATAATAGAGAAGAAAAAAACATATGTATAAGTTGCACTGGAGTATGAAATGCAGTTGCAAGTGTGAAAATAATAAATAATATCACATAAGTCGCTCTGGAGTATAAGTATAAGTAAACAAGTATAAATATAAATATAAGTCGCACCCCGGCCAAAACTATGAAAAAAGGTGTGACTTATAGTCCGGAAAATACGGTAATATGGCCTCCTTTGCATCCTCAACCTTAACTGACTTCTCACTCATGCCATTCATTCCAGAGCTTGTCCATCTTTCTCTTCCATGGCCTCGACTGTCGTCGCCTTGAAACACACTTTTTGTGTTCATAAAACTTAATTCATGGCTTGATGTGGCTCCACCGCTTTGGAACACACGGCTCACTACAACATAAGCCTCATTCTTGGTACAGCTATTTGTATGTCCAGCCGCGCTCTCTCTCAGGGAAGTTACACATGGATGAGATCAGAGATGGAAAGGTTGTTGGGAAAATATTCCTCACTACACAGCACTTGTCCTCAACATAATTTCACAAACTGTTTCAAAGGTTCTTAAGTCAAGTTGTTCACGTTGTGGGACAGGTCAGTGTTCATAGGAGTTGTACAGGAGAACAGCGAGATCTAGTTCTTTCACATTTGTCTGTTAAACATGTAAATACATTATATTATTAATGTATCTATTTATTGTTGTAGGATAAACGTATTGTAATGTAGTAATAGTCTGTAGCTTCAGTTTATTTACATGTTGTTCCTTTGATGAGAGCTCCATGTGATTCTGGTGAAGCTCCTCATTGGCCTCTTTGACTGTGCTAAATTCTTGCTGCTTTTTCTTCATTTCATCTAGAAATTCAGCTTTCCGTACAGATAAAAATAAAATGAATAAAATGTTTTGCTATTTAAACCCAATAAATAACCACATTTCTACCTCCTTGTCCCAGCTGGTTTTGGAAACAGTGAACTACTCCATTAGTTGTTTTATCTTCTCTTCCACTGTTTTCTCTTCCACTTGCATTGCCTTGTGATCTTGCTTAAGGCTCTGCAGTAAAATTAATTACCCATACACCTTTAATGCAATACTAAATTTTTATGAGTTTCTTTAACATGAACTGCAGGATTTGAGCAAAACGAGGAGAGAGACTCTTGCTTACACAAATCAGTTGTGTCATTTTAATAATGATTTTAATAAATTAATGAATAGAGGAAGTTAAATCCAAAGGCATGTCCAGTGAAAACACATAAAGAGCAATAAACGCTAAAGCAATAAATTGGAAAACCACTCGGAATCATTTGGGTTCAGAGTGAAGCATATTTACTTAAGTACAGGGTGTTATATACATCACTATATTTCTCATATAATGCACTAATACTCCAGTGGATTCAGGCTTTGAACGTCAGTGAATATGAGCATATGAGATATATCCAGTCCAATTGACAGTGAATAATGTTCAGCCTAAGCTTTCACCTTGTACTGCTTTTGTTGGGTCCAGCTCAAGTTGATTAAATGTTTGTGTCTGTTTGGAGAAAAGCTGATGAGCAAACTGCAACGAGGTCAACACCTCCTGAAGTCAACAGGAAGATAAATGATCAATGTCACATTAAACTCATGAATATTTGTTTATTCAATTAAAACATTATGGATGTTCCCTGTTTTTCTGCTTGTAGAGCCCTGTTTTCATCCTTCCATTTCCTGTTCATTTCAAATTCCTGTTTGTCCAATGTTTGCCCGATAATTGAAGAGTTTTCTGTTCGTTTGTCAAGGTTGACAGAGGTCATCTTTTTTCTAAGCTCTTCGATTTCCTGAAAGTACACATGGATTGGAATTTTACTTAAAAAACTGCAGTGTCTCAAAACCCTGGAGCGGGAGACACCCGGGGAATTCTGATGCTAACCAGGTACTCAGTGAGGAGGGAGTTAAAGCCAGGTTACAATAGGATGTAGATAGCCCATTACAGGCTGTTAGGAAACAAAGAGGAGCCGTCTCAAGTGAAACCAAAACTCCCTTTATCAGGAGGCCCCGCCCAGTGGGCAGGGCTTACACAGAGTAGGATATAAACCTGAGTTCCCAGACTCAACTCACAGATTGAGAATGACTCTTGGATGAAATATGATGAGAGTTGAAACATTTTTTTTTTCTAGTCCTGATTATTAAAGTCAAACACTCAATGTATATATATATATAAAAAGAGCAAAGAAAAAAAGATGATTCCATGAATAACACTGTTATGTAAATATGCATTGATTCTTTTAGTTAACTTTGCAAACTGCCATTACAGTTTCATTGCCTGTAACAAGTTGTGTTCTTCCACACTCCCTTATCACTTTAGAATTATTATCACAAAACAACTCTTATGAAAAAGGTTAAACCGAGCGAGGCCTAGTTATAAAATATTTTAATAGATATTTTCTTTGCTGTGCCAGCAGTTCAAAGTGTTACACACTCCCCATCCGTTATTCTTGATGAGCTCTTTACCTCAAATGCTTTTCCTCCTAAAGCACCGTTCACTCGCCCTCCTCTTTTAATTCTTCCAGCTCCCACAAATCGTATTTAAACAAATTGTAGGTGCAGAAATATCTACACTTAGCATTCTCACTTTTCCAAGTTCCACTTTGTTAACTGTTGAACAATAGTCAAAGATCAATTCCATTTGTGGATTTAAAAAATGGTTATTCAGTAGTTTAAGTTTAAATTAATTTGCATGTGTTTATCAGAGTTGTGCAATCTGATGATTTTCAGCAAAGCCTTGTTTACTTGGTTTGTTTAACATTTGTTAAAATGAAAACATTCTCTATATAATAATTGCAATTATGGTATTTCAAATACACTTTACATTTCTATAAAAAAATATCTCAAGGTGCTACGCATTGTAAAGTGTCCTAGACAAATTTCGCCCTTGACGCCAGCAGCCAGAATAATTAACTAACGGTGGTCCGGTGTCTCACAGACAGAATATCAAAAACAGTCTCTATTGTCTCTGTTACACGGCTGGGGCAGTTAAAGTGCACTGGAGCGTGCAGTGAGCTGTATATCACCTCTGCGGCGTTGGGGCAACACCCTGTGCACCAGACTGGGTCACTGTGGACGTCAGGCCTTCACAATATGATCATGACCGAAATGCAAATAAGGTGTTATATAATTATTCACATAAGCTCAGAGCAAAGACTTTCAAGTTGTGGATGTCTTTGTCTTTCTGCTCCGCACTCCTCTGGTGCCTGCTCTGAATCACAACATTTGTTCATAATAATGAATTAAATTCATATATTTTAATTTAAATAAAAAAAAGAGTAGTAAAATAAGAATATAATTTCCTTACCTTCTCTTTTTCAAAATGTCTCCTTTTTTCACATACTTGGACTGGACTTTTTCCAAAGCAGCAAACTGCAGTAAGTTTCTCTGGTTCATTACGGTGCATCGCTCGGTGACTCACCCATACAATAAGGAACATTAGAAGGGAGGTGATATTTGGAGAAAGCCATCCTTATCCTCCCTCTACCCCAGAGACGCAAGTTAAAAGTCAATTGCTCTCTATATCCAGGAGACTTTTTTATGTGGACGTGGGAGCTGGTTAACCCACTGAGATGATTTTATAAGTTTCTATTAAACAATGCTACCAGTGGCTTTGCACAGAATATAAAAGAGAACAGCACCCGATGAAGCTATTAGTTTTCCACAAATAAATAATTATTGTCTGGACCTCGTTTTTGATTCCGCAAAATGAACTGTCGTAAAATGAATTATCGTGTGTGATTATCTATATATTTACCTTTAAATTTAATACAACACAATTAAAACAAACATGTGTTAATTTAAAAAAAAAAAGACACATCCTTGAAACCCAGTGGTTCTTGTTTACAGTCTTCTCCTTTAGTCTAAAACAGTGTTGGGTCACAGTGTCTAAAAGAAAAGGGAACGTGACCTCCACAGGAATGTCCGGCACATATTACATCCTTTTTGCCTCTCACCCTCCGTCCAGTGAACACAAGCAGATTGATAAGAGCGCCTGAGGAGCATCAAACTGATATGTTGGTGTCCAGCTTAACAGGACAATAACTATAAAAATCAAATTACAACAAACGACCAACATCCTATTTTTTGCCCCTTTAACCTTTAAACACACACACTGAGAGTTGTTAAGCTAAAACTACTTGCTGGAGGCTAGAAGCCAGGATTTATTTCTTCTGCTGTCTCCACAAGCAAATTGCAAATTTATTTTGTACTTATTGGTCAAGGGCCAAATGCCTTTTGTAAGTCTTATTTGCACCGTGACCAGATGACACCAGTCCAGGTAATCTAAAAGGAAACTTGTTTAATGGACGGACAAAAACAGGGCTGAATCTTTTCTACAAGGCTTTAGGCTTTAGGGGGTCAAAAACCACTCAATGTGTTATGTATTTTGAGGTAAGCAATCTATTTTCAAGTTTAGTCGTTTTTAGGTTTGGTTGGTACTGCAAAAAACAAACATGAAAGCCACAGCAACATAATCCGATATTGTACCAACCTTTCAAGACATGCATGTCACCATATTTTATGAATATGTTATTTATGTTTCAAAATATTCTACATGATAAAACTGCCACAAAACTGTGCACACATGGAAAATTATCTTATCTAGGCCTAGTGAGTTATGCTTAGAGAAGAGGTGCTACAATAAAAGCAAAAATATTAAATCAAATAGCAGGTGCGCTTTATATTGAAATAACTGCAGTAAGATGTTTCCATCACTTTGGGTCAGACAGAGATCAGGTCATGACAGCCTCTGTCCACACTCAGGTCCTGCAGCCTAAACACATTTAGTAATGTGTCATCTTTGAGTGCAAACACGCACATTGTCACTTTATTGTACTAAAGTAGATTGCTCTTTGTGAGCTGTGATTATCTTACTGAGATGAACCTGGAGTGAATGGATAACTCTTCTTCACACATCCATTGGTTGAACAGGGCTTCAGTGGAAAGTAATCTCCGCTTAATAGAGAGAAATTATCTTTTGTTAAAAAAGGTTAATAGAATAGACTCCCTAATGGGGAAGACACCCACCGCTCCACTTCTTTTGAGCATATAATGAGCTCCTCATTTGCATTTCCTCTCTAAATGGTTTTATTAGAAATAATAGAGTAGTCCATTAAAGGCTCAAACTGTTTCTCAATCATCATAATCTCACCTAATGCCCATTCATTTTTCCCTCCCTTTGTGTCACACAATATCTACTGCACAAAGAGGATAATACCTCTAGAAGCCATCTAGGTTCAAATGAACCACCCCATTGACACTAATAGGGGTCAGAGCAATAACAGTAAGTGGACAAATTGTGCTGTCACTGCTTTTAAAATGATCTAAGTTATTTAATTTGACTTGTGGTTGGTCCCTGAAAGTGTCCTCTCAACATAAGCACGACTGACGCTCACACAAACACAGAATATGACTGTTTTAGTAGGAGTTCTCCACTAGTCACTGATCTCCTAATACAACAGACCCTTTAGTCCCATTGAACCTGGACTAGAATCAATCATCTCAGGGGATTAAATGGTCCCTGTTAGAATTGGCTTCTACCATAAAATGACATTGACCTCAGGCAGAGTTTGAAAGGGAGAGCATTCAGGGGGAGACTGGAGCCAGAATGAAAATCTGAGACACCACTTTTATGTTCTGTTATTTACTTGGGCATTTTTAACCATAAAAGATAACCGGTAACAGTCCAAATAAATGTATTGCACTGCAAAATAGACCTCTTAACTTTGGTGATAAATATTATAAGTGATGAAGTATTTAGATAATTTGTATTTTTTATATTTATAGTAAGTTTTTTTACATATCATATTAACACCATTGCTAACTTTAGAGTTGGTGTCAAGTGATAGTATTATTCTTGACATTTTACAAGGTTACTTGCCATCCTCGAGTTATAATACACTTCATTTAACTATTTGCTTGAAATATTATTTTATGCTAAGTTATGTTAACACAATTATCCATCCTGCTAAGGTTAGCCAGGTTAGTTTCAAAGTAATTTACTATAGACAAATAATAGTAGTATTTCGATTTACTAATCAAGATTCTAATTACCTATTTGAAAGAAATTCCGTTGTTTGATTTTATTTAGCTAAAATACCGCAGGATAAATGCTCACTCCGTAGAATCCAACCATAATAATAATTCATGAATATAATAAATCCATGAATATAATAGATCTATGTAAACAACACATAAACAAAACAAAAAGACCTCGCGGGAGATCCGCTTTAGCGGGCCCATATCGCCACTTAGCGGTCACACTGGGGTACTGCACACACGCACTGCTCTGAGATCTGACTTGTGGTGCAAAGTGTAGCTTCACATGGCTTCAATCAAGGACAGGGCCGCGGCGCTAAACCTCGCAGAAAAACTGTCTGTGCGTCCAAGTGAGTTAGTGTACATGTAAATGCAAATGCAATTGCGTGCGAACTTGGCTTTGTCCAACAAAGATGAGAGAATTGTGACCAAGTTGCCACAGTTTTGGTGAATGTAACTGGCTGTGCTTGCATTGCAGACTGAACAATACTACGTTTAGCTGTTTGGCATCTTCATGCAGCTAATCTTGGCTGTTCAGTTATCTTCCTAACTCATGTCTGCCCATGTCTTTCCCTCAGCTTCTGGTCAGAACATTAAACCAGTCCACACATGTCTCCAGTGGCGCTCCCTGATCACCCACCTCAAGTCCACTGTAACTGTAAAGAGAAGACGTGTCCACATGAAATCACACAGCGACTGTTTCCTGGGTTCAGAGGCTGTGGATGTTTTGGCAGAACATCTCGAGCTATCCCTGAAATTTGAAGGTTTGAGTGTCTGTAAATGTGATGATATTCAAAGTCACTATATAATTGTATAGTAGTTTTTGATGATTTCTTCTACAGAAGCAGAAGTGACACGTTGCAAAGTGGTGTGTGTCTGTCAGGCACTGTTGGACTGCAAAGTTTTTGAGATGGCAGGAACAAAACCAACAGGAAAAGACAAAAAGCAGGTGTTTCGGGATTGTAAAAACTCTCTTTACAGGTTTGTAACACACATAGCTTATGTTTTCTGCAAGTCTTGCATATAAGTGACCTTTTCTATAACTTTTTACAGGTTCATTGGTGTTCATATTCCTTCTGTGGATGAGCTGGAGAGGGGCGTTCTTGCGGTGGGACTTCAAATGTTTTTCTGCAATGTTCCTTCAGAAAGGTGTGACAAATGACCATTGCCATTGCTGAGAGAAACATAATCAAATGTATT
Organism: Eucyclogobius newberryi; assembly: GCF_026437365.1. Taxonomy (NCBI): domain Eukaryota; kingdom Metazoa; phylum Chordata; class Actinopteri; order Gobiiformes; family Gobiidae; genus Eucyclogobius; species Eucyclogobius newberryi. Next base: position 22,279,742 of record NW_027316389.1, read on the forward strand.
CCTGAAACGCTTTGCTCAGTAGTAACAGCAACTATCAATGTCAATACAGTTTGATTGTTTTTTTGTAGACAGTCGGAGCAAACAATTCCCGCTTCATCTCATGTTGAAATGCTGGACGTCCCTGACATGGACAGCCTGACGCTCGCTGAGGCCTCTGTGGACAGTCTGAGTCTCAGTCCGAGCAAAGGCCAAACAAAATTGCCACAGTCACGTAAACCAACCATCTTTGTGGATCTTTGCACACTGGTTTTTGATTTCAAGTCAATTTCACTATAGCAGAGGTGGGACGATAATGCAGTCGTTGTTTTGGAGACATTAAAAATAATATTGAGTAAATCATCTACGATAAAACTGATTTCATATGCTTGCAAAATGAGCTCATAAAAACTAAAAAAAGAACAGGAACCTACAGTTTAACCTTCCAAACCAGGATATAAAGCAGTATTTCTGCAATGTTGTAGTGAATTTTACAGTCCATTTATGTTGTGTACAATATTTGAATCTGAACAAATACCGGCACTTTTGAGCGCTTTTTTGTTGGATTGCCATAATATTGTCTGATTAATATATATCGAGGTCAATATCACCCACTCTATGGTATAGTGCGTTTTACTTGTATATGTTTTTGACAATGTGTGATTTTAGTCATCGCTGAGGTGTGGCAGGAGCTGACTCTGCTCCGACTCTTGACCCTGGTGGAGGTTCCTGTGCTGGACGGGATTCTCCAGAACAATCCGGACCCAGTGTCTCCTCAAAACGCGCAGCAGCAGCAGCAGCAGCAGCAGCAGCAGCAGTCTCAGAATAACCCAGACGTCATTCACAGCAGCAACCACCTGGACAGGAAGGTCCTCGAGGCTTTCAGGGACTCCCAGTATGTCATCACCACCTGTTTATTGCGTTAGTCTAGTCTTTGAACGCTCTAACACATCTGTTGTCAAGTATCGTTCAATACCAATATCTGTGTGTGTGTGTTTTTGGACTAACAATATATTCTGTTGTTGATTATTTTGTACAATCATTAAATGGGGACACGTGCTGTGCAGGGAGGATGCGTGGCTGTGTGCTGCTCTGGACTGTCTGGACTTCCTGCCGGACCAGTCGGTGGTGGATTTGAGCAGGGCGCTTCCTCGATGCTTCTCTGAAGGTGAACGACTTACCAACAAGTTGCAAGATATGTGCACAATCATTTTCTCATGTGTAATACTTTCCTTATTTGAAGATCCTAGTGGAATACAGAAGTCCTGTTACGAACAACCTCTGCTTTCTTCGAGCAGTTTGAACAATTATAAACTTTTGGTTTACGGAGCACTGGCCAAGCACTACAGCCACACAGACCGAGCTCCACTGATGCCGCAGCACATGACTGACATTTACAAAGCTATCATTGAACGGCTTGGTAAGTATTTGTGAATGGAGTACTTTGCGTGTTTAGCTTTTTGTGTGTATATTTTTTATCTTACGTGATATGGACACACACACACTCACAAAACCACAACTATACAATATTACCTGCTGTTTTGCTCTGTTGGCTTCTAGTGACAGCCAAGTTGCTCCCTGCTCTGGAGGCCTTACAGTTGTGTCTGAAGCTGTTGCCCCTTAGAAACCGAGAGGAGCTGCGTCGGCTGCTGACCTTCATGGCTCTGGCAGCTGAAGCACAGGCCATCAAACTGGAATACCAAGTAAGACTGCCGATTTTCTGGTCCTTTTACTGATCAACGTTGTGTAGTTTAACCCGAACAGTGGCTGGATTTATAGATGGAAAACAGGTTGGCCGTGACGAGGACATTCTCTAGGGCCATTCTCCACAGCAAAAGTCTCACCAAGGAAACCGAAGACCTGATGGTAGTCTTCATGCTCAGCAATATTCAGGAAATATTTAAGGTATTTTTTTCTTTCTTTTTTTATTACAATGACTCTCAAATACAAGTCACAGGGAGTTATTGGTAATCACATATACACTGGTGCCCGTGAGGAATGGTACAGTTTATATAAAAAAGATAAATACCTGGCACATACCTGGTTAGAAGAAAAAGCTGTTATTTCATGAGGCCTAGAGACATAGATTAGCACCTTGTTTGCTCTCTTCTCTCTGTCATCACACCCTGAAGAAGGAAACACACACACATAGAGGTTTTAATGTGTCCAGCCCTCATGAAACAAACCGAGTGAGTGCCAGATATTTACCCTTTTGAAATGACTCTGACTGTTTTTTTGTACAAATAAATAATATGTTATTTTTTGTGGTACCAGACTACCACAATTTATTGTAAGAGTCGACAAATGTTATTCTATTTTGCATTGATAAAAAAAGATGTTTCAAATGAATCTTTGGCTTTTAAGTCATGACTTGTGATTGTTTTTGCTGAAGATTCCTGGTGCTCTGCACAAAGAAGTGAGCGATAAATTGGCTCATCTTGTCCAAGGGCTGCAGCCTGTTACGACTGGTAAATACTCCTGATCATTGTTTTTGTCCACTTTGAATTGTAACTCACTTTTACTCTTTTATACCCTGCCAGGCTCCACATTTTGTCTGCAGGTTTCAAAGAGAACTTATGTGGACTCAACAAAGACAGCCACCAATGCTGAACTATGGAAACTATTGGATAATATTCACCGCAGCATAAAAATATCCAACAAAGAGAGAAAACGGTTACTTGGACAATTCTACCAGTCCCACCCAGAAGTTTTTAACCAATATTTTGGTGACTCTGCATTCACAGTTCTGTAAACTTTGAGCAATGAGAGTATGTAAGACACGTAATGTGTCATGAACTGCTGTACAAATAAAACAGTTTAATAATGAATTCATTATAAATAATTAAATAAACAGTTTCAAGCATTGCTGCTTTGTCTGGTTTCTGTACTTAATTGTGTTGGCAGGAATTACAGTTAGAATAAGATGATACATTTTAATTGTCAAACACGAACAACACAAATGTACAGAAATGGATGCCTCTTTGGGGCTTCTGGCGATTGAGGGCTGAAGGCTCCTGGGCCTCGATCCCCCATCTAGGACATAAATTAGAATAATTAGAACAATTAAAAGAGGGAGGGGCACGACGTCATGAACACAGGTATGTGATCTGGATGCTTAAATATTCATTCATTTAGACAGGACAGCTTAGCGTGAAATTAGGATGAGAGAAGTGTCCTCGGCGCAGTTTCACAGGAGTGAAACACACTTGGGGGATAAGAAACATTACAGTGGAGCACGAGGAGCTTGTGCGTAGACTGAAGGAGAAGTTGGTTCGGTCAGTCTGTAACATCCTCGTTTTGTTTTTTCTTTTCCTTTCCTGCAGCTTGTATGCTACATTTAGCTATAGTCGTGTGCAAGGCATTAAGCCATCATTTACGTGTGGTGAAAGAGTGACCATAATGTGCCATTCAACACCATAAACAGCTGAAGGTATAGTAATATCATTTAAAAACAGTAGGTGGCGGTAAACAGCCGTCAACAAAATACAAAAGAAGAAGACTATGTGATCGTGTCGTAGTGACGTAGGTCCGAGGGGGGCGTGCATGAGCTACACCCCAAACAGGAAGTGCACTGCGTCATCACATGGATGTATGAAAATAACTACTGCACCAGCGCAAGTCTTTGTTTGGACTGTTAGTTTAGAGTCGCGTTGTTTGGGTCATCGTTGTGGGTTTTTGAGGATTTTAATAAATTACAGATTTTATTGTTGACATCCAATATCCTGGTTAGTGACGCACTCTCTGATTTTCGGCTTTGTTTTGTGTCTGTTTTGCCTGCTCTGAATACTTCTTCGTGGAATGATGTCATTATATTGTGAATATTGTACCATTTTGTGTCCGAAGATTAACATAGCATCCGCGACTGGTTCTTCATTGTAGGCCATGAACCGTCTCATTGAAGTTAATCCAGTTTACCTCAAACAGTTCACGTTGTGTGTTTACATTTGTTTACCATTTTAAAGAACAGGATGCCCAAGGATTCAGAACAGTCCAAGGGGGGGAACAATGAATCTAAGGAGGAGATGACTGGGGAAACATCACAGATGATGGTGGAGAGAACTTCTAGCCCACACAGAGGAAACACCCCTCAAGGTGAACAAATGGCTTATTTGTTTGAAAGATTTTCATTAGACTATGTTGGTTCTCTCTTTACCAAAACCCTGAGCTTAAAACTGTATTATGGGAGTCAAAATAACCAGCAATTATGTGACTTTTTAATTTTTCATAGCCAGTTCTACGTTTGTCTCCATTGAAGAGCTCATGGAAACTGCTAAAGGAGTCACTAATATGGCTTTGGCTCATGAAATTGTGGTGAACCAAGAGTTTAAAGTGAAGCCCCCAACCCTTCCAGAAGACTGGTATGGTGTTGATAAATGTAGTTGCCTCTTTTTGCTACTATTTAACTAGATTTTCCTCCCTGGTTTATAGTTTAGAACGCAGAGTGAAGGAGATTATGCACAAGGCACTCTGGGATTGTTTGGAATCACAGCTAAAGCAGGATCCACCTTCATATGACCATGTTCTTAAACTGCTGGCTGAGATTAAAGAGGTAAAGTGTTAATTTGAACCTACATTAACAGAATGTATAAAACAGGATAATGGAATTAACCTGCCTTTCTATGAGCAAGTTAGTTCAGATGCTGAGTATTACTAAAGTCGTTTCTGGTGTTTCTTTCAGACGATCTTGAGTTTCTTGCTGCCTGGTCATGGTCCTCTGCGCTCTCGCATTGAAGATGTTCTGGACCTTCCTCTGATCCAGCAGCAGGCTGAGAAAGGAGCCCTTGACATTGGACAATTGTCCCAGTTCATTGTTGGAATTATGGGAACTCTGTGTGCTCCTTGCCGAGATGATGATATCAATAAGCTAAAGGAGATCACAGATGTAGTGCATTTGCTTAAGTAGGTTATAAAGCTCTGTATTCCATTTGTATATTCCTTTCACTATCAGTCTTGGTGTTCATACACCCAGATGTTATTGAGGACGTGTATTAGTGATAAGTCACAATAAGCTATATAGACTTTCTAACTATTATAATTGCGTATATAGATCCATATTCACTGTGTTGGACCTCATGAAGATGGACATGGCCAACTTTGCTTTGAGCAGCATCAGGCCTCATCTAATGCAGCAGTCAGTGGAGTATGAAAGGGCTAAGTTCCAGGAGTTTCTTGAAAAACAACCCAGTAAGTGCCACCTATCCTGGATGAGATATTTTTGCCAAAGAGGATAGTATCATGTTTATTATGACATTTATATGCTTGTTATTTTAAATGGGAATATATGTTCTATACCCTAATGAAACCGTCCTTTCCGTTTAGATGCCTTAGATTACACTGAAAAGTGGTTGAAGGACACTGTGAACACAATGAGGGAGTCTGATGTGTGCTGTGCATCGTCTGAGCCTCTATCCCTTCTTCCCCTACATGTTCATAATCAGGCCTATCTACGGCTGCTCAGATGGGACCATTCTGCAGAACCCTTTCCAGAAGTACAAAGCTCTGCACTGTTAAAGCTTTCTGCAAATTTAAGTCATTTTTAATAGCTATATGTATCTTCTTTCACTAGACCGTATTAATGGATCAGACTAGGTTCCTGGAGATGCAGCAAGAAGTTGAGCGCCTTGTTTTGATCTCCTCTATCCTTCTCATTGTATACACTACAACAGGAGACGCCATATCAGGCTTACCAGGACTAATGGACAAGCTAAAAAACACTGTTAATGCCATGCTAGTCGACATGCACTCACGGTAAGTGGCAGCTGAATTGATGACTATTCCAATGTCTGTAAAAGTCTCATTGTGGTTGTACTTTTCTCAAGGACTTTTTCTGCACAGGAAGCCTTAGCCTCAATTGGGGAGAAATTGTGTATTGAGCTTGATGCCTGTCTGAGTCAGCATGGCTACACCCCATTCTCAGCTGACAGAAAGGACACTCTAAAGGGACAGATTATTGCTTCAATTGAAGCAGACAACGCAGTTCGAAAACTCATAGGTAATACGAGTAAGAGGTATTGCATGCCAAAGCTACACACTGAGGGCATATATAGTTAATGTTTAACAATCTTCTCTTCAGAATCTCGAGTGCAAAGTTATCTTCTTGCTTCTCTGGAGTCCGCTCTACACCAGACCCAACCTGCCTTTCCTGGTGGTTTGGCCCCTGTGAGCAAAGAGCTGAAAGAGCTTGCTGTTCGCTTCAGTCGCCTTGTCAACTTTAGCAAGCTAGTCTTCTCTCCATTTTACCAAAACATTCTTCAGAAAATACTGCTGCCAAGTGAAATAACCAGCAAAGATGTTTAAGATTGTAGCATCAAAAAATATGTGGTCTAGTAATTTTATGGTTTCACTGGCAAGTGAAACCGTAAATGAAAACTGTAAATGATTTAGATGCTGATTACAGTTAAAGTATTGGCTTGAATATTCTTTCAGCACACACTGCTTACTAGCCTCACTAACTATTGTATTTGAGATAGGTGCACAGTATACATTAACCTTATCAGGAGAGATGCATTGCACCACGTTGTTGCTAATGTGCTAATTTCCACCTGTCGTCCCTGAGCAGGCTGATGTTAAGTCCCACTGAGGGGAGGAGCCTGTTGTACATGTGTTAGTGGTAGGGGAAATCTGAGTACCCGGAGGAAACTTGTAGACACGGGGAGAACATCCACACAGAAAGGCCTTAAAATAGATCCCTGGATCCTCTTGCTGTGAAGCGAGAGCGCCAACCATTGCACTACTGTGTTGGTAGTAGTTCACAAACTTTTGTAGAGACTTTGGTTGATCATTATATCTAATAGTTAGAATATTATAATTATATCGATGCAGATGCATCACATCTAAAAGCTTTAAGCAAGCCTGAGATCCCAATAATCCAAAATCTGATAAAATAAAGAAAATATGGCAATTTCCTTGTTCCTCAAAACTCTTATTGCGTACCCCCTACCACAATTTGGGAACCACTGACATGGGTTAACCATTGCTTGGATTTGAGAAAAGGAAGAATACAACAGTTAGTGTTAAAATATGTCAAAAGGTTAAAAAGCACTTTTTTTTTTTTAACTAAGATTTGCCATAAAGAAACAAATGACTGAACACAGATGCAGTTACATTTGAACAAATATCTCTTTCTCGTGTTGTCACATTTCACCTCTTTATTAATAAAAGAGCAGATTGCAAAAACTTTAGGACAGGGATTTTGTTCAACACAAAATTGTAGGTAGGTAAACAAGATAAATGCTGTGTAGAGTATTACATTTTAAATGTTATTTTAAACCATTCCAGGCAAGGCAAGTTTATTTGTAGAGCACAATTCGTACACAAGGCAATTCAAAGAACTTCACACAACAGGAAACATGCATTAAAATCACAGAGACATGACAGAAATCACAAAACAGTTTAAAAGTAAAAGAGTGCAAATGGAATCCATTCAGTCATAAGCGCAGCTAAACAAAACTGTTTTGAGCTTGGATTTGCTCATTGCCAGAATAGAGGCCTGTTTCATTCTAGTGATCATTGTATTGAATAGAATTTGTTTTTATAAATTCTAGCTTGTTTGCGCTTTCCTCGTTATATTGGCTATTTGCAACCTCCTCAAATCGACTTTAAACCAGTATTACCTGTATAACACGTGAATGTAAATTTAACATGTCAATAAAGCACCACTTGTCCTTCAGTTCACTGGTGTTTTAGTTTTATCTTGTCCTACAGTGAATGCATGAATTCTTCCACGCAATATCACTTTTGAATGCCAGGCGGTGCTATGTCAAGTTAGTGTGGACTACAGTCTTAAAACATTCTTTACAAGCTTTCAGGTCTGGGTCTCAATGTTTGAAGTCTCTGTCCCGCTTCCTTTCCTCTCTTCGTCTCCGTTCCATTATTTAGCTGTCAGTAAGTGTCCCAACTGTCAGTCACCATGGAGGACTAGCGAGCAAGGATTTAGGATAGTAAATCACCTATAGTATAGTAATTACAAAGGACGAGAGAGAGCGTGATCAAACTTTGAACGGATCTTAGCCAAAGCAAAGAAAAAGTTTAAAGTGCGTAGATCGTTTTTCAATAATTTTCTAATTTTGACTTAATTTGGTGTATTTCTACCTATTGTAAATATAAATTATAGTTTCAAACCAATCGAGCATATGTGGAGAAAACGTTGAAAAATCTGTACAAACTGACAGGAAGTCACATCACACTAGGGACACTCTTTCTGAGTTTATGCATAATTTACACTAATGATAACCTTTAAAAAATATTTCCAAAACATTAATTCAACATCCTAAAGCCTAAAGCCTAAGATATACGGCAGAAACACCAAAGAAGAAGAAGAAGAGTCAGCTCTGGAATAAAGTCTAAAGAATAAAGTCTGGCGGTAATGTAACAACCAACCGCCATAAAACACCACAGAAGAAGAAGAAGGTGCTCTCATACATTTTTAATTGTCAAACTAAGAACAGTTGTGACATTTTATGAGATGTTTGTTTGCTGGGTAATTTTCTAGTGTGATGTCATCAATTATAAACAGGAAGTGAAATTATAAACCTAAAAAATTAGCTATTGTGGGATATTTTTTTTACTGGGGTGAAGTCTAAAGAATAAAGTCTGAAGAATAAAGTTAAAAACAACAACAACAACAACAACAACAGTCGTTGTTGCCGTGAGGAAAGCTGCTGTTTAGTCCCACATAGGTGAGGATTTCTTCCTTCCTTCCTTTCCTTCTTTGAGAAAACAAACAATATCAGACCTCATTTTATAAATAAAACACCGTCTCTCTCTCTCCCTCCCTCGCCCATCTCTAACTCCTCCGCTCTCCCCTCGCTCCTTCTTTCCTTATCCTCTCTCCATTTCCCTCGTCTGGTTCTTTCTCTCTCTCCACTGCCTCTCTCTCTCCCTCCCCCCCTCCTCTCGCTCCTCCTTCTTTCTCCCCCAATATCCCTCCCCCCCTCCCTCCCCCCCCTCTCCCCCCTCCCTCCCCCCCCTCTCCCTCCCTCCCTCCCCCCCTCTCTCTCTCCCTCCCCCCCTCCTCTCGCTCCTCCTTCTTTCTCCCCCAATATCCCTCCCCCCCTCCCCCCTCCCTTCTCCCCCCTCCCTCCCCCCTCCCTTCTCCCCCCCTCCCCCCTCCCTCTCCCTTCTCCCCCTCCCTCCCCCCCTCTCCCCCCCTCCCCCCTCCCTCCCTCTCGCTCCTCCCTCCCCCTCCCTCCCCCCTCCCTCTCCCTCCCTCTCCCCCCTCCCTCCCCCCCTCTCCCCCCTCCCTCCCCCCCCTCTCCCTCCCTCCCTCCCCCCCTCTCTCTCTCCCTCCCCCCCTCCTCTCGCTCCTCCTTCTTTCTCCCCCAATATCCCTCCCCCCCTCCCCCCTCCCTTCTCCCCCCTCCCTCCCCCCTCCCTTCTCCCCCCCTCCCCCCTCCCTCTCCCTTCTCCCCCTCCCTCCCCCCCTCTCCCCCCTCCCCCCTCCCTCCCTCTCGCTCCTCCCTCCCCCCTCCCTCTCCCTCCCTCCCCCCCCTCTCCCCCCTCCCTCCCCCCCTCTCCCTCCCTCCCTCCCCCCCTCTCCCTCCCTCCCCCCCTCTCCCTCTCTCTCCCCTCCCTCTCGCTCGTCCCTCCTCCTCTGTGACATTCCACACATGCGGAGAAGCAACAAGCTACTGAACCAGCAGCAGCAACAGCTAGCAGCCGCCAGCTATCTGTGGGGGACAGGGCGTACCATGCAAAAGTTTGGAAACACGGATTTTCTACCATAAACGGAGTCAAAAACAATGGTTGCTAAAATCCACGGCGGCTGTGGAAACATGGATTGTGGCTGGCTTTCATAATATGTAGTTATTTACGTTGTTTGGAGCTTCAAATGTGCGAAAAGTCGCTTGGTCTTGCGTCGACGTTCAACAAGATGGCAGCAGCAGCAGCGTCGCAGGATTTGGCTGTGTGGGACCTCGATGTTAGCCTGTTCCTCGACGCTTTTGGTGATATATTTTGTCGTTGTTTTTGAAGGTATGTGCCTTAACATCAGAGGTTACTCACTACAATTCCGGATCGTGTTAGTTTGAGATTGGGGTATATTATTACATTGTCGTTAGCTTGTTTGCTAACGTTTGATGTTAAGCTAACCAACCAACTTCAGTTCCCTTAGTTTCTGACACTGAGATGTGAACAGTTATGTGCAACAGCTATGTAAACTGATGCTTTGTATGTGTGTTGTTTATTGTTAGAGTCGAAATCGTTCCCTGGGGAAACGCGAATGCAGTTATTATAAACGGAACGTTCCGCGATTGGCTTCTTTTGTAACTTTACTTTAGCGTATGCGTTTATATTTACTTCCAATATTGTACATATTCAGCACGGAGCTTTACATCTGTTATTTGACCGGCTGTCACGTTCAACATAAGTTTCAACAGGTGTCTTGCCTGTTGTTGCCCTTCCCCCAGGGGCGTAACTAAAGTTAGTACAGATAGTGCACTTTACACAAACGTTCACGAATTTTCCGGAGAGTAACATTGAATCAAACAGTCGGATTGAAAGACTTCACGGTCTGACGCAAAGATTTGTTAAAAAGAAATAAAACCCTTTAAAAAATCTTAACATAAACTTACACAATGCACGAACATTAAATAGTATAAATCGGTAAACGTTCAACACCTGCATGCACTTTTTGGTTTATCAGTAACGAGATGTGTTTTCAGTTGTCAGCTTTTTAAAACCTAGGAAACATTAGCACAAACATACACAGCTCGATGTCACTGTTCTCCATTTCAGTCCTGGGTCTAGTGGCCCTGTGGGTGTCAGGCTTCAGAGTTTGACATTAAAGGAGATGAAGTAGGGGCTACGTCAGCTCTGACTGTAAAGACGTTGCTAACATGAATGCATGTCTGGTTCTTGAAATTAGAGTTTGCTTATATTACAGTAGCATCATAATTGCATACTGTGTGTCAAATTGTGAAACAGGAAGCTCACATTCATACGTTTGTTTTTTTAGACTCTTCTATACTTAGTTAGAGTTAAAAGAAGTGTAGACAATTTATGTGAGTGGCGTATCTGGTAAAACCTATCAGCCCTGATTATGAGAAATGTTTCAGTGGCGCACCCGTCTGCTTGTCTGAGCCTGTGTTCAACGGAGTGTCACTAGTCTCCAAACACCTCTTTCTCTCTGGTAAAACTCAAACTCTCTCTCTATAGGAAACAATTCCTGTTTGTCTTCCTGTTTTAAAACGTATGCCTATGATAACTTTGTTTGACACTGTAGACAAATCAACATACAATATAATAATTTATTTATTTTATTTATACACTTACACACACACATACATGCATTTCTGTGAGTGCTCATTGTCTTTCGGCGTGTCATTGCCTCTTAGGTAGTATTTGCATTGTAGTACTGTTTGTGTGAAACTGACCTCTTGTGTAGCGTGTGGGGACAGGCCAGATTTGCATTGGGCTTCCCCCAGCTCCCATTTCAACATGCAAGTTCTCTTTTTGTAGTAACTTTAACATTAAACTTATATGACTCCTTTGATAAAGACTGAGTTAATTTAAAATAAAGTTGAATGGATTATGTGTACACACATGAGTACTGAAATACTGATATTTGAATTCTGACTGCATTTGGGCAAATTTTAACCTATTTCTCCTGTTTATAGGTATGGCCTCACAAGTCTTGATCTACCCATCGCACCTGCACTCAACTCAGACAAGTGCCTTAGGAACCAGCAGTAGCGGTACCAGCAGACAGCCGAGTGAAGCCCATTGTGGTAACAACAACACCAGCAGCAGAACTTTTCAGCATCGACCCCCACCCAAGACCTACGTGATCGGCGTCAATTACGGTATCGCATATCCCAACAACGTAATTCCATCAAGTGCAGAAGCTGGAGGCCAGCAAGGGAGGTTCGACTTCGCAGACAGAGAGGAGTGGGCCTAGAGTGGGTTTGGACTGTGGTCTGCTGAGGGGAGCGTTTGTCAGAGCAGTGAAAGACGAGACCGCAAACAGGTTGCAGACCAGGAGAACATATGCTCGTCTTGTAAACCCAGGTACCACACAGAGATGTGAGCAGAAGCCAGGTAAAAGTGGAGAACAACCAGAGGACAAGAGGTGTGCTGGAGGCATGCAGATAGTGGAGGAGGAATCTGCTGTGCATCCGGCCGCAGTGACCATGTTACAGAGCAGCTCGGGGAACAATGCAGACACTGTGAGAGGAGGGGGTGAGGGGCTGCCTCTCGCTCAGCACAACAGGGGGAATGGCATGGGAATGGCAGTGGTCGGGACTGAGTTTAGGCCCAAGGGCAGCAATGAGGCTGGGGCTGGAGGCACGGTAACCAGGACCGGAACTGGAGATGGGGACTATCAGTTGGTCCAACATGAGGTTTTGTGCTCCCTGAAGAACAATTACGAGGTCTTGGAGTTCTTGGGTCGTGGGACTTTTGGTCAGGTAGTCAAGTGCTGGAAGAGAGGAACCAATGAAGTTGTGGCAGTCAAAATCCTGAAAAACCACCCATCATATGCACGACAGGGACAAATTGAAGTGAGTTCTAAGTCCTTCCGCCAGTTTGTATTTTACGCATCATAATTGTTCTTCATTAATAAATAAAATGTACTGTGTTCCGTGTCAGGTTGAGATACTAGCCCGGTTGAGCAACGAGAATGCTGATGAGCACAACATTGTGCGTGCACTGGAGTGCTTTCAGCACCGCAGTCACACCTGCCTGGTGTTTGAAATGCTGGAGCAAAACCTTTATGACTTTTTAAAACAGAACAAGTTCAGTCCACTGCCACTCAGAATCATCAGGCCCATTCTGCTGCAGGTAAAATCCTTTAACCCTTGTGTGTTAACCCAGGATCCCTGAATGTTAAATCGCCAAAAGGCCATTGACATGTAAATAATTGTTTTCTTTATCGATAACAATTTGTAGCACCAGTCAATGTAGATTTAGCTGTAATAGAGTTGCACTTGCATTGCTCCAACAACTTTTTCTTTTACATTAAGTTGTGGTGTCAGACTTCAGAGATGTAGATCTGTATTCACTGTGTTTCTCTTTAACCTGATAGGTGGCCACCGCTTTAAAAAAGCTGAAGTGTCTAGGTTTGATTCACGCTGACCTAAAACCTGAGAACATCATGCTGGTGGACCCCTCCAGGCAGCCCTATAGAGTTAAAGTCATTGACTTTGGTTCTGCAAGCCATGTCTCCAAAGCAGTCTGCTCCACATACCTCCAGTCCAGATACTACAGGTGAGCAGGCAAAACTTCACCCGTATCACACATTATCACTGCACATATTCACATTCATATATATGATCATGTCACATTTGTTACCATCTTTATCAATATTGTTTTATAGCATGCATTTCCCTATAGAATGACTCTTTGAATAGCCGTGTTCTCAGGCTAGATCTTTAGATTGAGAATTACTTTTGGATGAGTTGAAACGTCTTGTTTTTCTAAAAGTGTCCAGATGACTACAACTGAATCTTTTTCTACAATGGAACACTCCTGGACTAATGAGCAATTATACCGATTTTGCCTATAGAACAATTAACAACTGAGCTATTGAGATCATTGTTTCTTAAATAGTTCTGGGATCACCACTTCAGTCTTCTATTCAGTCTGCCTGAACATATGCATTTTTGGAGGCGTGCCAGTCTGTGGGCCTTATCTCTGTTCACATCGACACGCCCAAAACTTTGGAGCTGTTGCATAATGTGCGAGAGAACATGGAGAAGAGCTGCAAACTTGTCTTTTAGCTTAGAGTCAAATATAAATGTACCCCTTTAAACAATTTAGGGCCCGACCTAAATGGATCTTGGGGGCCGATACAAGGCTGATATATAAGCAAATTGGAGGCGGCAATAGCCTATATAACTGCTGATATATTTAGTATGTAAAATAAACTGAGGCAATGTTGTAGCATTTCACGAGCTAAGAGCTAACTAAAGTGAACGAAAAAAAACACATTTACAACACTTACCGCGCAGACAGGCCACCTTAGATTCACAAATAGGATAATATATATATATATATATATATATATATATATATATATATATATATATATATATATATATATATATATTATAATATATATATATATATATATATATATATATATATGTATATATATATATATATATATATGTATATATATATATGTATATATATATATGTATATATATATATATATATATATATATATATATGTATATATATAATATATATATGTATATATATATATGTATATATATATATGTATATATATATGTATATATATATATATGTATATATATATATGTATATATATATATGTATATATATATGTATATATATATATATGTATATATATATATGTATATATATATATATGTATATATATATATTATATGTATATATATATATATGTATATATATATATATGTATATATGTATATATATATATATATGTATATATATATATATGTATATATAATATATATGTATATGTGCTATATATAAATATATGTATAAGTCTATATGTATACTATACTATGTATATATACTATATGTATATATACTCACACTCATACTACATGACTCTACTACACACACATACACATACTACACAGCACACTATCTATCATATAACTATCTGTACTATATAGCTGTATATATATATATGTGTATATATATATATTATACTATACTGTATATATGTTATATATATATAAACGTACTATATCTATATATATATATATACATATACACTCTGTATATATAATATATACTCTATATATACTACACATATATATACTCTATAATATATCTATATATATATATATATCATATATTATATATAGTTATATATATGTTATATATATGTATATATATATATGTACTATATATTATATATCTGTATAAATATAATATAGATATATATATATATCTATATAAATATAAATATATATATCATATACTAAATACTACACTACTACTATATATATATGTATATATACTACTATATATATATATGGATATATATATATATGTATATATGTGTATATATATATATACTGTGTATATAATACTATACTATATACTATATATCATATATATCTATATAGTATATACTATATATATATTATATATATAATATATATATATATTATATATATAATATATATATAATATATATATATATTATATATATATATATACTCTTATCACTATAATACTACTATACATCATACTCTATATACTACTACTAGTCCGAGCCCGCGCACACCCCCCTGGAGCGTCACTCTGGAGCTGCAGTCAGCTGCACTATGCCATCCTCTAGACCACAAGCGCCCCCCTCTTCAGCGCCCTAAATATTGGGGTCCAACCTCCGTCCCTCCCTCAAGGCATTAACCATGTTTGTATTCTAGAGATTCTACGATATAAAACAATGTATAACTGGCCAATAATCCTCCCAAGGTCCCCAGGTCCCCATATCAGCAGATAATATCGGTCATCCGATAAATCGATCGGGCATTCTAAAACAATTGTGCTTTAAAAAAAATTACAATACGTATTGTACTTCAAATGTCCCACATCTAAAATGCAAATAAGTCATGATTGTTTTGAATTAGCAAATCAAACGACCAAAGTACATTCACATTTATTTCTGCACCACTCATTCCCTCACATAGCAAACTTGATACCTTTTTAAATCAAGAGTACTTTCTATTCTCTTGCAAGTTGCTGCAAGTACGTAGGTTCACTGTGCTGGCTAAATGATCGGAGTGTTTAAACATTGAGCAATCTGCTGCCGGGATACAGGGTTTGTCTCCTAATGTAACATAACTCTATTCTAGGGACCTACTTTTTTATTTACACCTCTTTTTCAGACCATGAGCAGAGGGCAGTCCATGGCTTATAAATTCCAGCACAAATTCTGATATAAAAGTTTGACAAAAGAACCGTTGGCCCCCCTGTTTTGCACTCTGGGTGTAAACTGCTCTTGCGCAACATGAGGGCCTTGCTCTGAAGTTGACCCGCTTAGATATGTGTGTAGGTTCTACGGCCTATTTGTCTTTAAAGTTCCAATGTTGAGATCTTAGAGCAGTAAAAGAGGACAGGCTCTACATTTTTGAGAGGCCTTTCAGGACACATAAACAAATAGCAGAATGTGGTGTGTAAAAATATATGGAGACATTCCTGTGAGTGCTGTTATGTTCTCATATGTACAACTGTACATGCAGCAGCTGCCAAGGTGGCACAGCACACACACGTTACAAAGTGTTCCCTACAACTCAATTCCCCTGGAATGATGAGCTGATTTACTTTATAGCTTGTGGATGTTATATGCTTCAAATAAAATTGAACTTGACTCAATCTGCTATCAAATGCATCTCTTAAACCTGGTTTTGTTTATGTTCTGATTAGGAAGTCGAAGCAGTAAAGCCGCTTCTCGACCATAATGTCTACCATTATCCCTTTAGTTTGTTTGTGCAGCCGACTGCTCACGTCACTGGATGTTTGTTTAGTGTCTGCCTGACAAGGGACATATCTGAGGGGTAATAGCAAGTATTTTCTCAGATATACAACTACAACTTCTATTTTGTACCTTTTTTAGATTACAACCATTTGACTAAAATATTTACATTGAACGGCTTGATTTTATTTACAGATAATAACAATTTTAAGTTGCTGTGCTGACACAGGAAGCCAACTGAGAAATACAAGGAATCCCAGTATTAGTACACTTAAGCCTTAACTTCCTGTTAGTCCGAACAGAAGCAATATTCTGGCCTGTGTAAGATGTTTTGTGAGGAAAGTAATTTCAAAGTTTCCTTTTTTAAAGAACATTTTTTATTTTGCTGAGAGTTCCACTATAGTGCTATGGCCATCAGTTTTACTTTCTTTATAGCATAAGATTTGTGGCATGTCTCAGATTGAGCAGATTGTTTTTGTCTGAGGTTGTTTGAATGGTTCAGTGAGTCACTATGTGGTTACTGTAGCAATGCAAAATATATACCGTAGTTAAAGGGTGCTTTTGTCATTTTTGTATAGTTATCTTTGTGGCCTTTTTTGCCATGACCTCTTTATTCCTACTGTCACTTGGTGCTTAAAGTGTGTGTAAATTATCTAGTCTGTTGTAATAAAGAGTAATGGGAATGAATAAGTGATTGTGCCTTTTGTTTTACAGTCATTCATATGATCATGACATTTAACAGTTTTCTTTTTTCAAGCTGTTTTTAAGTCTGTCCTCCCCTAACAGTTAAATGTAACAGGGTCTTTCAGGTGGTGTTAAAAGCTCGTCACGGTCTAATGTGTGGTTGCTATGGTAGTGTGACACAGCAGGGCCTGGTGAGGTGACTGTCAGTGCGCTGCGATGACGTCAAACTACCTCCCACAATGAAAATGGATCACGGCAATGTGAATAATTTAGCTAAGCAACAGATCAGGTGAAGGCCAGCTTGTATTCTGTGCTGCTAACAGATTTGGGAAGTTTGCTAGTCAGGGAAATATAGTACATTTTAAATTGGAAAGCAATCCATTATCAATTCAAGATCAGGTTGGACCTGGACCAAGAGCTTTTGTTTATTTGCTGTTTAATACATTGAAGTTGTAGTTTTTTGTGTGTGAAGTTTGGTCTAATTGGGTTAACGGCACCTGTTCATATTTTAAATTAGGGTTTCTAAACCATTTTCATCAAGGGCCGCGCATGGAAACAGAGGAGCTTGTCAATACAAGTTAATCATTTAAATGGATGCATTCAGCTGAGGGTTATTCTGGATTGTGTACTTAATTTCAAATCTTGACTCGCATCAAATCTTTGTATGTTGGGATTGTGTGTGGCTTGTGAGCTACTTTTAGATTGAGCAAAGCACTATTGGTATTATTAGTTAGGTTTTTTACTGGACTTTTAGGCTTTAGAAACACTATATGAATATATTATAGCCTAATAACATTTTATTAAAATGTAAACTTGCAATGAATAATAATATTCAATTGCCTACATTTGGAAATTTTGAAAATAAAATATAGTGGCCTCAAGCAAATAGGCTAATTAAAAGCAGTTTAATCTTATCCACGTCTCACTTAGGTCTTCAGGTTGAGACTTTGAAGAAATCAACTTCCCTTTTTGCAACAAACTGCTTTGAGACAAAAACTGCGTGAACAAGTTACGACACTACCTGTCTCCTTCTCTTATCTCTCTCTCTTCCCTCTCTCTTTCGAGTGCTGTGCGCACCAGCGCTGACAGCGAAGTGGTCCTGCTACCGTACTTGCGCTGGTTGTTTCTCTTGTGCTAGCGTGGCCCTCCATGTATAACAAATGGTTATTCAGGGTATTTATCAACACCGGACAATAAACTTATGAACATATAAAGTAAAACTGCTTTGGGATGGTTGCCCACATCCTCTGAGATCGACCAGTTGGTGACCTTGTGATAGAGGATTTAAAACTTTGGATATGCTCGTTTGTTTGTTCTAGATGCTTAGAAGAAGTGTATTGATTTAAATCTTGTCTAGATATAAACTGTTCAAGTTAAATTCAGTTAACTTTTTAAATTCTGTCTGCTCATGCTTCAAATGTAGAATGACAATAACACATGTCCATCCTAACTTCCACTCCAAATGTCGTGTTAAACCTTATTTGGTAACTGATGCGTTTTAACTTTCAAAATACAATTTCACTCCGAAAGGTCAAAAACAGAGATAACTGCAACAACCATCATGTCTGTGGTTCTTCTGCTTCTAAGATATAGTTATAGTACATAATGGTGGTTTTGAAAAAACGAGGAAATCTGTTTCAAGGCACATTTCTTTTTTTTTCTTTTTTCTTTTTTCCAAATTCCTGTTGAAATGCCAAAAGGAAATTGCAAGCATAATTTCCTTTTGAGCAGAGAAGGCCCTATATTACTGGAGTTGATGTGTGTGCCCTCTTTGCACACACATGCACTACGTGTGTCTGCTGAATAATGACTGATGGCCCCATTTATCACCTTGTAATACTGTTACATTATGGTCCAGCATCCGGTTGTTGCTTGGCAACAGTCATTTCCCCTGTGGTCGTCATAGCATAGGTTGCTATTTGCAGTGCTGTTGCTCAGCTGTCCAGGCCCTTAGCCTATTGTTTTTCTGCACTGGTACACGGCACTGCCAGATTACTGTCCCTGTGCCTAAAAGACAAAGTCCACTTGTTGCTAGAGATTTTGGACTTGGTTGGATCAGCACTGTGTACGTCACAACAATACTTTACAAGACTAGAAAGCCCCTGAGCTCTCTTTAAGCGCCACAGTGTTGTGTAAATAACTGCATATTGTATCATCATTATTTCCCCCCCCCAAGAAAATATGAATTATTAAACATGTTTTGCAATGGGTTTCTGCTACACTTTTCCTTTATTGACTTAGTAGTATATATTTATCAGTAGTATATATATTACAATTGTAATGTGTGTGTGTGTGTGTGTGTGTATATATAGAAGAATCTTTGTACTAAATTAGTTTGTATAGTGTTTTCACCTGTTTCATTCTGGACTCATATTATCCCAATGTTTTAAAACTGTGGCAGTCACATGTAACCTTTTGTGCCCCTTCATTTCCCTACAGGGCTCCAGAGATTATTTTAGGCCTGCCATTTTGTGAGGCCATCGACATGTGGTCACTGGGTTGTGTGATAGCGGAGCTGTTCCTGGGCTGGCCCCTGTACCCCGGAGCTCTGGAGTACGACCAGGTAACATTCCTCACACTCTCAAGAACTTGAGCTGCGTTCACACAACACACCAGTGTCGTTCTGGTTGTGTTAGGAGAGAATTCAAGATCTTTCAACCTGGAGTTGTATTTAGCTTCATTTCTTTTTCAATGATCCTGTTTACGAGTTATTTGGCTGTGTGCCTCAGAACGCACTCCGTTTCAAATGTTCTAGATTTGTGACCTCATAGGTAGAGAACCAGATATCTCCTACACTGATTTTCAGTCCATAAATAATTTCTGCCATCAAATTATAATCATTACAACTCTGTACTTACATTGGCATGACAGCAGTAAGATACGTTTTTGTTAGTTAGCTTTTATTCCCCATGGTAATGCCCTCTGCTTCTTGTAAATAGATTGCTAACTAGGGCTGCAACTATAGATTATTTTAGTAATCCAGTAATCTATTGATTATTTTCTTTAATTGATCCATTTTTAATTTAACATTTGTAAAACTATTTTTAAAAGAATATTATTAAAATAACATATATAGTTCACAATCTGCTTTAAATTACACATTTAATTCTTAATTTTCCATATGTATGTCCCTAAAAGAGCATTATTTTACTTCTAATGACACTAGTCCAAACGTCCATAATGAGTGCATCTGCCGCATTTCAGTCTCTTTGAGATAATTAACTTGTTATTTACTTGTTTATTTCTTAAGGGAACCATTTTGATCTTCCACAGAAAAATTACAGCAGAATCTTTAGAAATGTCTAATTAACTTGTCATCAGACTGTATTGTAAACATATCAGATTAAATCCAAGCAGTAACAGAAGATATGAATTAATCTGCGTTTTATGTCACATCATTGAAACATCTACTTGTGTTGGTAAAAGTTTGTTATGCGAGGCCAGTGTTGATTTACCTTGTGTTGTTTTGAGCGGTAACTCTGCAGCTCTGCAGATGATTTTTCACTGAGGTCGAGCCACTTTGACCTTTTTGTCTTTGCTCATCGCTGCAGACTTTGTTAACATGAGATGGCAATGCAAAAGTTCTCAAAACATGTTTAAAGGACAATATCAATGCAAATAATGCATAATTTGGGTCCTTAAATGTTCATACCTTTTAGCTTTTACTTCCTCATGAAATGTGGAAGTCCACATCTCTGTAAGGAAGCATGTGAAAGTCTGAAACTAGAGATGGTTTCTAATATACGCGCACATCTGACTTACAAATCATCATCAACGACAAATGCACAACCATTTTTTGTCTCCTTTTAGTTTGAATTATAATTCCTTTTTTGAGCATTTAAAAGCATTTTGAATAAGCAAAAAATATTTACAGTTTTTGATTCTTGGTTTTATTGTAAACTGAAATTGAGTGCAAACCATCTTCTGCTGTAACTCTATGTGCACGGAGAGAATGCGCCTCTCATGGGTCACATTTATGTGGGCAAACAGAGGGGACATTGCCAGCTCTGTTGTTCTCTGGGCCACACCAGGGTACATACAGTGAGCCCCCCCAAAGCATGCTGTGCTATGCCAAGGCTCGTAGCAGTTCCACTCTGCGCAGCAAAATGTATTTATAAACATAAGCCTGATGGGAGACATGGAGTGGTCGTTGGGGGCCCCATCAGCACGTTTTCAGTCCAGTGCCCTCTGGCTGCTCACATTTTTGTTCTAGGCAGTCGTCTGTGTTCCCGCACACAATGTCATAATATTTTAGGATTTTGTGTTGGGGCTTCTAGAAGGTGGTGGTGTTTGAAGGCAGCTGTCCCCTGTCAACAAAATGTATTATTTACAGTGGTTTAAGCCCGGGTTTTCACTTCACACTGTTGCAATATCCTCTAAAATTTACTTTGGAGATTTGGTTGTGATGTAAAGGTGAAGGTACCAGAGCGCAAAGGGCAGGATTAGATAATAAGTAATTTCTATATCAGGCCTGAAGCCTTGTATGAAATCCACTATACACTTCAGAGTAAAGCTGCATACGTTTTAAGAATAACATATCATTTAAAAGGTTATTACAAGATTTGGACAGGATTAGTTTCAATGGTTAAAGGCGCAATGGACGATTTTTCGGCGATTTGAGAACGCAGGCGGAAGTGTGCATGTGCACTCCCCCGTGTGGACTGATACAACACACACGTGCGTTTGTTTATTAGCGCGACGGATCGCATCGCCCCCTGGGATGAGTAAAAAAGGTTGTTAGTTTCTTAAGTTTCACTTCTCTAAGTTTCACGTCTCATGCCTGACAGCTATGGGGCGATACTGTTCTGTTTACCTGTTATACGTGTCTGGGTGGGACCGAGGGAGACTTTGTTGTGTGGCTAACGTGAACGTGGTGTTCACAAAAATAAATGAACCAAATCAAAGTGGAGTTATTATTTGGACTAACAAGGTCTCTTAACTAAGGTTTGAAGTATGTTTACTGTTTAATACTTAATCCTCTTCTGTGATTACCTAGATCCGGTACATCTCTCAGACTCAGGGTCTGCCTGGTGAGCACCTGCTGAACAAGGGGACCAAGACATCTCGCTTCTTTACCAAAGAGTCTGACTCTCCCTACGCCTCGTGGAGACTAAAGGTACACGCACTCACAATGGAAAATACTGACATGTATATGAAATCATCCTTTTAAAAGGACGATGGCTTTCACATTTCTCACAAAAGATCTTTTTTTTTTTTTTACCAGAGGTTAAGAATTTTAGCCTCTTAACGGCAGCTTGAAATCATGTAACAGGAAGTTGCATAACAAATCACAACGTACCAAACCCAAGCCTCCAGGGCCCATTCAAGTCTATGGCACCTGCTCATTGGCGCATGGAATGTACTTAAATTTCTTTTTAAATTACAGATTTTTTCTGCAACATGTCAAATGTATTCAGATGACATTTATCTATCCACATGCAAAACATGCTGAAAGTCATCAAAAGTATTTAGGCTACTCTGATCATGTGCGTGTCTACATACCATGGGTAAAGTAACAACACAAGTAACAACACTGAAGGACACTAAACGTAAACATTAATTAAATTATATCTGGCAATACATTCCATTCCCTTGCTTTCCTTCCGTAATATTTCTTTGGTTCTTTAGTTTTTCAGGCATAAACATTTCAAGACAACGCTTCTGAGTTGTAGATCCATGTCCCTCAGATCCATGATCATTAGTTCGATGATCTGTTCTGTTATTAATATATGGATCCATAGTTTGACCCCTGTAGCTTGTTCATGGCACTTCAGCTGATTCACGGCACATGCAGGAGCTCGGTTAGAGTGGCACGCTAGAGCGTGGCCGACGCTAACGGCTTAAATTGCGTTTTTAAAGACAACTGAAGAATTTAAAACTGCGAAAAAATCAAGGACTCCAAAAAAGGGAAAAATTGCTGCTATATCCGGTGTTTCTGAAAGCTCTACGTGCCCTGTCAGCCGAACACGAGCAGTTTTTCCGTTACATTGCGCTCTATTGAAAAAAGCTTTCTGGGTCGCACTATTTTTTTGGCTGTGGTACCGATGGACTGGCCACTGGGGCTAGCAATACCCTATCCAGATAATATAGTACATCCATGACCAAACCACTATGACAGTGAAATACTTACATAAATGTAAACGTTACTCCACCAACCAAAAAAATTAAGCTCATTTCAGAAAACAAAAAAGTATATAGGGCATATATATTTTGGCAACATTTTCGCCTTTTTCAACACAAAACTGGATATGGACGTTGTTTTTTATTGAAAGTTTGATTCAATGTAAACTATTTAGACACCTTCAATTAACAAGTCCTGGTTTGTGTTTTTTTCTTCAGACAACAGAAGAGCATGAGAAGGAAACGGGGCTTAAATCCAAAGAGGCCCGAAAGTACATTTTCAGCTGTTTGGATGACATAGCACATGTAAGACACAGATCCACATTCTGGTCCCCTATTTTTATGAGACTCATATTAATGATCCACAATTGCAGGTGAACTTGGTGCTTATTCCTGACAACGGTGACATGCAGGCAGAAAAGGCCGACCGCAGGGAGTTCGTGTCTCTGCTGAAGACCATGCTTCTAATCGATGCGGAGGACAGGACTGTTCCCTCCAATGTGCTCAATCATCCCTTCCTCACCATGACTCACCTGCTGGACTACCCACACAGCAGCCAGTAAGACGACACTCAAATCTCCACGAAATATGGTTGTTTTGTTTCAATCTTAACACTAATCTCTTCTTTTTTTTTAGTGTGCAATCCTCTTTCCGTGTCATGGACATGTGCCACAGTCGAGTCAGTGGCGTGTTTGATGCTTTGAACCAAAACACCATCCATTTCTCAAGGCCTCCCGTGCCCCCCCCCGCCTCCACTGGCATCCCCCTTGGCTACAATAATATACCAGTCCACACTCAGGTGAGCAGGGGTGCAGAGTGGGGCAATTGATCGCATCTATAGCCAATCCTCTGTCAGTTAAAGCAAGTGGTTTGGAGCAGAGTTCAGACCTTGGTTATAATTTTTGATGAAATGAATTGATTTTGTTCTTCAAAAGAAGGGGGAAATCATTGCTAATTGAGATCGATCAATATGTGGAAAACGTGATCCCTTTTTTGCCATATCGACCAGTCCTAGGGTGATGACTGTGTTTGCAACGTTTTAGATACACTCTTCCCTTCCCTTCCCTTTACATTTGATTTATTTAAACTAGGTTATTCGACAGGTGAAGAAAATCCTATTAGTTGGACCAATCTATACTTCAAGCCTCTTTATTTTTTCCATTTTAGACCATAACCCAATCAGCACCATCTGTATTGCATCCTGGGATTGCTTTGTCAACTACCAACAACCAGTTTGGCTGCAGTGACTCATTCCCGCCCGCTCTTCTCCTCTGTCCTCCAACCATGCAAGGTAAAAACTCACCAAAAACTGTACTTAAACGGTGTACTCTTTGAATGAATCTTTAATTTAATCTTTCATTTCTTCAAGGAAATCTTAACCAATCAGGTGGCTATCCTGTTCCCATGGTAACTCAGGCCCCACCCATACAACCACTGCCAGTGAGGCCAGGGGTTATAGCTACGGTAAAACATGATTTCTATTTGGCAAGTATGGGGATATATTTACATCCCATTTGAAAAGAAACTAAAATGGCTCTCTATTTTTACAGCAGGCTTGGTCAAGTCGGGGGCAGCAGCTGCTTGTTTCAGCAGCCTGGCAACAGATGACTCCGGTTGGACCTCCTCCCTCTCACCCTCCTCCCCCTCCTCCGCCTTCCCTCAATGACACATCTGGCCCCCAACGGATAAGTGATTGGGGGTAAGTTACAACTCTAATATTGCCAGCTTTGAAAATGTTGATGTGAAGTACACTGTATGACAAATACTCATTATATTTGTATGCTATTGCAGGAAAATGCGTCCTCACAGCAGCCATTACAACTCAATGATTCAACAGTCGTTACTCACAAATCAAATGCCCGCCCATCAGCCTATCAATGTTGGAATAGCGCATGTAGTTTGGCCTCAGCCCACAACTAAGAGAAACCGGCACAATAACAGGTAGGATTTTGATCATTGTACTATTTTATTTACTCGATTTCTCCTGGTATCTAACACATTTATCATGCGTTTTCAGAAATCTGTCCCAACACAGTAACATTCACACATCAGTTTGTCGCACCCCGAAGATCGCTGACGTCGTGGGGCAAATTGGCACAGGAAGAGTGCAGTCTTCACAGAGGGGTGTTCCAGAGGCGGAGAACAAGGCACCGGTTGCTCAAAACACCAGTGAGGTAGAAGTGGACGTGGCTGTGAAGAACGTGACCTGCTTTAAAGAGATGGTACCGAACAGCAAGAGGCAGTCGGACAGTCAGTCGCAGAGAGATGTGGCCGTTCTGATGGGGGACACGCCCAGCCCCGCTCCCAGTGTCATCAGCATCCACAGTGAGGCCACAGACGGAGACGAGGCCGAAGAGGACGAGTCCCACATGTGTCGTCTGAGAGGGTAAGCAAACGTTTGAAGGTGTCCTATGTAACCTCTCTGGTGGGGGGTATGGAGATGTTATTACTTTGCCTAGAATGTTCCACACTATGATGTACTGCAAAAACCTTACTGTAAAAGGGGTCACCTCTCCACAGATCTGACCTCCTAACTGTGGTATCTGATTGCATCCATAGAGATAGACAAATGCCATTCTGTGGAACATTCCAAGAAAAAGCATTAACATCTACATGGAGAAAAGTAGGATGCATACTCTCCATCAGAAAAGCTACATGGTGCATATTTAAAGGAAGCTTAGATGCAAAGGAAAACTTTTATCTAGTTTGCTGATTTGAGCAATATTAATAATAATCAATAATAGTCGGTTGTGCAGAAGGCAGTAAGGCAAGGTTGTATCAACCCTTTTACCTTATTTTGTGTATAATTTGTGTTATTTCTAACTTTGGACTTTAGTCACTCTCCAATGTTATTTTGTTAGTGTAGTTTATAATATAATGGCAAAGTCTCTTCCAAAGGAAAGAATGAGGTCAAATCCATGTTTTGTCAACAGGTGCAAAGAGGAGTGTGTCTGTGAGGCTTGTAGAAACACCAGTCTTTCAATGGAGAGAGTGTGTTCTTTCAGCAGCCCTGAGAGCAGTCTCAGTACCAGCTCATTTGCCTCCAACTCTGTTCAATCCAGCCCATCTGCCTCCCCGTGCAAGAGACCCAACAGGTAAGAAACATAACGTAGTTTTCAAAAGTCTAAATGTTGGTTTTTGCCGTGTTCTGACTTGTGTGGCTTCTCTGTGCGCAGCATGTCGGAGGATGACGGCCATGAAAGTGGTTGTGAGACTGTTGAGGGGTCACCCTCATCTGACGCATCAACTTCTCCACGTGGCAACCGTTCCTACCGTTACTTAGACAGCAACAGTAACCATAGCAAACGCTCAACTATGGCTGCTGTGGTAGCGCCACTCTCTGAACAAACCATGCAGGACAGGACGCCTCATGGTGTGAGGACAATGGTGGTTCCCCCCATGAGAGTTCACAACAACACACGTGGAACAGAAGACCGGGTGCACAGAATGGGTCAGTGTCTTCATTTGACTGCACAAATGCTGCACTAATTAATCTAATTTAGTTAATATCTCATATTGCATAACTTAAAAAAAACAATATAATAATTTACAATTAATTTAATTAATCACTTGTTCGTTAGTGATCAGTTACTTTTGCTTTGGCCATGTTTACTTTTCAGGTCAAATGGAAGAAGTAGGGCCTTACCGCCCTCTAGTGGGTCATAGAGGCCTAAACAGGTGATCGCAGACACTAGCAGAGAATTGGAAGAGCTGGTACCAAATCTGTCACAGCTGCAAATTTTGCAATACTCCTTCATTTACTTGTCATTCTCAACTCCAGTTTAGTAAGGGGGACTGCAATTTACCATGCACTGTGCAATTTGGCAGGACTTATTTTCAATGCCTAGAAATGCATCCTTGTATTGTTATTTTAACTTGCGTCACTACATTGTTGCCGTTTATAATTGGAGCAATTAAAAATCTGTTGCAAAGCAATGCCCACACATACAGGGACGAAGGATGCATTTCATTTGGTATCGGCCTCCTGGTTTCTCTGGTGGTTCTTGACGGCGATGTTTACCAAGTGGAAGTGGACTATTTGATTTTCTTCAGTTCAACTGTTCCTGATGACTATTCTGAGTGCCAATATGTGTGTGTTTGGGTTTGTTTGAAGACAGAATGCTAAAGACATTAAGTGCATGTGTTTGACATTTTTTCTTTTTACTTCTCTGTGTCTGCGTCACACAGGTCGTTTGGACTAAAGGCGCCATCTATTTTTACAGCATGCTTGTATAGAATACTCACTTTGTCTTGTCTTTTTTAGCGTCAGAGTCCTGGTCCCGGTCCAAAGGGCGTTGCAACCCCACAGGACGGAGCAATCCTTCGTCAGGCCCCCTCCTCCCCCCCGCCCATCACCTGTCCCGACAGCAAAAGGTTTCAGGCCAGCAGCCGCACCTCTTGGGCTTTGGGCAGGTCAGTTCTTCCATTTTATTTTCCTCTTTTGTTACAGTATTAGGAGCATTCATAAGCCTTTTTGTGTTTGAACGTGGTGTGGGCTGTACTCCCGAGAGTCATGAATATGATATTTTAATGAGATGACCCAATGCCTACAATAAATGTGTGGGTGGCTCAATATACTGTTGCAACAAAACTCCTGCATGAAAGTTTTAAACTCGATGACGTTATTGTGGAAGCTGCTGGAATCAAACACCAATCCAACACTCGATTTGGCTGCATTACACAGGCAAATTCAATAAGATTATCATTTTTGGATTATTGAGTTGCTCCCAAGTCTGAGCCCCCCCAAAACCTTTTTGAAAATGTTTTTATCTCAGAACAGTATGTAGCGTTTTCCTTCCTCGTAAGCTTTAATGTTTGTTTTTACATGAGTTGATTTGATTGCATTTTCATGATTTTGTCTATCATGCCCATCGGACCTCAGGGACATTTGACCCAGTCCTAGACCATACGTCTTTGTAAAGTATTAGAGTGTGTGTCATGTTGGTTGCCACCTTTCACATACATGTTGTTGTGCCGCAGGTGCAGCAGTACAGCTCCAACCTCAGCAAAGAATGGAACAGCAACTTTGGGCCTCTGCGACCTCATGCCTTCATCACCCCAAATGTCCACACGCACACTTTCACACACCTGTCCCACAGCAGCCCCACGCACACTTCAGGCCCCACCCTGCTGTCCTACCCGCCCAGCGCCACCCACCACCCCCACCATATCCTGCCCTCTCGCCCTCCCCCTCTCCTCCAGCACAGCTACGGTCTGTCCCACCCTCAAGGAGGCGCCATAGTTCACCAGGTTACCCTTGGCATCAGCACCCATCCGCACCACCAGCCCGCCTTTGCCCCCCACCCGCACCAGCAGCCGGCATACGCCCCTCACCCGCACCATCAGTTCAAGCCCCCTTTCCCGCCCCCCGGCGCACACCCTTACATGGCGTCACCGGCTACAGCCTACACGGGCTTCCCTCTAAGCCCCACCAAGCTCAGCCACCACCCCCAGTTCTCGTATATCTGAGGAGCCGGACCGGCCCACACTACCTGCTGACACAGAAGGTCAACGACAAGTGGACTGGGGCTGCCACCTGGACGGGAAGGGCCTTTAGTAGAACACAACATCTGTGATGAAAAAGGCAAGATTGAATACCAATGTAAGAGAAAGGAGCACAGGAGAATCTTTACTGAAGTAGTAATATGACTAAATATACCGCTTGACATGAAATGCTATGAGTTTGTAGTTTGATCGGCAGAGCTACTTGGGCTCTGAGAGACACAAAAATGTCAGTCAGGAGGAGAGAATGAAATATAGCTTTATGAGAGCACATCGCAGAATAAATTCAATTAAAAAAATAATATGTCCTTTGCACATTACCTCCTCCTGTTGCTTGTTGTTGCTCAGAGATCCTTTATAAAGCTGGAAATCCTTTGTTATGGTTGCTGTATAGCTGGACCACCTCCACCTGTTCCTTATTGACGTTGCCTTGTAGCACATTCTTCTAGCCCGTCAGCTGTGTTGAAACCATCCAAGTCCCTTATTAGCAAGGCTCCAGCACCCCTGTCGTCGATGGAGGCAGACTGGTGTGTGCTGCTGCCGTCTCCTAGTGCCTTAAAACCAGAGTCTCTGATGTTCTTTCAGGAGCAGCGTAATAGATTGTACATTTAAATGGGCTTGCAGCACTTAACCCTTTGACTCTGAAGAGACTTGGCTTATCACTATTTGTAGATATGTTATGAATACTAGCACATGTCTAGCTTCAATTTGCTTTCTAACTCAGAGTATAGATTTACTTTAGCTAGAGGCTGCACATTTTAGGGCTTTGACTGAATGAGCTTTTTATGTACATATAGAGTGATTTGATATTTTGATAATCAATTTCTATTCACTATTGTACTTAATCATAACAGTATTGTCACTGTTTACTGTAACTGCAATACAATCTAGATTGCCTCTGGGTTGCTGTGTTTTTATTTTTGTGCATTTAGGCTAGTCCTGCATTAACGCATTATACGTTTTGGGAGTGGCATAGACTAAGGTAGATTATATTGTTTTATGTTTTTACTTTAATGCTTCTCAGTGTTTAAATCCTATCAATTAACAGTATCATTGCTGGGCTTTTGAGTATTAGAGGTGTATTGGTAATCGTTTCCTATTGGTGTGAGACAAAGCTTTTGTCTGTGTATTAAACCTGTCGTCAGTTTTGATACATTCCTTCAGGGTGGAAGCATAGCCTTGTGTGTCGTGTAGTGTCTTTACCTGTTGTATATCCGCTAGTATTTTGACTCCAATCAGCACCAAAGACTGTTCATGAATCATTTCTGAAGCATGGTCGATACTATTTCCTCCATCACCTCTAGTATACTGTTGCAGTTCTCAGCATTGGAATATATTGTGCGTTTTCTCTTTTAAAACTGACTTGTCTGGGTTTTATTTTCCGAGCTATGTTTGGCTAAATGTATTTGGAATGTATAGATACTAAGCTGCTATGTACTGATGATCTGCCACTTCTTAGCTGTGAATTTAGAGGATTAATCTCATACTAGTCTGCGTTCTCTTTGTATTGTACTCCTTATGATAAAAAAAAAACAGTAGGAGTGGGTTTTATTTTGATTATATTATACCGTATAGTGAATGCTATTCCTATGCCAGTGCCTCCGTATTTAGCTTTGTTGTTTTTGAAGTGATTGTAAACTGCTGTAATGGAAGTTTTCATTTTTATTTTGATGTCGCTTTTTTGGTGTGTGTGATTTATTTTTTTATGTGTGTTTAGCGTCAGTATTTCTCCAAAAATCTAGCCTGGGTTCAATTATGGATTATTGTTTTAGTTTTATTCTGAACACAGCTTTTTTCCCTAAGTTCTCAGACTGTATTTGCATCTCTTTGTACTGTACAAATAGTGCCTTCCTCTAAAACAAATTGCTGACACATAATGTTTAGCTAAGTGGTTAAAAATGTGTAAATGTTATTTTTTTTCCATTACACTTTGTAGACCAAGACGTGCGCTGATAAAAAAAAAGAAAAAGAAGGAAAAAAAGTCACAGAATCCTAAAATAGTCAGGGATTGTTATTGTCCTCACCATGTACACGGCACAGAACTCAAAAACGTAGGGCCCGTTAAAAGTCTAATTCAAAGCTTTATTTACTTGTGAATGTACTGTAGAAGTCGAATATTGTTTGTATGCATTTCTAATAGCTACGAAGCAAATTCTGTCATGTGTGATTTTATTTTTAGTCGAGATGAGTTATGATAGTAGAAGTTGAAATCATGAGTTAAAGTCAGGGCTTTCATTTAAATGCTTTATCTATCAATCATATTCAAAGTTTAGGTCCAAAGTTGATTGCGCCTTGTCTGAGCATTAATGATTTTGTAATGATTTTGGCTGTGTTATGTAAGCATATAAGTATATTTTGTGTACTTGACTTGCTACTGTGTTGACCATCTTCGTGGATAGTACGCTACTACTTCACGTCAATGAAAAGTGTAACCTTGTGTTGTGCGGCCTCACTCACAGTTGTTTTCCATACGTTTCTATCTCTGTCAGCTCAGCACCTGTGATGAGATTGTCCCACCTCAGTGCTGGTAATCCTTCACCACTTTGTCTTGATTGAATTGGACAGATAATCCACCTTGCAGCCTTATGTTGACAGCTGCATAACAAAAGTCACCCGGGGGTTATCGAGTCCAGCTGCCTTTAAAAAGTAGGCCTAAAACGGACCATTCTACATCTCTAAAAAGTATGCAATTCTAAGTGTGCCTTTTATATGGTGGTAGGAATCCTTTGGCTATAATAAAAGTACATTTTGAAAACATTTGGACCTTTAGGCCTGCTCCTTATTGGCCCCTTTTTCCAAAAAACTGTGACAAGATTGTTTCATTGAGGTACTGGGCTAAAAATATATTTTAATTTCTTTGTATCAAACTTATCAATGTTGTTGTATTAGAAAAAATATATACAGTTGGTAAATTAAAATGTTACTGTTCTAAATATGTGTAGTGTTGTGTGGCTTATAATTTTGTTTTTGATTTCTTAAGTGCTACACTAGTTTGACATGTAGCAACTGCACTGTGCAATATTCAACAATATATGAGGACTGGGAAATGATTATTGTTTGGATGTAATGTGTGTCTTAGCAGTTTGCGGTTGTTTTCTTCCCCCCTCTGGTTCTCAGTGAGTTTCGATGTGACTAAGCCTTATGTACTTTGTCACAAAAAGCGGGTTCCTTCTTGGTGACTCTTATTGGTTAGTGTCAAATTATGAATTAATGGCGTACTATGTCAAGATTCACTTTGAATTAAAAAGGATATTTTGCTTCAATCATTGTGTTTGTCTTTTATAACACATAATTTCTCTCTGCACCCAGTTATTATCTCATGTATATATGTTTATTACAATTCTTCAAGAACAGTGACCACACTCAAAATACATTTGACAATCTGAAAGTGAGCTTTTTGCCCTTGTCTCCCTCGCTGTCAGACAATAAAGTGTATCTCAAGAGACCTGCAAAAATACAAGATCATGGACTGAAGACGACACTCAACATTTTGTCAAAAATACTGGAGTAGGAAGCCCCGCCCTGATTTAACACCAGGGGGCGCTGTTTCCCTTTTAGCTCAGACATGCACTTTTCTTTCATCCAAATTCGAATGTGACTTATTTACTTGGATCTATTTGAATATATGGAACTCCACAACCCGCAGATTATGTCAAAGGAATTGATTTGCTCCATAAATAACCTAACCAATAACACACAGACTGATCTATAAACCTTTTGTTAGTACAAAGTTTGAAGCCTATTTATGAACGCATCAAAATAAAATGTGTCACTGTGCAGACTAATGCCAATCAAATTCCCCATAAAACACACTGTATTAGTCTAGAGTGGGCTGTGATTTATTTTGTCACGATAACCGCTCAGCCCCGCAGTTTTATGTTGAAGTCTGCGCTTGTGATTTCCGGTAATGTGGCGGTCTTGACGCACCGAGATGGGGCGCGCTTTCGCCTTGCGGTCGCAGTAGGACCTTTTCAGACGCGCGGAGGTGCACAGCGGCAGCGCCTTTGTTTTTCATCCCTCCAGCAGCTCTCCGCTCATGGCGAGCCGAGCCCCGACTGTCCGCGGCGGGCGCACCTTGGTCGGATGCCTTTCTGCAGCTCAGCGCCTTTAGATGTTCCCCTGTCAGGATTAAGTGGTGACCGATGGCTCCCAAACACGCGCTCCTGTCCGGGGT
This sequence comes from Eucyclogobius newberryi, assembly GCF_026437365.1. Taxonomy (NCBI): domain Eukaryota; kingdom Metazoa; phylum Chordata; class Actinopteri; order Gobiiformes; family Gobiidae; genus Eucyclogobius; species Eucyclogobius newberryi. The sequence continues at coordinate 22,312,615 of NW_027316389.1, forward strand.
CGGCGGGCTTCAGCGCAAAGACGACCCGCGCTCTGTCTCCCAGTCCGCCGCAGCCGCATGGACCCGCCGCTCTTCTGGCTCCAGGAGCGCGGGCAGGGGACGCGCGCAGAGGCGGGACGGGATGCTGGCGCGGAGGACTGCGACCGTGTGCGCGGTGCTGATGCTGGTGATGCAGGGCTCCGCGGCCGCTGGAGGTAAGAGTGATGGGGAGCTGTCCAACCTGTAAGAGTGGACCTGGAAGAGCAGTATACCGTTCAGAACACAATTATGAAACATACATGGCTACAGCTTTGTCTCCTTTTTTAATTTAAACTTTCTTATCCTTCACCGTCGAGCCTATATTAGACATTTGCAGCTCCATGATAAGCGCAATGAGGGGATGTGCAGAGGAATTTAACATGATATAGCATGAGTTATTAACGTCTACTTCCCATCTGTTCTGTTAGATCTGCTTTGTTGTTTGATGATGGTGAATGGCCTTGAGATTTTACATTTGAGTCTTAGTTTCATTTGACTGCCGCTGTCCTCTTTTCATATAGAAAAAGCATGTATTGACGTGATTCATCTTTTGGAGACGCTGGTACAGGTATATTCAGCACCAGCAGCAGCTCAAATGTACATCTGCATCTGTTCTTTAAGGTCTGCTTTGTTGTCTGCTGATGGCGAATGGCTTTGATTTTGCATTGCATTTTAGTCTTAGATGTAGATGAATTTGGCGGTCGCTGTCCTCTTTTCATATAGAATAAATGAAAAGACAGTGTAGATTATAGGTTATACTCAGCAGTGATTAACTACAAGTTCCATGCCTCAGTAAAGCACGGTCAGAAAGACTTAAAATGCTGTTTTCTATGTGAATGTGTTCACAGCAACGCTCAAAAAGTCAGAATCGTTCTGACCTGGTCTAGTATCCAGACATAACCTCACCCCAGAAAACCCATTCAACTTCTTTACGTTTTAGCTTTTATTTTATTTATTTCTGTGCGTACTCTAATGTTTCAACTCCAACTCACAGGGGAAGGGACATTTAGCGCTGAGAAATAATTTATTTAGTCCACTCCTTTCTGGAAAACAATGCCTCGCTTCTGAGTCCTTTGTTGAGCAAAGGCATAACATTCTATGAGATGTAGCCAATGCCGAAATTATTGTATTAACAAATTAAATTAACTATTGGCTAAATAAATAACAATGAGAAAAAAAAGAAAATTATTTTTTGCAGCTGTTTGAGGGTTATGTAACAGAAATGGTAAATGGTTGGATATTTTGAGGAATGATATAGGTTTGTCAAATACCCAGATTCTAATCAATATTAAAACTATTCAATCTAGATACAAATACCATTGTAATATATATTACTGTGGTATCAAAACGTAATGTAAAGCCTTTTTCTTAGTATCAAAATCAAGTTTGAAATGTTAGCGTGTAGTGGTGTTTTTTTTAATACTATATTGTTGTGTCCTTAAATCACTTGTGTGTTTGTGCCATGCACATAGAGGACTCTTCTTCCACTTCAGGCTCTGTTTGCCTTGGATCCAGACTGAATCTCCCTGTATATTCTATAGAGACCATCTCAGTCGCGTCGTCACCTCCACCGCTGCGTCTCAGGCCAAACTACAACAGAGCCGTGCAATCAAGTTTGTTTATTTCAGTTGATCTCAGACACATGGGAAGCGGCTTAGCTCATTCATCATCTGCCATCTCATCTCAGATCATTAGAGTTTTGTGCTTCACTCATTGACTCTGCATAAATCTGCAACATTTTTCAGTCCCCTGTGATATTTGTTCTGTTCTTTTTTGCCATAAGCGGCCATATTCTTTTGATACAGACTGACAATGCGTGTACCTGTGACCAGACTCACATCTTCATTGGAGAAGTGCTTATTCTTCACCAGGTCAAGCATCTGTATGATCAGCACTAAAATGTTTGCCAAGGAACATCTGGCCACATGATAACACTTTGTGTGTCACTTTTTTTTGTCTGAGGACTCTACAGCTCTGTAGACGCTAGTGACTACAACAATACAACATCACACAGACTTTTATTCATGCTGTGGTGTCTTCAGATGGCCACCACCACAGGGATGACGTGGTCTCAGGAGGACGTGGTGTTCTTTGGCACCGGGCCTAATGTACGCTGTGTCTTAAAGGCCCTTTAAGTTTTCAATAATCAATCGAGACAATTTGGCAGCGCTGCTTGGCTTACTGACATCTACAGAAAGTAATATAATTGGTGGCCGTCCTGTCAGTGGAGGTAAAAAAAAGCAACTTAAACTTAAGAAAAAGACATTACATTTACATTTCTGATTTACAGCTTTTGTGCTGCTTCACTCTATTCACTATTGAAAAGCTGTTGGTAATGATGGCCACATTTGTATTCATTGCCCACCGTTTTTGTTATCTGAATGAAATGAGGGATCAAGATGCCGGTTTGGAAAAACATTTTACCGCCCACTCACCCTTCACCTAAGCCTCTTCTCGGTTTTGTTGCCGTGTGCAGTGCTCAGGCCAAAGAGAAATCCTTCCACATTTGAAAGTGCCTTGTGTGTATTTTTTGCCATAAAGACGCGTGGGAGGTTTGTACCGGAGAGGTTTGTGCGTCCATGCGATTTGGTGCGTTTTTGTGGGACATTCGGACGTGTGTAGGTGTCGTACTTTAATAGGTTTACAGAGATGTTCGTCCTCAGTCAAAGGATCTATTGGCCGTCGTTGCCATGGGAACAGATCTGCAGCTAGTATTTTTCTCACAGTGTGTCTGTGTTTGTCAGTCAGGGATTGAAATAACCTCAGAGTAAGTGCCAAGTTGGAGTATGTTGCCTGCTAATCGAATTGCATTTGTAGGACTTGAGCTGAATTCACAATTCACAAACAGGGACTTCGTGTTACACGTGTTTACACGAAGTCCCTGTTTATTTTAAACCAGGAAACACTTTAAGACAAAAAACTGGTTCACCCTAAGGACAAGTTGCCAACTCAAAAACAGAGCAATGTAGTTTATTCGATCCAATGCAGTGAAGAAAGCTGTAAAGAACGTTACATAGGTGAGACAAAACAGCCTCTACACAAGAGGCTCTATCAGCACAGAAGAAATACAAGTTCAGGACCTCAGAGTGCCGTGCATCTCCATCTTGAAGCCTCTAATCACTCGTTTGAAGATGGTGAGGTGAAGGTTTTAAGCAGGGAGAAAAGATGGTTTGAAAGAGGAGTCAAGGAAGCTATTTTTGTTAAAAAGAAAGACCTTCTTTAAACAGGAATGGAGGGCTAAGGTTTAATCTTCCTGGTATCTATAATGGTTTACTGAACCCCTGGAAAGGTAGAAGACCAGGACCAGGACATTTAGATGCTAATCAGGTACTCAGGGTGGTTGAGCCAGGGTCTCACAAAGACAAAGAGGATTCTAATAGGCCATTAAGATTCTGAATAGGCTAGCTCGGTAGATACAAGGGGGGAGTTTCTGTTGAAACAAACAACTCTTTCTACTTCAGGAAGGCTCCGCCCAATGGGCGGGTCTTACCACAGAACAGTATTAATATCGGAGTTCTCGATCTAAATTCTTTTATTGACAATGACTCTTGGATGAGAGTCGAAACGTCTATTTTTTCAAACTGAGTCCAGATGACTACAACTGAAGCTTTTTCTACTATGGAACACGCCTGGACGAATGAGGGATTACACCGACATATTTCTAGAATTATATGTAATCATTTCAGATGGAGGATATTGGCCTATAAAACATTATGGGAGAATGACGGTTTATCCCCTCTAAATATATAAAAATAAAAATGCACAAATGTTGAACCCTATCATCATTGGGATTGGCTCCACAAAATTGTCATATTAATCTTATGGTTATTAAGTCCTTTCATCCATCCATTTTCTACCGCTTGTTCCCTTTCGGGGTCGCGGGTGACTGGAGCCTATCCCAGTGACTTCGGGCCTTAGGCGGGGCACACCCTGGACAGGGGCCAACTCGTCACAGGGCCAACACAGAGACATAAACATTACAGACAGTTCACGCTCACATTCATTCACTAGGGCCAATTTAGAGTTACCAATTTTTACCTAACACATGCATGTGTTTGGACGGTGGGAGGAGCTGGAGAACCTGGAGAGAACCCACGATAACACGGGGAGGACATGCAGACTCCACCCAGAGAGATCATGTGATGTTGGTCTGGTCCGGGAATCAAACCCATGATCTCCTTCTTGGGAGGCGATCATGGGTTCGATTCCCGGACCAGACCAACATCACATGATCTGACATGATAAGTCCTTTCAACGGACAGCAATCACTCAGCAATCAATTCTGCTGACAAAGAAGGACATATTCTGTCCCAGTGTTTCTTCCATGTGGACAGGGAAAATAACCCGTTCAAAACATCGGCGCACGATTTTAAACTATAAGTATTCTCTAATGTTGTGGTGTCACATTTGCACAATATATCTCCCAAACAAATATCCTAAAAGGTGGGCAAGTCTGATTTTCTTATTTTTATTGTCTTTGGTGAGCGCTAGGACAAGCAGCCACACAATACTATGTCTGTATTTGAATGAAGTTGACAAATCCAGTTAAAAATATAGAGTTACAGGCTATGTCATCATGTGTGGAACATCACTTGTTGGAGTCGCCACGTCAAGCTACTTTTTTCTTTTTTTTTCTTTTTTCTGCAAGACATGGAGAATAGAAAAAGAAAATAAACTATTTGAATTACTTTACTTAAACATTGGACCTGTTTTATTGTGTGCATCATAATCTAATGAATCCCCCACGTTGTTCCCTATTCTGCTTTAAGTCAGCTTTAGTGAGTTTGTGTGAGACTGTTGGTTCCTCAAAGCCCAGAGCTGCTGTTTAATACATGGAGTGTGTCAGATGGAGACTGTGATGATGGCTGACAGTTATAACCACGTACAACCTGCTGTAGTCGATGTCAGCCGCTTGGCTTCAGAGAGATCGTCGCTCCGACTCCACGGCTCAGTTCATCGGTTTAGAAACCCTGACAAATTGAATGAATGGCACACGCTCCACGGTGTGCTCTTCATGCATCCAAGTAAATAACATTTCCACATTCAATCCAAAAGGCTCCCCAAGCCACAGTTCACTTCTGCTCAATTTATTTTACGTCAAAACAAGCCTTTAGACATAAAATATCCACAAACTGCAAACGGACAACAGGGCAGTAAACATTTAGAGCCACTTCCTGATGGTTCTGAACGCTGCCTTTTTATTGCATTTGGACAAAAAGGCTTTCAAAAAAAGAATCCATTAAATACATGCACAAGATAAAGAAAGCTCTTCCCAGTGCAGCAAAGCAAATCTTCCACCTTTGCATGAATAAATATGTAAAAAGGCATTTTTCCATATCATCAATACATGAAGAAATAATTGTGAAGAAAATGCATCTGGTTCCACACGAGTTCGGTCTTGCCTGGGGACCACTGCAGTTCTATAGACAGCAAAGAAGTGAAAGTACAGCATTAAGAGATCAGCTAATGCAGTGTCATCCAAATGATTTTCTTGATATGACCGAAATCAAATACGCATATCTAAGAAACATAGCACTGTGCAATCAAATGAAGTAAGACAGTAAACCACTAACAAGGTCCTCATTAAGTTGCTGCATAGTGCATACACCTATGGCTGGGTGCATTTCAGTTTTTTTTCAAGTGTAACTAAGTGCTTGGACAATACAGTACGGGTGCCTGTTCTGTGTATTTATATATATACTGTATGTATCTAGTAAAACAAATCAGAACCATTATGTAGTTTTCATTCATTCGTTTATTTGTGGTGACACTGCATTAAAACCTTTTATAATGCACTCCTGTAGCACCCACCAGGCATAAATACTCGCTGTCGAAAATATGTATTAATTGGTACCTGTTTTCAATACTGGCAGTACCTAAAGTATTTCTGGGCTACCACACGGGTACCTTTAAACAGCACCCAGCCCTTCACACCTCAAAGTTAGGTTTCTTGAATATAGCTGGAATTAGATCATTGCTTTTGTCAGGTTGTTTTGACTGAAGCAGAATAAAAGGTCTGTTATACCATTGTTTTTGCGCTGCACGGGTGCTGTGCAGATACACGATTGTTGCTGCTTCATCCTCGCTCCATTGTTTTCCACCAGAATGTGCAGCTCATCTTAAATTATCCTCTAAATGTCTAAAAGCCTGTCCAGATATGAAGAATTCCACTGTCAGCCCTAAAGCTGCGCTGTGGCTCCAACTGAACACGTTGTAGATATTCACATAAGTTAAACAAAAGTGCGACACCAGATTCATTTATCCTAAATATTGCATGCCCCGTCGCTCTGCTCCGACACGCTCAAGGACACGTACAGTGCAGCCTTAATTAAAGACAGCTGTTTGTGTTGCTCAGCGCTGCTGCTTCATCACCACCACCACCATCATCACCATCACCACCACCACCATCATCATCACCACGAAGACCTCTGGGTGCCCCGTTTCTTTCTTTCACAGTCAGACCGATGTGAGGTGTAGCGGCACATACAAACATATCCTGCCAGGAATACAGCCAAGGCCGTAGATCCCGCATGTGGTCCCGGCGGGGGTGGGGGGTGTGGGTGGGTTTGTGAGGGGCGGCTGGGTGCTGCAACATCCTGGCACATGTTCTCGGCATTAAAGCGGCACAGTCTCATTTTGCCCTGGCTGTGCTCTGCTGCGCTCGCCTCTATGCCACTCTGATTATGCACCGCTTGAGCCTTTCACACCAACAAGAAAGGAACGTTTGCAAGAGCTTGTCATGACATGCTAAAATATTAGAGAAATATATAGTGTTCAAGTGAGGCTGCTGAAAACATCGCACATTTACCTTTATAAATGCAGTTTAACAGCAAAAATGTAATGAAACCAAATGTCGCTCAGTATGTTGTTTTCAAAATTTACTCTGTCACTTAAAATCAAACTGTAGGGTTAGGCGAAAGTTACAAAAAATAATATAGATATATTTTTCTTTTATTATCTCATATTCCCATATCCGATATCCATACAATATTATGGCTATCCATCAGAAATGTGACTGTAAAACGCATTCAAAAGTATAACAATATAACCTTTCTACCTTTGCTTGCACTGTTTTCAGTTTTATTTTGTGTTTGTGCTCTTTTTGCAGCCTTCAAAACAGTTTTTATTATAGACTCTATACTTAATATTAAAATAACCAAAATTAAACCTTTTCAATATATCTGCCACCTGTACAGTCGCTCTCTCATAGGAGGATTTATGATACACTGTCAGATAAAATGCCTTTTCAAATCTTTTCTGTAACCTTTCTGTATTGTACTGTATCCAGTTTAAAAAATACCAGATTTTGTCCTTTAAGTGTCCACTTTGAGTCCTGGTCAAGTCTTTTCTAGAGCACAAAGAAGACACATCTCTCGTTCATATCAGTTACAGCGCTGTTTTTGTTTTCAGCAGCAGATTATGGCTCACATGTGCTCGGTTGATCATCAGAGATTGGAGATTGTGTAACGCTGCCTGCTGGGAAGTTTAAGTACATCTCGGTCTGTTGCTAGGCAGGGACAGTGCAAAGAGGCACCTGTGCATTTTAATGGCGCGGTGGCCTGATGCTGCTCTTATCTGGACTGTCGGGATAATATCAAGCGCTCCTTTACATACTTATAAGCAACTTGAACAGCCAATCCATCCTTCTGTAAACATGTTAAGAATACAAACGCACTCTGAAATCCAATGTGTTGAAATGAATGACAAATTTTACGCATCATGAAAGAGGATTTACTGAGAACATACACTCTACGTTATACCATGTCTGTGTCTAAATTAGAGGCACGCCATATAGAAGAAAAATGAATGTCTCGATATATATTTGCTTAGTATCTCAATAACAGTAGTCAAATGATACTGTCAATCCAACATACTATGTTAAAACATGTCTTTGAACATTTTAGTTTAAGAGGTTTGAGTATCAGACTAAAGCGAAATGTCCATCAATCTTATTCCCTTATTTGAATGTCTAAAATATCACTTGATTAATTTTTAACCCTAACCCATCACAGTATTGGTTATAGTTTGCGTTTGGGAAGCTTTAACAACTAAAAAATGACACGTAATAGAGTCTGGGTTTGCTTAATTTTCTTAGAGCTCCTGTGTCCGGAATGAGGTCACCACCAATTTGAAGTGAATGGGTTAAAGTACCGGTAAATACCACAGTAGCAGTAAATAAGTCTGCCATAAAGGGACAATGAAGTGTAGCTAAACTCAAAAGTCCCATTTGGCCACCCCCTTTTTCTATCCACTTTCACTAGAGCTTCTTTTCTACTCACAGAGTTAAAGCTATTTCTGGGGCGAGCGTTTCATATGCAGATGGGAAATATCTCCCCAGCCTCGACATTGAATACATTATGCACGGCAGCTCTGCATTACAACACACGGGGAGGCAGAAGCACTTTTCTATAAATTGTTTTTTATAATCCCAATTAGTCGCACTGTGTTCTGCCCCCAATGTGTGGGTACTGAGGCAGGTTTCATGTTGCACCGAAGAGCTGGTTATTTCATGAGCGGCGCGTTGTTGACATGTGAAGGCCTCTGCTGTTTGAAGCTCAGAGTGTCATGCTATGTGCTAACGTGTGTGAGGAGGAGCTGATAATGACGCGCTGCACTTGTTTCTGTGTAGAGAAATATAGAGAACTAGATAAATGCCGCTGACTGGACCCAAGACCGGCCCAATGAGTAAACTGGTTAACTAAACTAAAGCCCTAGTGCAGATAATGCTTTGGATTTCAGTGATTGTGTTGTGTTTGATGGAACAATTTATGGCTTGTTGAATAACCCATGGGTATATGACATTAATGTATTTATACTTTACAGCTTGCTATTCTTCCTGGCAGTAAAAGGTTCTTAATTTTGAGGAATAAAATGTTATGTTTTTTTGTTTTTTGTGTTAATAAATGCTGATGAGAGAAGAAGAATTAGAATTAATATTGGAAGCAATAAAATGAAAAAATGGGAACAAATTTTTTTGAGACTGATCCATATGAGATTTTTGGCTCTTCCTTGTATTATAACTTAATGAAATGCAATATATAGTAATGGTATAAGTTAGTAACAATATAAAAGTTGTAGAATTGAAGGAAATGTTGTTTTTTTTATTTTGTTGTAATGGCCAAACGGCACACTTTGCAGACAGTAGACACATGTAAATCTCCTGTGTCAATCATAATAACATCGGGGAATTGCACTAATAAACGTCCAGTCCACAGAATGTATTAGCTCATTTTCAATGTCGGTTCTCAATTCATTAGGGAGAGGCGCAGAAGTACCGAGCACTTTCCACCGCTAATGTTGAGTCGGATGATTGAATAGATGAAAAGGCATTTGGATGACCCCATCTTGCTGTAATTTCTGTGAGCTGGTGTGATTCTTCTCTTACGGGGAGCAAATAATTGGCATTCCCTCCGATGGAGAGGACACAGAGACAGACAGCCTGAGGACAGCTTCTCCGCACTTATCAACACTGTCACTGATTACTGAAGAAATACGTTTCTAAATATAGATAGAAGTACAGAGATGGGATCATACATCATATAACGGACATTAAGGGACGAACTGCCGGGTTTCTGGTGAGCAAGCAGCAATTTTAATAAAAGTAACCCAACTATTTACTTATACGGGGTTATTTCATCTAACACAGTGAAGATGAGAGAAACTTTATATGTCTATAAGTCTATTGGTTGATACTGATGGTGATTGTGTTGAGATGACAAAATCCTAGCTCTAGTTCTTGTTTTCAGATTCTAGAATGTAATGATCATGGGAATGGGGATTATTCGGATAATCGATTATTCAGCTCACAAAATGACTAGTACTAAACAGTTATAAGCGTTGACATTGTTGGCAGCAATAGTTAGTTATTTCTGTTTAATCTATACGACAAGATAGTAAAAATATGCATTACGCACTTTGTAATCTAGCTGACAATATAAGTACTTTTTCATTCAGAAAGTTTGATCCTAAAGCTTGCAAAGAAGGGGTTGCTGTTAGACTTGTGAATGAAGGTGAATGAAGGATTTCACTGCTTTTTGGTCAATAATCGTGAATCGTGATGTTTCTTCTCACAATAATCATTACACTTCAATTTTGTATCACGGCGCTAATGTTATGTATATTGCTTTTTTAAATACATAGGGCTTTTCTTAGACAGGAAAGGCGAGCGTGAAATGGGGGGATGAGAGAGAAGGGAGGACATGCAGTAAATAGTCGGCTTCAGGATTCGAAGCTACACTTGGAGCCTGGCTTACATGTGCTGTGACTTAACCACTCTACCACTGGGAAGCACTAAAACTATACATTTTAATACACACATTGAAAATAGGAGAAAAAGGTTTCCCATTCATCTTTTGTATAACCCCCTAAAATCAGCCAAACCTCTCTAACACAAGTTACGTCTGGAGTAAAAATCTGCTGCTTCAGAAATGAGCTGTTTGACTTCAATCGTAAAGCGATAGCAGTTTCTACACGTTTTTTTTT
>NW_027316389.1:22328114-22433114 GCF_026437365.1 Eucyclogobius newberryi
ATTACTATTTCGTTACCACCACATAGTATTGGCTAAATCATGTGAACGTTTTGGCAGAATCAAGTGAACAGGTACTATTTGGTGGGAACAAAACAGTCATTTGAGGCCACAAATTAGAAACCTTCCACACCCGCCGCACCTGAAGGAAGGGCTCATTACTCCTGATAATGCAACTAGTTAAAATGACCCTTTTCATTACTTCTGAGGTTTTGTTTTTAAATGAGTTTTTGTAAAAATAATTAAATAATAAAACGATTTAGCCTATTTTAAATTGTTTATCCTATAGCAGATTTTAATTGTTTTTCTTTTTGACTTTTATAGGTTGTTTTATCTCTGTTCATTGTTTTATGCTGCACCGAATCACCAAAGCAAGTTCCTATGTTTGTGAATTCTGTTCATTGACAATGGCAACAAAACTTTTCTGACTCTGAAAACACTTGGGGAGAGCATTGTTGTTTTTGTTACTTTGAGAGAAGAAACACATTTAAGTAGTATTAGTTCAATCTCATTCTTTACCTTTGTGCAATATTTTAGAGCTGCACAACACAATTGACAAAGCATGTACTCCTGAACTACCACTCTATCTTTGTAATCGTGAGAAACAAATTGATACCTCCGTGTTTTCCCTGTTATCTGTCATTATTTTTATGTCTTGATTGTGATTGTATTTAACACACAAAAGGCATCAGTGGCATCGTGTCATGTCCCACATGATGAAGCACATACAACAGTGCGTCACCACAGGGGACACAGAAAGGGCAAAACCCTAAGGAGCTGCTCGCGGCCAATCACGTCCTCCGCCTGCTCTGATAGGCCGAGACAGTCACATGGTCATCCTGCAGCAGTTTTGGCATGTGTTTTACAGCCAAATCAATAGAGCATCTCACACATGCAATATTTAAAGCTTCTCAGTCAGAGCTGGGATGTTTCTCTTCGATATGCTCTGCCTAAGTGTGTGTAAGCTTGTTTAATTGGCCACTTGAATTAAAAGGATGTCAGGAACAAATTAGAGCTTTAGGACTTATCTTTGTTGAAGCGTTGCAGTGCATTTGTGTTGCAGGCACCATTTGACCTGTTCTAGCCTATAAAATGTTTCCAATTAATTACATAAATATAGTGTGATATAGTTATCTTTGGATTGTCAAACTAAATCTATACACCTATTTTTATCAATGCTGAAAAAACAAAATTGGACAGTTTTAGAATGGTCCATGTTACTAGATACTAATTACTAAGACGATGGAAAGCAAAGTGTTTTTGGTCTCATAATCAGCACTGAATACCTAAATACCTTGCTTGACATTTTAGTATTGTAACAGTAATTTAACTATTCACACATTTCTGTACAAGCCAGTACTGAATACAAAACAAACTAACTAGTCTGTAAATCATTTAATCAAACGCCAACCAATGGGCCAGTGGTTCTGAATGCTCTGCTAAATTCATATCAGTAAGACAAAATTGAAGTTTATCTATAACCTTATTACAGGGAACTTGCTATGATACAACATCCCACCAGATCACAAACTCTCCATTTTACCAGGGCTGATAATTGAAATCAAACAGGTATGAGAGTAGTGTTAAAGTAAAACTGTTTTCCTGTATAATTATATAATGGTTAGGGTTAGATATGAATATATATAATTTAATTAATTAGGATGTCTAAAATAACAGTAGCCAATACTCCTCTGCAGATCAATAATACACCTCATACAATAGTTTTTCAGACAGTTGAAAGCCATCCAACGTTTTGAACTTTTGAACTGTAAACTATTCCCAGTGTAAAACTCTGCTGGACATCTTAAAAAGAGAACAGCCAGGGCCAACTTCAGCACAACAGCCTCATGAATCTGTGAGCTGTTCACTTCTATAGCAAACATTCTTCAAAGACATACGATTAACATCCTGTATTCTGATGGTGCTCTTACAAGATATAACACGCTAATAACTTAAACCAATGGATATTTAACTCTTTTCCTTGAGTGTTCCTTCACATTATTTTAAGCTCTTTATTTTTCACTATTTATCAATCATCCCACTGCCAAACAGCCTTCTTTCTGTATTAATTACACACTGTTGTCTACTCATGATCTGATCTTGTGTGAAGTGGTCCGCGTACCAATTTGCTTCACAAATGTATTGATACTGGTAATAATCTGGCAGCATATCGTAAATAAAAACTTCCACGGACACTTTCCAGTAATTCTGAAGGACTTAACTGAACAATTATTGCTTCTACAATGTTTTAGTCGTCACAGTCTATTGAAAACCCTGAATTGTATGTCTCATTAATTGCAGTGCAATTTGATGCTGACCTTCCTCTGACCTATGACGTTTTTGAGTGTTGCTGCTGCACACATTTTTTAGAGGCGCGAAACGAAAAACAGTGTTTGAAGGCAGGTCCCAGTGGCTTTGCTGTGCTGACATGTGCACTCTGAAGAGCACGCCGCTGTAGCCCAAGCCAAGTTAACTGCACCACTGTCCCCATCACAGGAAACAGAATAAAAAGCATTAGTCCTAAATTGCCCTGATAGTTAAAGGTGCATTATGCAGGGTCAACTACCTGCTTGTTGCCAGGGAGTTGTTATTGCTCTGACAGATAATGTTAGTGTTAGTTAGTTCCCCTTTAAGCAAACATACTACCGTAGATGTTTTGTGAAAGATAAGTATCCATATGGACACATACATTGTGGTTTTACAACACTAACATGTAGTCTACTATTTGTGTCTGTGTAGTTGTGCAGTTTATTTCGCTGTGAGGTAGCAGCGAAATAAACCGCAGCAGATTTGGACCATATTAGATAAGAGGGAGAATCTATTGACCTTTACGGCACCTGTTCACTACAGCTACACCACTAGTATTCCAGCGACCGTGCCTCTGCGCCACATTAGAAAGGGGCTTGGCCTTTAACGGAAACAGTTTGAGAAAATTACATTTAAAATGGATGTGTCTCACTGTGTGAAATTATCATGGAATAACAGAGGATCTACAGTGACACAGAAGAGGCAGTCACACACGCAAGGGCCCATGGGAACAAAACAAGCTCTTTCATCTCCATCAGGTGAACTGCTACTTAATGTACGCTCTACACCTTTTTACTTTTCTTTGAACACCACTACTAATTTGTCAGTTTATGTTGGTATTGTTATTCATTAATGATTTTCCTCTGTGCAGTATATCACAACGAATTACATTTGCCATTTATTGTGAGGATTTTTGAGAAAAAAAAATATGGTTATTTAATTTACTTAAATTTCAAAGGCTTCAGTAGAGCTGGGCAATATGACAATACAAATCAAGTTGTGATCTGATCCCAGTGACAGTCTGCTATTTTGATTAAGATTGTCATAATGTGATTCCTAGCTTTTCTGTTTAATGCAGCTCTAAGCTTAATCCCAATGACGTGTGAATTCTCAGAAAAGGTAGATAGTTGTAAATAAATGGACAGTAGGTCACCCTTGTAAAGGAGGTCTCCATCTCAATGGGTTCTTACCTGGTTAAAAAAAGGTTAATAAAGAAATAAAAATATATATTCGGTGTCTGACTTGAAACAAAAAACATGATCAGAACCATGAGCATAGAGTTTGTAGTAAATATGCACACTGGGTTTTTACAGTTTACAGTGTGAACCAGAAGGTCTCTGCTGCTTATAACTAGGTCTGATGACCCAGCAAATGCCCAGAGCAAGTCACATGACTTAGCAGCACCAATCACACTGATGCATCTGCAGCATACACGCAGTGTCTTCTGAGTGTATTTTTAATTACTACAACATGAACATACACTCAAAGCATTGTGCAAATTACATTAATTCCTCAAGGTAAACAGGACAGAAGTATTATGTCAGATACATTTGTACACATATACAGTAGTTACTACTGTATATGTGTACAATATGATGACAAAATGATGGTATGTGTCAGGTAAATACTACTGAGTAGTATTTACCTGACACATAAATACTACTGAGTAGTATTTACCTGACACATACCATCATCACTCGATGATCACATACAGTAAGTTAGCCTCAGTAGTATTGTGTGATGTAACACAACACTCACAATATTATTTAAGTTATGAAACATTTTCAACAATCTTCCAACAATAAAGCACATATTTATTTGCTGTACATGCAAATAATAAATTGTGATTGTAAACAATTGATATTGTTGAACCCACAAAATGTCTATTTTGGTTGCTTTGGTGACCTTTGAGCTTGTTAGCAGCCTGTTGTTTGTCGGGCTGCCATGTTTCCTCTGCCTGAGCCAATGGCAGGTAATAAGCGGAGCACACTGTTCCCTGCCCTGCTCTCAGACACACAGCTCAACAATATTTTCATTTTCTAACCATAAAGTCAAGCAGCAGCAGCAGCTGGTCTGAATGGTGCCAGACAGGCTGATAGTGATAAGGAGCACAGGTAGAACCAGTGCCAGATTCAGGCGCCAATAACACCTCCAGCAGCGAGCCATTTGAACTGAGCTCGCTGTCAGAACAGAAGCAGTGCCAGAAACCTTCAAGGCAATCATCTGACTGTTGTTAATGCCCCAACATCTACATGGTGGACACAGTGTCCATGAGGATAAAATGGGGCAAACATACATAGGTTTGGTCTCAAACAACAAAATAAATGAAATAGAAAATAGATGTATTATAAAAATACAGGGTCAAATTACACCATGCAGCCTAATCCACACTGCCAGTTAAAGAGTTTATGGGTCCATGTTCCACTATCTGTTCATATTGGTTTTGATCCTGGCTCTTATCATAAGCTGTGTAAATACAGGAAGTGATTTGGAGATATCTGATTTGTTTTCTGTCTCTGGGGATTGTGCTGTCAAGTCATCAGTCCAAATGATGTCCGTGCATGTTTTTATAAAACCTTCCTGGCACATTTGGCTTTACTCATTTGGTTCAGTTCAGTCAGTCTAACAGACATGTACTATATGTATTGACTGATATTGTGTGTGATTGGTTTAACTTGCTTGTAAATGCTTGTAAATTTATACAGTATCAGTTTAAAATTGAAATTTGTATTAAGTGTTTCTGTATAATGCTTATTTTGCTTATATTTTTTAAACATTCGGGCAATATATATTTAATCCTAATGGTCACCTGAGTGTCAACACTCAGGGAGTAAAAAAAAATCTTTCTTTTTCACTATATCTGAAAAAGTATATCTCCTGCCATGGTTGTGTCGTGTCGTTAGCACTCCCTCTCTCAGGACGTTACATGCAGCATGAGTTTTTTATAGGCCAAGAACACACAGTTTCTTTCTTCATCTGTGATGATGTTGCCGTGGTGACAGCATCCCTCTGGTTGCTGTGGAGACTGCAGAAATAACCCTGAGTTTAACAGTAGATTTACAGAAATGTTGTCCATTTGATTAGCACAGCTCTTTCCTGGACTTTTTGACATGGTGACATTTGTTCCCAGGGTTCTCTCCTATTGCTACACATTTATGGCTATTATTTTCTTGTCAGCCTTTCAGTCTTCGAGGAAACATTTCACAACATAATGAAATACTTGAAGTTGACACAGCAATTCATCTCTGCGAGTCTGGAGCCAAACTGCAAGAATATTTGGTTAAACAGCTGTAAAAATGACATTTCAGTTTGACATTTGGTGAATCTTAGTGCTCTCTTGTCCAAAATGGGTTAGGGTTAGGGTTAGGGTTAACAACACAAAGTGAACATGCATACACACTCTTAACTTGATCTTTACTGCAAGCAGCTTAGCCTCTAATTCGAAACCTTTGTTACTATTATGAGAAAGGACCATTGACTTGGTGGAGGTCTGTCCTTTCTAAGTGCTAGACCTTATTTGTTAACATTAAAACATTATTTTCGCAACCCATATACAGTTGGCTTTTAGAAAGGATGCCTTTATCAGTTTTTCTGTTGTACTCTGAACTCACTCACTTCCTTTTGAAAAGATGCTGTTTCCAGGCAGTTTCTCTTTTTGGCGGGTCTGAATGGAACAAATTGGAACAAATTGTACTTTCTTTATGTGCTCACAGACAATAGCAAGTGTGCCACTGCTCCTTTTTATTTTGGAGGTTCTGGAGGGCTTCGGACATTACATGAGTTTGTACTTGTCATTTGTGCCACAAAGACACAACATTGACATTACCTACTCCAGTCACAGTATGTGGTGCATAATTGCATTGAGAGTCAAAGGGCATCCAGCATTTGATTTATTATTATTCTATAATGCTTTTCCACCTTCATGGCACTCAAATGCTTTTCTATGCAATGTGGGTGAAGTGTCCTGCCTAAGGACATGACGACATTTCCTCTAGCTTCCCGACTGTGGTACCTGGTGTTTCAGCGGGCTCCTATTCAAGTACCAGGTCTATTTATTTTATTTTATCTATGTTGATTAATTGGTTTATTTTCTTTATTTTTAGGAATTGATGATATTTCCTCTAGCTGCCCCACTGTGGCACCTGGTGTTTAAGATAAGCCTTTATTTGGCCCACAATGGGCAAATTCCAGTTTCAGTGGTCTCTTTATTTATTTATTTATTTTACTGGAATGTTGGACAGAAAATATATTGCCCAGTCCTGAGATAGCAACAAGCTACAACCTGTAGTTCCTGGGCAGAGGTAAATTGACAGCAGGTTAACAGTGTGCAGATAATCCATAAAAAACAAAAAGTCCAATGACTTTGACTGGTTTTCTGTGACATCCCGAAAAAGAAAGACTTGTTTTAAAGTAAATATTGAGCCAACACCTATCCATATGAACCATATTCACTTCATTCAGTATATTGTACATAAATGTTTGAATGGTTTCAGGATCCTGTTGGATGCTGTTATCCTGTGACCATCTTTACTCCCACTGACCCATGAACGGCTCAAGTCGTGTGTTTCCACTATACTCCCACTCAAGTGAGCTTAATTAAGCACTTTTATCTCAATCCTAATCACATGGATTTTGCGATAAGAATAATTGTTAAGACACCATCTGTTTCTGTACGGCTTTATGTGGCAAGTTGTCAAGACGTTAATTGAGTTGGTTGAAATACTCTGTAAAGTAGAAAAATACCTTTATGCAAATGTAGGAGCTTCATCCTTTCTTTGTGAGCTATTCTAAACTGGGCCACTTGGCCCTTAGCACAGTCATACTTCCTATCCACCTGACGGCCCAAGCTTGTTTGTAGCTTTAAATATACCGGTACATCACAGGACTGAGAGGGCTGAAACCACAGACAAGCTCTGTTTATGTTGTAGATTTTGCCACAATGGACAGGGCACCTGGGGGTCAGTTTTTTCCCCATTGTTGACAATCAAAACCTCCCACAAGCAGCTGATGTAAGCTGATAGAGGCTTGGCATACATTACAGGGATACCAGAATATGCAGATGCCGTGGTCAATACGTAACTGTAATACAACATTAAAGCAATGTAAACAGCCATTTTAGTGCACTGTTCCAACATGATAATTCTGCTAATCTCTTTGTAAGCTCTATGATCTTTTTCATCCTCAAATACCCCTGTATGTTTTTGCCTGACAAATAAAATGGGTCAAGCCTGTTTGATCGAGGTCTAATCCACATTTTGGGTTGTTTGTTATATAGAAGCATTGATCCTGTCCATGTTGTGCTCTGTAAAGTGTTTTGTCAGAGGTCTGATGAGATCACATATGTTACTCTCAGCCTGAGCAGGTGGTTAACGCTCGGAGGAAAAGACACTCAATACACGGCTAACTGTTCCGCATATGGTATGGCCCTGAATTAGGAATGTTAATTCAAAATGAAGTCAGAGACACTGTGATAGTAATGCAACATATTTGAGTTGTGTGCCAGTTATTCAACAATACTGGGAGTTTCTTGTCTATTCAAGAATTTAATCAAGTATTGAGCATTTATGGCTTTTAGCTGTTGTTTCTAAACTACAGTATCTGGGCACGTTTTCATTTTGACTAATATGGCTGCAATCTCCTAAAACAACACATATTTACAGTGCAACTTACAACAACTTGTTTTACATTAAAGCATTTCCCTCTTCCTGTAGTGACAGACTAATCTTTTCTGTCTCTAATGTGAAGCGGAGACTCTTAATAATACTGCATGTGACCTAGGCCATGAAAATCCCAGTATTTAAAGCGGCAATGGATTAATGTCTTTTTAAATGGCGTTTGTGGTGTGACATCCCATAATAAGGAACAGGCTGTTAGGTTACTGTGGCTAATAGCTAGCTGGTTGTGGATGCTTTATAGCTGGTGTCCAGAGGATATACAGCGGCTGAGCTCTGAGCCGGCCACTTACCCACAATAGCCATCTTTTAATTAACCAGTTGCCCAACGAGAGAAAAGGCGTGCGGGAAGAGTGCATCCCTTATTACACCGAAGAAGATCCTATAAAACGTTAGTGATGTAAAGGTTTTAGTTTTTAAGAGAAGCCAACCTCAAATGAGGCCAAACGTCACATCAAATGACCAGCTGTAAAAATGTTTCATAAAAAATGGTGTGGTCAGTGAGGTGTCCAGTTCTTGTTCCATCTCATCTGTGTGCCACTAAAACACGGTGCCTTAAACTCGTATTGGACAGCAAAATGACATGTGTGCCATATCTATTGGTTTCAAGGAGGCTTTAGAAGAAATGTGGACAGTTCCCTGAATGGTGATAAATGCTGAAACTAAACGCTTTTACCTCATGTATTTTCCGCCATTTCCCTTTCTAAAACAGACATTATTATTTTTGTCCTTGGCAGAAAAGCCTCTTCACTCAACAATCCACACTCATAGTTCTTTCATTGTGTGCTTTTGACAAAACAATAAACTCCATGTTTGAAAACTAAAACCTCCAGATAATAAAAACACTTGGCAAGACATTCATTGACATGCATTCAATAAATATGATATGATTCAGAGGTAAATGCTCTTTCTCTTATATATCTTCCACATAAAATGTGTGAGCTTTTCCTGAATCCAGATTTATTACAGTTATTTGTCCCCACCATTTTCTTTCAGACTTTCACCAACATTTTGAGTTATTACACTGTCAAATGAGCAAAAGTATGGTGTGGTCTCTAGGAATTATAAATCCATGTCAAATTGCGCCTGAGCTTGATCAGATTAATATCTGTGAAATCTCAACTGATGAGGTTGTGTGGATGTGTGTCCTAATTTTTCCCACTCTGGAACATTGAAATTAATTCCCTGATTTAAAATATAAGTGACCTACTTCTGCTTTTATTACTTTTTTCACCCCCACCGCTGTGAGATTGAATTGAATCCCCATTAGTGACTAGGGTGTGAAAAACAAGGCACATATTTACAGGTTTTATTTTAATAATATGTGTGATATTTTCCTGACTCAGCTTGAAATGTACACAAGAATCAGAAAAGGTTCATTGCCATTCCTAATGAACAAAATGAACAGACATAGGAATATTAATTCATGTTAAGTAAATAAGTTGTCAGTAAATAATACTGGATTCAAGTGTCCAAGTTTAAGTAATTCACTTTTTATTGCATATGTTTGTTTAAATGTTATTATATTAGAATAGATGCTCCCTTTTGGCCCTGGCCCTATGGTTAAGAATAGGTGACTTAGATGCATCGGCTCGTTATATCCTGAAAATACTTCAACGTCAATTAAATGACAGCGTCAAAACATAACCTGTCCTAAAGCTCCTCATTTTAGCTTTCTCTGCAATTTGTCATCAATTCAGTACGGCGTAAATGCATCCAAGTGGCAGGACACATAAATCTGAGTGTGCATGAATGAGCCCAGCACTTTTCCAGTCAATCTCCTGCAGTTGGACAGTTGTGGAGGCATTATAAGGACTAATGATTGCCGGCTGTAGCAGTGTCACTGTGCACTGAAGTGTGTTTTATAAAGAGTTAGGAATAGAACACTTGGTCCCCTGTGGGAATGATGACTCTCAGATTGGTCACGATTTTTCTCCTGCCTTGAACTACCAATTAAACTGTGACTGTGTTTCTATCTTTTGGTCTCTAATGCTGTTTACCCCTTGTGTTTTGTTCAGCTGACCAAGGCCGACAGGAGTCAGTGAGGCTGGTGATGCCCCTGGAGCAGACAGTGCCCACCAACCTCTCAGATACTCTGGGGACAGCAGAAAAACCTGTGATGGATGGAACAGATGCTGAGCTCAAAGTGTTCTCTGAGGCCAAAACAGCCATGTGGACTGAGACTGAGGAAGAGGTGCGCACAGGGGCTGATGGGAGAGTCATAGCAGAGTCTGGGACATTGACCAGAGCCAGGACCTGGACTGAAGTGGGGGCCGAGTGGAGACCTCTGGATGCAGGCTTGTCCCGAGACTCGGCTGCCTGGCTTGGGCGGTCCACACATGGACATGCTCTAAGAGAAAAGGCATCATTTTCATCAATGATCAGCATGTTGGCCGGCACAGCCGAGCTGCAGGCTCCAGTGGTGGCAAAACCTCTGGGGCTGCTGTCAAAAGCGGCTTGGACCAAAAGCTCCCCTTCATCCTCATCCAGATCCTCCTCTTCCTCCTCCACAACTACAACGAAAGCCCCCACAACCCCCACTTCTCCTCCCGTCACCAGCACAAGCACAGCCAGTACAATCCAGATGACCCAGACTGCCTCTCCAGAGAGTGCCAACAACTCCTCTCAGAGCAACAGCAGCTTCACTTTGGGTATGATGTTTCCAGAGCCTTCTTCGCACAAGTCAAATTGTATGTTCATGTAATTTCATTATTTGTGTTACATTGTGTTTTTAATCATATACATTCTTTAGGCAGCATTATTTTCACTATTCGTTAAATCATTCATTATATCAAACAAAATTTGAATCAAACCACTTTTACACACATTATGAGATGAAGCTGGCTCCTCATTGGCTGTGCCTCCTTTCATTGACATCCATATTCAATCAAGAGATGGAAACTGAGTTCACACATCCTGATCCTGATTACCATTTCTTATGCAAAGGTAGATGTGTTGAACACTTTATCATTGCTGTCCTGGTTTGGACTCTATTTCATCAATTCAAAAAAAGAAAAAAGTCAGGGTCACACAACTCTAGAAACAGAACACAGCGGGTGAGGTTAACACTGGTTTATTATGGGCTAAAAGGTAAGTATTGTGTACCAGGAGCAGGCAGACAGGAGCAGACAAGAGGAAAACACAGTCATGATTATGAGAAGCTTATGCGAAATAACCAAATGTTAAATTTGTAGTAACACTTGTTCTGTCTTTTTTAGATGATTCATTGGGCAGCCTGCCAGCCTGGGACCTCCCCACTGTCCCTGAGTCTCTCCTGTCCACAGTAGGCGACCATGACCTCACCCTGCCCGCCAATGTCACCAGCCCGTTCTCTACGCACCAGTGGAACACCACGCCGCCGGCAAAACCAAGAACCACCTCAATAGACTCTCAGACTACCACCATCACTACCACTATTACTACTGCACCAAATGCCTCTTTGATAAGTAGTACTACGCAGATGCAAGCTTTAACTACACCGACATCAGCAACCGTATCCACTAGTCCTACTTCACCTGCCACAGACGCCATGACAAGTGATGGTCTACTTTTGACAACGGTAACCACAACAACGCCCTCGACGAGCACTACAGCTGTGGCAGATTTTGGGAAAACGGCAAATGTTACTTCAAGCTCTGTAACTACAACTGAAGCACCAACCACTACTCTCAAGCTGACCACCACTACAACGCAACCAACCACAACTATCGCCACAACAACAACAACAGCTGCTCCTACTACTACTTCTACAACTACTACTACCACTACCCCTGTCCCAACAACTACTACCACTACCCCTGTTCCAACAACCACTACCACAACTACTATAGCTACAACGACTACTACTACAACACCAGCAACTACTACAACTACCGAGCCACCCACCACTACTTCCACAACTACTACTACTACTACTACTACTACAGAATCTACTACTGCAACACTGGCTCCAACCACAACTCTCTTTATTCAAACTACTCTGCCTCCAACTACAACTACAGAACCACCTTCTACCACCGGCGTTGAAGAAAGTGTTCTGCCGTGCAACATCACCGAGAAGTACTTCGTCAAAACAGGTTGGATTTGTAGATTTTTATAGGAAACTGAGAGACACCTGTCATACTCACCCAAATATTATTTGTCTGTTGCCAGATAATTGTCTAAACTCACTTTTAAAAACTCTTTCTGGGGAAAAAAAATAAAAAAAATGTGATTCTGACTGAATCAGTTTTAATTAATAAATCCTGCAATCTATCAGATTGTGAAAGACAACCTTTTCAGTTCTAAACCTTTAAAATAAACCATGCCCTGTCATGATAAATTACTATATTGAGTTTGCAATTGTGGGGAGATGTTTCTTTTTTGTGCAGTACGATTTGAGCTGTAGAGGGTTGAATAAGTATCTTGGCTACTTATTGGTTAATTCTGCTATTTATTTTATGCAGCTCATGCCTTTTAATGATTCTGTATGTTTAAAAATGGTTTAGTGGAATTATCCTTCTTTAATGTTATTGTCAGTGACATAAAGTGGTTTCAGTATTATTGTTTATCCCAATATTCTTCTGTAGCAATACTTTATATAGTGCATCAAACGTTGTTACTGTGACAGGCCTATTCTTGATTAAACACACACGCCACAGCCCATGGCAACATAAACTCAGACAAAATAAACGTGAAGAATGCAAAATCAGAACAAACTATTTAGGCCAGTCACAGTGGGAAATGCGCGCACAGAACCAATGCCACACTGTAATAATCACTACTTCTATAATTTAATTTCCGAAGCTAACACACAAAGTAGGTAATGTGTGCCCATGCTGTAATTACATGCTGCAAATTAATTAAAAGTGGCACAATGCAGGAGTAGATCTTCCTGAGGCACACTTAGATTATTAACACCCGATCCTTTGATGTCATTACAGAAAACGTGGTATTAAAGCCTTTCCCTGGTCAGCAGAGGATTTGCAACAGCTTGATACAGAGACTGACCCTGTTTGGATGCTACTGTACAATGTTTTAATCTTCTTCTTCTTCTTCTTCTTCTTCTTCTTCTTCTTCTTCTTCTTCTTCTTCTTCTTCTTCTTCTTCTTCTTCTTCTTCTTCTTCTTCTTCTTCTTCTTCTTCTTCTTCTTCTTCTTCTTCTTCTTCTTCTTCTTCTTCTTCTTCTTCTTCTTCTTCTTCTTCTTCTTCTTCTTCTTCTTCTTCCTTCTTCCTTCTTCCTTCTTCTTCTTCTTCTTCTTCTTCTTCTTCTTCTTCTTCTTCTTCTTCTTCTTCTTCTTCTTCTTCTTCTTCTTCTCCTCCTCCTCCTCCTCCTCCTCCTCCTCCTCCTCCTCCTCCTCCTCCTCCTCCAAGTTTTATCTCTTGAGCTGCGGAGGAATCGCCTGGACCTTATCCTGAAGCAGAATCTGTCTAAAGGCCTGAGCCATGCCCTTCAGAGAGCCCTCAATGACTCCTCAGCTTATGCACAGGTGAGTCGGACTTACAGGGCACTGCCAAGGCATATCTTTTATCATATATAGGGGATGTTGTCGGCTAAGGGATCATCTCAAAATGGGTTGAAGCTGAAAAGACGTAATATTTTTGTCTTTTTGTTGATTTGAAGCTTCAGTACATTGTTGTGGCAGTCATTGTTTTGAAATGCTAAAAAACTCTCTCAGCAACGAGCATTAAGCCAACATTAGGCGGCGGGTGCGGCGCGGAGCACGGGGAGTGCGTACGGGGAGCACGGCGCACCGCGGCCCGTGCGCACGGTGCGTTGTGATCACGGCGCGCAGTGGCCCGTGCGAGGGAGCACCCGCCCCGCTCCCTGCGCTGGCCACGGCGCGGCGTGGACCATGTGGATTGAGTAAACAAACATGCGCAACAGGTGACATTATTTGGAGAATTCATAACTTCTACTGATAAACGTACCAAAAGATGTTCAGGGACTAAAGGTGAGCAGGGTCTATCAAGCTACTATCGTTTTATCAACGCGTTAACATTTTATGTGAAGCCAGTCTTAAGTCTTTTGAGGGGGGGAGGGGGTCCAGAGAGAGACGAAAAAAATTACGTCTTTTCAGCTTCAACCCATTTTGAGAAGATCCCTAAAGCAATACATACTTTGTACATTCATGACTTTTCTAAAAGGCGGCGATGCGTGGTACTGGCAAAAGCTCTCAAAACATACAAAAGTATCGCTATAAATAGACCATGTATCTGTACCCAAACAGCATTGAAATAGTGTAGTAAACAATGTATTCATCTGTAAAATGGCAGATTAAACTCACAATTCACTCCCTAATCTCAAACTAACTCACTTCCAGTCTTCTCCTTTCTGGTGTGATTCACATACATTTTTTTATAATCTCCAAAAATGAATTCAAATGTAGATTGACTCCAATGTCAATAAATTGACAAAAAACGAAAGGCCCACAGCTTTACACATATTATATACCGGTACATATTTGATCCTATTCATACAATATACTGCTTTTGTTTAAGTCTTTTGTTTAATCTGAAGATTTTTTTACACATTGATAACCATTTGTTTCAGTTGTTAAGGCTCATATTTGATTGTTAAAACAGCTCAACGTCTTGACAAATGCCAATTGTGTAACTGTATGATACAGTTATACAACCACTATATTTAATGATTTCCACAATGTAATCAAAGAAGAATAAATAATGTGAGGCTAAGTCTGAGGAAAATGTATTTCTAAAGAACTTTCAATCCTGGTTGGTTCAATTTTTGCATTGGACAAACTTACAAAATATTTCCCCCCCTTTTATTGACAAGACAGGGCTTATAACATGTTCTACAGTTTTGGAGGTGAAGGTGCTGTTGTTTACTCTACTGCTTCTGCCTCTTGTCCATCTTCCCTTTATCCGATTTCCGTCTTATATTTTTCACCGTATTGATTTCGTGCATAGCAGCCTGCCTCCCCTGACAGTTTGCCTGTGGTGCTTCTCGCCTCTACGTGTCCACCTGCCTGGCTGCATGTCTCATGCCAGTCTGTCTTCCACTGTTGGCTTTTGCTATTTTTATCTTGTTGTTAGTGAGCCTGCACAGGGAGTGACTCAGAGTCTCTGAGCTCCAGTCCACTTTCATCTGCACCCTGCAATGCGCTGATGCAAACATTCACCAAACCACTCTCACTTATTAGATAACACGCACCATTACTGGGTAATGTCAGCCTATTGTAGATAGGGTCAACAACAAGGCACAACTATTATCACGGAGCTTAATATGGCTCTACCTTCAATCTAATATTTACGGCATCAAACTACTACTAGTGTCTGATTTATATTAACATATATAGTTTATTATTATTTGTCAGTATTTTAGGGTTCAGATAATTACTACTTTTGAACCAATTAGTACTATACATTTTTATCTGTGGCTCTAAATCAATCACAGTAGTCTTCTCAGCAAGTCACTGTAATAACAGTAATATAGTCTGCCCTCTCTGGTCCTTTATGTGGCTGCGTTTTAAAAAGGGCAATCTCTCGCTGTTTGCTTTGTTCTTTTAAACAACAAACACATAAAAAAGGGCAAGGTCATGTTTTGTTGTTAAATACATTGTTGTTTTAACGGGCAGCAGCTTCTCCAGGGTCACTGTGGAAGTGGCATTTCTTATTACCAAACTGTACTTACTGTGATATAAAATCATGATGCTATACATTTTTAAAATTCCATTTCATGAGCTGTTTTATTACTACATTGCTTCAGTATTTGGACACTGCATGAATACATGTGGGATCACACAGTCACACAAAAATGAAACATATGAAAAAATCATTGTGAATCACTAAAAAAGTTGAAAAAAAATTAGGAAAGAATGAGATGCAGTTTCATCAAAAGCTATGATATTGTTCTCTTAGAGACGTTCCCAGGGGCCCACAATGCACCGACACAGCAGTGAGGCATGAGGAAGAGTAGCTGTTAGAGCCTCAGCTGCTCAGCGGTGAAGGATGGAGCGAGGCGAGCGCTCACTTTACAAACACAGGCCTCGACTCATGGCTGATCCTTGTCTTGGTCCTGTTTTTCCAGGACACAATTATTCAGATTTATGAGTGTAGCAGGCTCCGGTTTTAAAAACATCCCCTCAAGTAAAATACGGCAAGTCCTAGGATTAACTATTCTATTTAAACATGATGAATATTCATAGCTGACGACGCAATTGCATTCTGTACACAAGCTATCGAATTATGTTGCAGGACTAGATGTATGAGATAAATAAAATATTTGTTTTCCAAATGTTTTACTAGCTTATTTATATTATATGTTTATTTGGCTAATTTTGTCACCAGCATAAATATAAAGCAAATTCAAATGTAATTCAAATATATTGTCACTACACTTTTTAGATCAAGGGAACCCAAAGTGGGGCCTGCAGGCCAAACCTGGCCCTCCAGGGGGTCTCACTTGGCCCATGAAGGGCTGATGAGATATACCAGGAGTATCTGTTTGAATAAATATTGTGCTGAAAAGACCGCCAGTAGTTGCAAAGGAGCCAAAATGAAGTCTATTCCGAGTCTATTCTGAAAACACGTTAACAAAAGACAACTCAATAATAATTTCAAATAAATGTTTTGAATGCAAAAAGAAATTAGCCCGCAGAGGAACACATTTTGGGAGACAGAGAGAAAAAGTTTGGACACCCCTGCTGTAGATAGTAAAAGAGGATAGAGGTAAAAGAAGATAATGGATGTTCAAACCTGGCCTCCCACCACAGATCCTCTTACCATTGTATCAAGTCACAAAATGATCAATATTGACAGCTTAAGGGTCAGCATGTGTTGTTTCAGGTGGAGCGTGATGACGGAGGCCCTCATAATGTGACCTTGGTTTACTACGTGACCAGTGGTAAAACTGTCTACATTCCCTCTGTGGTGGTCGAAGCTCTGAATGTTTATGGATTTGACAAGTTGTTGTCAGAAATACGGCAGCATTCTCCACTGGTCAAGGCTGTGCTGGTGCCTGTGGCAGTGTTGATGCCCAGTCCTAGCATCCATCTGCAGCTCAAAACAGGTGAGTGCTCAAGCATCATAAAAAACAGTGCAGAATACATTGACATTAATAGAGGTTTATGCTCCATGTATTTTAGTTAATTATTCCAATACCTATTTGGGGTGGCTTTGTTGCTCGGGGCTTGTTTAAAGATTAATTTGGACTTTTAAGGTGTGAACCTTTTAAATGTTGATCACATTTGTCAGGCTGTTTATTTTTTAAAAAGTCACATCTATGGTGTTTTTCTACTTTACATCACAACTCACCCATTTATCCATTTACCCACACATTCATACACCAGTAGGGGCAAGGCGGGTTAAGTGTCTAAACTACAGTATACATCTGGGGGAGCTGAGATTGAACCGCCAACCTTCTGATCAGTTTATGCTCATGTTTATGTGTATTTTTATTTAATATTGGACAGTGCACATTAATGTGTTGGTCCAGCATGTAAATGCGATACCTATTGGCAGGGGGGAAATCACTGCTGCACACAGATCACTCAGAAATAAAGTTTCCCTATGGTTTCTCTTACTTGAATATTGAAATATAGAATACTGTACATAGAATACACAGTCTTTTTACTGTCTTTGTGCTGGTAGTGGTTAGCCATATTCATCCCGGTGCTGAAAAGATCGGAAGAGGGGGAGAGATAGAGATGCAATAGGAGGTGTTGAGCTGGATACTCGGGGGAAGAGTGGAGCACGGCCTAAATTAGAAAATTCTGATTACATGTCTCTTCCCCGCTGCTCCCCTTTGATACCCTAAATCCCATACAAAACTCCATCAATGCAGAGCTAAAGCAGATTGGTCTATTTGTTTTGTCAGCCTTTTAAGCTTCTTAAAAACCCTGCACACACACTTCTAAATGGAGCCCTGTGGGAACAAGGGGGAGAATATCTGCATTACAAAGTTTGACAGGCTTATTTCTTATGACTAATGTTAACTTGAGGTCACTGCACCTTACTTAGAGTAAGGTGTACAGCAAGTAAACATTATTGTAACTAGATGGTTTAAATTATGTTTGAAAAATAATTGTAGGTCAATTTACACAATTAATTGGTGTTTTCTTTGTGTTACCAATTTCTATTGACAGACTAAGTGCAGATAATTACATAACTGACATGTATTTGTGCGTAATTGATAAGCACAGTTGTTATAATAGAGCTGTGTTCAAAGTGGTCTCTTAAAGCCTGAATAAAAATCTATTTCCGACTCTACAGCTCAGAAATAGTTTTTATACAGTTATTCAGTACTAAAGGCCAGAATAAAGAGACAGCTTTCTTATGAAACAGCTCTCTTTTCAACCCGTTTTGAGGTTTTACAGCAGAGACAATAAGAGTGAAGATGCACATAATTTATTAACACGCTCTATAAACTGTAGATGGACTCAGTATTGTTTACCCTTTAACAGAACTCCTTTGGTTGTTCTCACCAAGTATAATCCTCTTTCACTACTTAGGTTTATTGCGTTCACTCACACACACAATGAGGCACTACTTTAATTATTCAAGCAGCCCAGTTTCCAGAAGCAACCCAATTTGAAAGTTTTAAACCTGTTTCATTTTCCTATACCTCCCAGTAGAGTTCCACAGTATAACGCAAATTTATTGCTAGTGCAATGGCTTCATAAAACTCCATGGCAGTTAAATCCAGATGGAAATCCTCCATATGAGATTTACATTCTGACCAAGCACAAATATGTGGGGAGAGACGCGGCGCGCAGGAGCGTGTAACAGTAGATTTAGCGTATTTTGCATTGGTAGAACAGACGCTTCTAAGTGTGCAGCCTTAGTCACAGCAAAACGGGCTGGAGAAACTGTGGTAAACGGGTTTAAAATGTGTATTTGCAATACAAAGTAGTTGGCGCTGCGCGTCACAGTCACGGAAACGGGCGTGCGCGTCTTCTCATGCTCTCCCGGGGCCACGCGCAGGGACGGAGCCGCTCCGTCACACAGACTCCAGCAGGATTTTGATGAAAATTGCTTCACGCGCTCTTATCTTTTGACTTAATACCGCTATTTATATTTGTAAATTATATTTGTAAATCAAGCTATTTTGCGTTGACAGCGGTACTTTATAAAAAAAAGCTGATTATAATTTATTTTATTTATATTGTAGAAATCAATAATCTAAGTGCGGCGGATCCGTAAAACAGGTAATAAAATAACTAAGGCCTTACCTGATCGGTGAGAAGAGAAAAATACTCTTAAGCTAAGATAGGAAATTCTGTGCGCATCAGTGATGTGAATTGAACTGAAACAAAGGACTTTGTGGATCAGTGTAACAGCATTTTTGTCATCAGAGGAAAGACTCAGAGCCAAGGAAAATTCAGATCAAGTGGCCCTCATCCATTGCTGAGCAGCCTGACTCCTCCAGAGATAACCTTCTGCAGATGTCAGCTCTGCTGGATACTCGAGACCCCACGATTGACCTCCCGCCCACATTTCACAGTTTGGCTGATAAGCTCATTTTAGTATAAAATCTATCTCCAACACATAACTAGATAGATCTAGAACAATCATATCTAGTGTCTCCACCTGTTAATGACTCATTTGGATATTCAATATTTATATTTAGCTGTTTTAATTATTTGGTCAATACATTTCCAGAAAAGGGGACAATGTCACGGTTAGTTCCTCAAACCTTCAGATTGACTATTAACTGTTTAAAAAATAATTAATTTAGATATTTGATTTGAGAATTGTTAATTGCCTAAATTGGCTGGTGCCCCTCATAACTCTTATACTATAAGAAATAAATATACCCACACAATGTGTGGCATGTTTGAACTCTTTATCCAATTCTTTAACTAATATCAACTTTGGATGTCACCCTCTTTTAATTGGGAGGACATGAATAACACTGCAGTACTTGGACCAGGAGAAATACTACACAACATAAGAAAAATTATACAGTTTAATAACTTAAATAAATGTCTGATTTAGTGTTGAATTACAGATCAGTGTTATTGTAATCCAAATTCACTAGGGATAAATGCTGATTAGGCACTGTTTTGGTCCTCTGTTTTGGCTGGTGTTTAAATAGCTTCATGTCATCTTACTGGAATAAGTTCTAAAAGTATAACCCAACTGAGATTAATCTTTTCTATTTGCAGTTTTGAGGTTTGTTGGACCGACAGACAACATCTACTCCTGCAGTTTTGTTCAAACACTGGAGCAAAGGCTTGAAAACGCATTTGAAGAAGCCCAGGACAAAGTGTTGGAGACATACAACAAGCTCAGAGTGGAGGTAAGACGCATGTTGGTCGACACATGGACTATTTTTAGTGTGAGGTGCAGACAGATTTACATGTCAGATTTACATACGCATGCTAATGAGGGTAATGTGACTAACGAGCCTGAACTTCTGCGACTGTTAAACTCTGTCACACTGTTACACGCATTGATCCAGTCTATTTGTGTTATATCATGTAAACAACAGGGGCAGGCAACATTTTACAGTGAGTGGTCTTTTTTATTAGAAAGAGTGTGATAGTGGAAAACAGTGACCTAAATCACAGTTAAGAGAGGCACTGAGTCCTGACAAAGTTCAAACATTATTATTATTTGTTTGGCACAGTGCTTGTTAATGAGCATACATTATACACATACTATACACACGCCAGATTCTAGCCATGGGAACATTTACAACCGTTGTCCAGCATTCACTCTCACTCATACACCAGCATACTTGAACACTGGAGGCAAGGTGGGCGAAGTGTCTTGCTCATGGACACAATGACAGTATGCACTACCGCCCCCTTGTGGCACCTGGCATCCCTGTGGTCTCCCATCCAAATACTAACCAGGCCCACCCCTGTTTAGCTTCCGAGATCAGATGAGATCGGGCATTGACAATTTGGTATGACCAACAAACGTTTAGAATAATCTAGCTATAAAATAGTTTTGTATAGTTTCACACGTGGAAGGGAACTTACTGTATTCATTGTGGGGCAGTTCTATTACCAAAAACATTGGCCAAGGCCTGTGAAATCTTGCATATTTACTGGGAATTGTCCGTCCCTTTGCAATCCTGGACCTGAAGTGAACCATCTTTGGGTATCCTGTTTACAAACTAAATTGTACAATGTTGTAGTCAAAAGGCTTAATATGGAAAAAACATTTATTCTTTTATTTTTTAATCATTTTTTATTTTCATGTTCATTTTTATTTATTTTGTGGAAAGCCCCTTGAGATGTGCCATTTTATTTTGAGGGGACTTCTGTTCTTTTAAGGACAGAAGTTAGAAAAGGCTGTTTGAAAGCACCAGTAAAGCACAATCTGAATAGAATTTATAGAGAGGTTTGCTGGGGATGCACTGATGTGGTTTGTTGGTTACTGGCTCCACATTTGCGATTATAGCGATGTAAATGGTAATGAACAGCATCATGTTTATTTGGAAGGAAAATCTTGAGACCCCCTGGCCACCTCTCATATAAAAGTCTGATACAGCGACCGCATCACAGCAGAATATATCAACTACAAAACAGATCCGATCACTTGAAACATCTAATTACAGTCCTTGCACTATAAATGGTATTGTAAAAAAATGTAATTATATAAGTCACTGTTCTACCATATCTGAACTCTGCCAGTTTGGATTTTCATAAACGATTAACCATAATCATCATCATTAAGTAGGTCTCAGCGAGGAGCAGCAGATATAGGGCCCGTTCATAATTAATCATAATCATAATCATGTGGGTAATTGTATCTCGTTTCATCCACACATTATGGTGACTTGGTGACTCACTCACGTTATTTTTAAAGCAGCACACTGGCCCATTTATAGCATTAAAATACATTGTTCATTCAAAGTGTAATATTGTGTCTGGGGTTTGTTAATACCTTCCTCTGTTGCATGAGAGATACAGTATATGTAGTAGGATTGTATCTGTGTATATGTGAATTACATATGTGCTGCAGAGCTGTCTGGTTGCACGACAGGAGGATTTCAATATCAACTGCATGTATGTACTAAAGTTAGAATTCACAAGTTATTTTTGATGTTATATAAATAAACAAAAGAAACACTGATACACATAGGATTCAGTATTGCTGCGTTGCCATTATTTGCACAAATGGGGGGAAATCCACTTTGTGAATTGCAGCTACTGGTTTCCCTATCGCTGAAGCAAGTAACAAGTTTGTAAATTCTGATTAAATATAAATGTGCCGGAGTTAGCAATGCAGGCAAATTTTCATCTGTAGTCCGTCCCATTGGCAATATTTTCGTAAGCCTGCTTGGTACGTTTATTGGTGGATTTAAGAGCAATATTACAATTAAAAATGCCCAAAATATAAAATAATGATCCACAGGTGTCATAGATTAGACTTTATTGGTGACAAAAGCACAATGTATGTCCTTTAGTTCAAAATAAAAGCTACCCGTGAACATGATTTTGACCCTGCTGAAACCCCTCAATAGAATATGATATACTGTACTGCTAATGTGATGCAACCCAGTGCAACCAACCCCTATTTAGAATGTGACTTCCTTTTCTCCTCTAAATTCTGCTAAACCAGTGCCCTTGTTTCTCTTTCCACTCTTATCACATTAGAACTACATTGGCGCAAAATGGTACAAACCAAATCTATTTTGTAAAGCCAGTCAATTTCATCATTTCATGTCATATTTAGTCAAATCTGGCCAGTGTTGAACAGATGGTGTTGTCGTTTCTTTATTGTCCTCATCAGATGGCAGTGCAGTCAAATGAGATGTTTGTGAGAACAGATCCACAAAAGTGTCCATTCTCATTAAATTTTATACACATTTGTGACGATAAAGTGTCAAATTGTGCACCATCTCCATTGTTTTGAGCAATCATAACTGACAGCTTTTGTACAAGTTGCTATTTACACTTTTGTGTCTCAATGAATTAAAATGATTTATTTATGTATGATTCATTTGGTTTATACACTGTTTATTACTGTTCATACAATCTGACACATTATTTTATTTGCTTATTAGATACAGTTGAAAATGTAACCTGTTTTTATTATATATATACCTTAAAACAGCACTACAATGAAGTTCTGCTTTAAGGTCTTTTTATGATCAATTTGACATGTTTTTATTTCTAATTGTGTGTGTACATTGTTATTTAATTTCATGCATTTGTCTTCAGATCCTCAGCGTTCACCAGGGCCGTGGTTCTCCCTCGGTGTCTCTGATCTACCTTGTGAAAAACCAGGACATCATTCTCAATGGGACTCTCTCAAGCGAACTCCTGAACCAGCTGACGGCCGAGCTCGTGGGCTACTTCCTCTTCTACCCGCCCCTCATCATTGCCGAGCGTGAGTAAAGACACACCATTATGTCCAGAAGGGCAGCTGTGGTGTTGACACATTGATCTAATTAATGATCAGCTTTGAGCTGTGAGGTCGTCTGGCAAACTCGTGTGGATACTTTGAGAAACCAGCCGCCACATGAGCTGGCATTGCCGCTTGTGGATATTTCAGCTCAGTGCTCTTTTAAAACATCGCAATACAAATTATTCTGCAGCTAGACATGCTGTAAATAGTGTTCATTGAGCAAATTTTAGAAATGGTCCCACAGATAAACTGCTTCTACCTCTTTCTAGAGCAGTTGGATTATGTACATTGGTGTGTGTAAATTAGCGCTGCTGATTTTTTACTAATCAGTTAATCTGTTGTTTGTTTGTAATAAATGTACAATCAGACTGCAAAAAAAGGTTGTGAATATTTTGTATTTATTTATTTATTCCAACTTTAATCCCAAAGAGTTGAACCTTTGGTGCCTGAGGGCATGTTGATGGATCATATATATATGTTCTTCATTTGTTTACTATTTGTGTCTTCTCTCATAATTTGGCCTGTTAAGTCTGTAATCCAGAAAACAGTTTCTAAACTATAAACTGACAACTATAAACTGACCTAACTCTAACCCTGGTTGATTATTTTACTGATTCATTGTTATTTAGTTGTTGCAGCCATAGCATGATTAAATTAGTTGAAATTCTTTATAATTAGCTAACATTATTAGCATTTATTTTCAAATAACGCAAAGATGTGCCCACAGTCAACAGTGGAGGAAGAGGAGGAAGAGGATCTCTGTGTGTTCTGAAGTGTTCACCAGACAGAGGTGAAATAGTCGCCTGGCAGCACTGAGCCATTTTAGACCTGACACAGAGGCAAAGAGAGCTGTCCTGAAACAACCCAGACATTTGTGGTTAAAGCTTCCTTTGGTAATGAGGCCAATGTAGTGGATTGTCTTCAGCGCAGTGGACAGCCGCTTGAGTCCTCATGCTCAGTTTGTTTGATTGCATAACTTGTCTCTGTACGGCTCAGACAGACCGCACAGCTGAGGTGGAGGCCTCACACTACACTGCCTGCTGACTCCACAGGCCACTGCATGATTCATGACACTTTTGACCTGATTTGATTTCAAGAGCCAGCACTAAGGTTCCTCAATGTCATTTTTAGTTAATAGAGAGAATTAAAGCCCACTGCAGTCACCTGTCCCACATTCAGAATCAGCAAAATGACAATGTTCCTGTTTGGTGCTGTTGAGAGAATCTAACACAGAAACAGAAACAAAGTTAATGATTAATGACGTGATTCTCTAATGATTCATTTGGGGAACATTTGGGACATAACCTTCTCGGCTCTCTAATTACAGTACAGTTAATTTGTGTTAAGCTAATTGAGCAGCTTAAGGTGCCAAAAACGAGAAAGACAAAGACTAAAGCTGTTTCAAATAAGCTTTACCGCTAAACCCATAATTACTCTTCACTTACCAATTTTCCATTGGGGAACCACTGCTTGATAACTATCAGATTGGCAAAAACCTCTAAATTGCTCTAATTGTTGCAAAATGTCCTACTAAGTCTGAGCATGAACTTAATTCATGTTTTTTCATTCATCATCAATATAAGCATAACAGCAGCATTGTATATACTGTATAGAACCTCTATAACTTCTACGTAATCAGCAACTCAAAGTAACGTTTTGCTTAAAAGATGAGTTTGCAAGTTATGTCCTTTTTTTAATCAACATTAATTAACCAACACATTAAAACAGACGCTTCATCACTAAGGTCATATGGGGTAAACTTTGTGCCAAAATAATATGCAAATAAGTACACGCTGGGAGGTGGAAGTTGTGCTGTGGCAACACCAAAAGAACATTCATATCAATTTACTTTAATAGCGCTAGGTTAATGTACCGTTTTGGCCTTTCACTCGCCTCTTGTTTTACTCCACATGTCATGAGCTGAAGGAAAAGGCAATTTTCTGTGTCTGATGCTTCATTTAGCAGCAGGCTAAGACACATTTGAGCGACGCCTTGACATTACAAAACTGAATGAGAGACCAGTGACCTCAGAGATGAGCCACATGATCCTGTTTCACTGCAGTCATCTGTGCAGCGGACAAACAGCTGTACGCCTCCGCCCGAGTCCTGCCCTGGGCTAATGTCAACCATGTCTCTGAATGAGCTAATTTTATCCCCACTAAGATTAGATTAGTATCTGTTTGTGTGCGTGCGATCAGCACCCGAGGGTTCAAACATCAGACATCACACTTCAAAAGCTGTAGTGGAAAAGAGTTGAGGTTGTATTTTTGGTGTTGAGGTGTCATTGTTGGATGGTTATGAAATATAAAATAGATGATTTTTATTCCCTGGGGTGATAAGTTTGTTATTTTGCAGAATAACACTGAAGGGAAACGTTTGAAGAGATTATGACGTTAAATGCTACGATTTTGAAGGTTTTAAGAAAAACTGTAACAAGAAACTGCAGCCACAGAATAACTTAAATGTTATTGAGATTACACCTCTGAACAGTGAGTCATGTGATAACTTTATTATTGAGATAAATAATTGTATTCACTGATCATAGCATTTACATAACTTTGACACAAAGTAAATCTATGTATGTAGAACAGTATGCAGCACAGTTGATAGTGTTGGAATTGTATCAGCAAATTACTATGAATCTGACTCGTGCGCACTTAAATCAGTGGATTGGTTTCTCTTGATCTTCTCTTGTTAAGCAAATGCTTCATAGGACACCTCAGCACAGTCTGCAGTGTTTATGTAGACTTTCAGGAAGTTCAGGAAGAAGCCAACTTGAATGTGCTTTCATACAATACAATACAATACAATACAATACAGGGCCAGAGCACAAACACACAATGCAACGCTATTAACGGATATGTATCAATTCAAGCAGCACCTTCTACTATGTGGAAAGAGCAGAGGGGAAGCAAAGAGAAGTAGGTTGACAGATGAACAAGAGGCCCAAAGAGACCTGTAGACAAAAATAGATGTGTTGTTTTCAAGGAAATCAGTTGTTTGCTGTTTTCTAACTATTTAAAAACCTGAGTGGTAAATTCCTAACATAATGTGATGCCATTTTTTATTTTGAAATTCAAGTGGGCTCCAAAATGTAATCAGTCATCTTTATTCATTTAAATTCGACTGCACTTGTTTGCCTTACTGCCACAAGGTAGAAAGATGAAAATGAAGTTAAGTTAATAAAAAGCATATTAACACAGTTATATAAACTTTGTATACATTGTGTATAAAAAGCAGCCATGTTTTGGATGGAACCCAGAGTGTCATATGTTTAAATCTGAATTCATATGTGAATAAATTAAAGCGATTTCAAAACTCAATTTCAAAATGGACAACCCAAGAGTTATGAGTAATTTGTCTTATTGTTTTGGAAAAAAGTAAATTGAGAGTTGGGAGCTGAAGCTTGTATCCAAATGTTGCAAAATAAACTCATAGTAACCATCAACTAGTCAAATAATATATTAAATATATACTCAATTTGTATCTCCAAAATGTGAATAAACACACAAGATCAGTGCAAGGCTAGATATTTTCAGACAATTGTATTGCACAAACTAACTACAGTACATATTTTAAAATAAAACTGCCAATAGATAAACTGGTCTTTTGTTTGATTCGAGATTTGAAACTTTCCTTTTAAAAAACATTACCGGGTACCACAATGGCAAGAATTCAGTTTTCTGCTATGACGGATTACAAAATCTATTCAAACGTACTTCTTTTATTTCATTCACAGAATATGACTTCTCTTTTTGTGTTTGTTTTTCTGTGCAGCCCTTGAATACCATAATCTCAACACATCGACAGCAACCAAGAACTATTGGGTCATAACAGGTAAGAGGATTTGCTCTCACACAGTATGTAGCGGGTGATCAGAGCTAATCAAGTGGCGCATTGATTTGACTAAACTGCACTTAGTAAACCCTGTCTGCTCTGACGCTTGTGCAGCTCAGCAGAATATTTTCTCCACACTGTTCGTGCCTCTCTCTCCGCTGTGCTCTTTAGCTGCTGTGTTGCAGTGAAGAAGTTTTAATGTATAATTCACTGCTTCCTGACTTAGGCACAGAGATAGATCACTTCGTATCATATCATTGGTGTGACCATGGCGATGACGTCCGTCCCTTTTCCCTCTTGTCTCTTCTATTTACAGTCGCTCAGAAAACCCAAAATATCTCGTATGTATTTTGTAGATATACATATAAAGTACTTTTACAACATATCTGAGGAATGGATCTGTGAATGTTTTTTAAAGGACCTCCATGTACCTTTTCTAGTGGAAGGTCTGCAAGGTCTTGTTTCCTTGACGATGTGATGCATGGAATGCTCTATAGTTTGATGAAGTGAACGTATCTGTCTTGTGTTTATTGATTTTTGGATAAAAATACCTTGAAAAACTGAGCCAGCTTGCCTCCCCACGGATCTGACCTGTAACTTAACCTTGTGGCATCACCTACAGTTTAATGCTATATTGTTGGAAATTCTCGTTCCCAAATTTTTTATAGTTACGTACTGAGACTTTGATAACTCTAAAGCTTACTAAATGCCCAATATCTTTGTAAAACATTTACGTCATTTGTTATTATGTATACAAGTTATTTATTTCTCTCTCCTAAGCTCAGATCTTATGAGAATAACCAAATAGTTAATAAAATAGTACACACAATAGATATTGATAGCCATGAAATATTGTTCCAGCTTTATTTATTGAACAATGAGTTGATGTAGTAATTATTTTGGCCTAATAATCTCAGTTGGCCGCCGACCCTTCATCTTAAAATGATCTTTTTAGGCTTTAAGGTTATTCTGAGTTACATCGCGTCACATTCCCTGCAATATTCCTGCTCATTTTATGCAAATAAGTATCAAATGTGTGGTGTAAAGTGTAGTACCAATCATTCAATCTGAAAATCAGTTTGAGCTGAGATTTTTTTTCCTGTTCTTTTGTTAAAAGCAGGTAAATCTCCACGCTAAGTCAGCAAGGGTGCTCTGTTTGATGCATTTGTCACTGCAGCTGTTCCAAAAGTTTCTGGATGAGCAGCTTTTAAATGGATTGGCCCAGTATCCCATTCATCTCCTGTCCTCCAAGTACTGCGGCTGTCCTTATGCGATCCCCTCATGTAGTCTCTCCTCTTACATGTCGACCCTCTCCTCCTCCTGGACCCCTCTGCACCTCTTAAATTCCTCCTCTGTCTCTCCACACAGTGATCCAGGATGTAGACAGCTCCTCCCTTGAGGCTAACTACCAGAGCTTTGCCAGTCTCATGGAGCAGCGCCTGGCCGAGCTCTTCCTGGTAGCCGGAAGGCAAGGCTCCCAGACGACTCGCTCCCGCCGCGCCACTACTGTTGGGGGTTACACTGTGCAGGTTTGTCTGTTTACATGACACACATGATTGGATTGAGACTCCCTTCTTTAAATCTTGTGACAAAGTTTCCTCATAGAATTCACTGAAGAGGATAATTTGCAACAATAAGATGTTTTATGGTTATTTGTTCAGTCAGCTATGCTTGTAAACTGATAAAAATGCATGTAGCTTATGTAATTATTCAAGATTAAATGTGCAGAAGAATATGTCTCAGATTCAAATATACAAGCAAAAAACTGTGGTTTGAGATTTACAAAAATTCAAATCAATAAAAAGCTTTTAATTAAAAAGTTAATCGAATTCATAATTAATTCAACCAGAAACATGATACTGTCTATGAGATAATATAGGAGAAGGATAAACGTTGTGAGACTTCACTCTGCACAGATTCTTGTCTGTGAGTACCATTGCTCCAGAATCAGCACCATAGACAGCTCCTGATGAGTTGCATTTGACAAGGGCCTTTCTTTATTTAGTGCAGAATTTGAAGTGTGAATTAGAAGATAAAAGACAATGATCTAAAACCTGTCAATTTTATATCTATAACATAAAAAAAAAAAAAAAAAGATGATATTCAACAATGGATTTATATTCTGCCTTCACCTACATAACTCCATAGTCCATAACAGCCTTCGATATCAAACAGAAAATTAAAGATCATTGTGGGATGAAAAATTGTCATCCAATTAACTCTCATTGAAATTCACTCCAGCTCCAGACGGGAATTAGCTTCAGTGGTTGTTGCTATTTCCATTATATTGAACTGATTATTAATTAATTGACTAAGTAGACCAGTAGATTGTGCAGCTATTAGTCGCTCCCCTGATTGTATCTTGCTCATGTCTGGGACTCAAAATTACTTTGGAAACTTGTATAGATAAGTGCATTTTACTTTTGGAGCCATGTAAATACGAATATATATCCACACCAGTTTGTATGTACTTTCAAATTAAAACAACAACTGACGCTTCCTTGGATTTGCAGATTACACTGCTTCAAGGTTTGATGAGAAGCCACAGATGAGTGCTTTTATCGCTGTAGTGATGGTGGAAGAGGAAGCTCATATAAGGAGCTAAAGGGGAGAGGGCTTATCGAGCCATTTAATAACATAACTCCCTTCTTTTTCCGACAAAATCAAATTACTAGACTTGATTAAAACATGCAATGTGTCGCCCGTATTAAAATGTGTTTGATGTATGATGAAGAGGAAATTGGAGTTTCAAGTGGCCCAGTTATCCATAAGTGTCTTGGTAGAGTGTACTTATCTGGTCTGTGTGGATAGTAAGCTAGACGATTGGGGGATTGGGTGCAGTAGTGTTATCGCTCTATACTGAGAGGGCCTGAAGAGATTAGAGATGGGATTGGCTGCACCATGGGATTATATATATCTTTATATATATATATATATATATATATATATATATATATATATATATATATATATATATATATTTGATGGTGTGAGGTCTAGAGATTGGCACTGCCAATTTAATCCAGCAAATGACCCACCTCTCACTTTGACTCAACGGGACCATTTCTATGTATGAGTATGATAAAGAAGTTGCAGAAATGTCAAAGACCATAATAATTTGACTGTGTATGATCACATTCTTTTAAAAAGCATTAATATTATATGTTATTTACTGAAATTCTGTGAACATTGCAAATTCCCAAGTGATTGGGTCCACAAATTATGGGGTTGAATTCACAATTTTGCTCTCAATTTCTTTTTAAATGTTATTTTATTTATTTAAATACTTTTACTGTCATTGTAGCTTTGCCTAGCTTTTATCTACTGCTTCTCAAAAAATATAACATGTAGGAAAAGTCTCATGAGATCATTTTTCACATGTGTGCACAATTTTGTGGCACTGGATCTTGTTCATCCCTAGAGAATATGAAAACAAACAGACTTACTAAAACAGGCAATACTACAATGAGTAGTTAAATACAACGATTGAATATACATAATGTTTTAAATAAATGTGTATGTCTCGTCTCTTGCCAGATGGTCGGCATACGTCGTTTGCCTGGTCCTAAAAACCCAGCAGAGATGACCTACTACGCCCAGCACAATGGAGCACCCATCACTGGGACCAACGCAGCCAAGATCCTGAGCAGTCTGGACTCCCAAACCATGGCTCTGAATCTGGGCTACTTTGTACAAGTCCAGGCTGAACGTGAGTTGTATAATTACTGATGCTGCTCTATACTATTATACATTTTTATTACTGAATTCATAATGCATAAATGTGCATAAATGATGAACTATGAAAGTGCATAAATGATGAACTAACATGACCCACGTCTCTCTTCTGTTGACATTAATGACAGATCAAATCAGAATGCGCAAACTGAGATGCAATCAGATGTTTACCCCAAACAGTTTGGAAGATGAATTAGCTTTGATTTGTTATAAATACCCTGTAATCACTTTACACTGTCGCCGAAAGTCATGTCACTTTGGTAAAATGTCATAGTTTCTAATATTAAAAATACATAGTCTTAACTCAAAAAGACCCAAGACCAATGTAGCACAAATATCTGTAAAGTGAAAATAAATATGCTTTGATGTGCATTCTGTAGCAATAGGTCATTGTGTTCTCCCCTACCCCCTGGATTTTTAATTAACTGAAGAGAAACTGAGGGCTCAGAATGCCCTTTATACCTCCAAAAAAAATAGTGAGACCAGGCAGTGAACACACTATTCACCAGCGCAGAGGACACTCGTCACAAAAACATATTGTACAAGGACCTAGATCAAGGCACTTTCATGTTGTGGACATACTGTATATCATGTTATTTTCTACCTTAATATACAATCACATCAACACCAAGTAAACCGTAATAAACAGACCAGTAGAAATGAGGTTGAATAAAAACTCCTGAAATAATTAACTATTGCACATTGAACATATTTTTTGAAATTCAACTAAGTTTTAATTTGTTTGTTTGTGCAGCTGTTGTGAAAACCCCTCCGACTGACCTCTGGATCATGGCCGTCCTCACCCCGCTTTTCTTGTTTATGGTGGTTATTGGGATGGTGGCCTACATTATCTGTAAAAGGAACAGGGTCATTTTTAAAAAGGGCCCATTCAGAAGCTTCAAGTCCCGCTCCAAGGTAACAGCCTGAAACGTACACACAATTTACTCTGCATGAATGTCTCCTGCCCGTCTCGTTCTTTTCTTCTTGTCTGTTTTCTAATCTCCCAGCACCAATGTGTCATATAAA
The DNA here is from genome assembly GCF_026437365.1 of Eucyclogobius newberryi. NCBI lineage: Eukaryota > Metazoa > Chordata > Actinopteri > Gobiiformes > Gobiidae > Eucyclogobius > Eucyclogobius newberryi. The sequence continues at coordinate 22,359,995 of NW_027316389.1, forward strand.
CAGCGCCGCAGGATCAAATCTAGTGTGAAAATTTAAGTTTGTGTGTCACATAGATTTTAAAATGGTTGTGTTAAGTCCTTCGGGTCACTAAACTCAAAGCTGTGGCGGCTTCACTGTCTTCGTTCACTAGCCTCTGGTCAGGGCTGATCATGTGTGAGAAGAAAGACTAATCAGCCAAAAGTAAGAGGGCCTTGTTTAAGAATAAAACTAAACCTAAGGCAAAATCTTCTAAATGTGAGTCACCAGTTAATCAAATTGCACTTGTCAAATGAATAGGATTTATTTCAAGAGTTGACTGTGTCTGAGTGAAAAAGCAAACAAACTGGACCCAGACCAAGCTTATTAGTCCAGAAGTGTTTTGTTGGAGTGTGTCTGATCCTCTGTGAAGTAGGTTCAGATTTGTGGCCTGATTGCATTTCCTCTGCACCGTCTGAGGTGCACTTCAGGACTGCAGTCGTCCTTGAGTTTACTTAGGTTGGCTTCTTTTTGAAGCCAACTTTGTGTGAAATATTTAACATTATTAACCCATGCTGTATTTCTATCGCAGAAATCTGGTTCTTTAGTTGTGTTGAGAAATATATCTGCATTTGATTACAGGTTATTACAGGCTCCCACTAAGCCAGCAGCAGGGAGCGTTCAGGCTGTGCTTATTCAAAGTGGTATTGCTATTAAAAGTACCATTTATCGTTGTCAAGATAGAGACATGGAACACTTATCTCTGTTCAACAGAGAATTTTATATTTTCCTTTAATATTCAATACAACTGGGCAATATGCTGATACAAATTGTTATCTTCCTTGTGGCAATCTGCGATTTTGGTCAAATTGCCATATTGAGATTCTATAATATTCTCTCAAATGCTGTTCTCTGCTCAAACAGAGACAAATTTTTCAAACAGACCTTCTACTGTTTAGCCTCAGCAATGTGTGAGGATTTAACCAATTGCAATATAAAAATGTTTGAAAAATAAATAATTTGTTTTTACATAAAGATCTGGCTCGAAGAAAATGTGATTGATAAGAGTAGGTGATATACCAATCAAATATATTTTCCATCCATCCATCCATTTTCTACCGCTTGGTCCCTTTTGGGGTCACGGGTGACTGGAGCCTATCCCAGTGACTTCGGGCCTTAGGCGGGGTACACCCTGGACAGTGGCCAACTTGTCGCAGGGACAACACAGAGACACAAACATTACAGACAGTCATTCACTCTCACATTCATTCACTGGGGCCAATTTAGAGTTGTCCTAACACATGCATGTGTTTGGACGGTGGGAGGAGCTGGAGAACCCGGAGAGAACCCACGGTAACACGGGGAGAACATGCAGACTCCACCCAGAGAGATCATGTGATGTTGGTCTGGTCCGGGAATCAAACCCATGATCTCCTTCTTGGGAGGCAAGAGCGAGGCTAAAATATATTTTAATAAACCAATTTCAACTTCATATGACACTACTGTACTAATGTATACCAGGGATTAGAGTCACACCAATGAATGAAAAACATATCCAAAATGATCTTTATTCCCTTTGAATAAACATGGTAATCTAGAAAGCATTGCTTTTGCCTTGATGAAAAAAACTATAATAAAATAAAACTTTTTGAAAAATGATAATAAAGCCCATTTACAACAAAGTACTATTGTCCATTGTTGCTTGTCTTGTTCTTTGCCATGATCTTTCCCCGTTGTCCCTTCCTCTGTTTTAGACGTCATATCGCAGAGAAGGCAGTTACCACCACCAGGTACTTCCCGCCGATACCTTCATGTGTTTGAATACATGAATGAACTAAAGTTTTTTTTGTTTTTTTTTTTAACTTTGAGTCTTTGTCTTTGCTTGGATTCTTATTTCTCCGTCCGTGATTTCACAAATGCCTCCAAAAGTAGTGGGACGCGGTATCCATGTGTGCTGTTGTTTGCTTGGATGTGACTTATTTCTGTGTCCTTGTTGACCATTGGAGATCAATATCTAAGTGGGAGGAATGTTAAAACTATAATAGAGGCATTCAAATCACAGACATGATCTATAAGCTTTGTTTTATTTTGCTTTGCAACAATAGATAAGTCGTGGAATATAAATTAGGTCAATTTGTCGGCTTGTACATGATTTTTTAAATAAGTTCTTACAAATAGAGCAATTGACACCTGTGAACCAAAGCCATCTATGGCATCTTCTTATTTCTTAGAAAATGACTCAGTCGTCTGTCATCAGCCCAAACCGCAGCACTGCCTGTTCAATTCACTCTCAGTACTCCCTTTTCCCCTAACATTCCATAGCATCATTGTTTGTGATTTGCAATGGAATTAAATACCTCCGGTGGCTCCAATATCAAAAGTGGGTATCCAAAACAAATAAGTTGTATAAATGTATTATGTCTGGAAGCAGCATCAGCAGCATGAGCCTCATCCCTGTGGCTCAGGCTGCTGTGGTGGGATGTGCCAGCTGGTGTTATTTTTAGGATGGTCGTTCGTACATAATCATGAAAATATAGACTTCACAACTCGAACAAGACATACTGAAACGTTCAACTGATGTGTGATGAAAGGTTGGGCAATAGATTTATATTTAAAATACCGGTATATCAATATAATTTTGAGCAAGAAAATTTTTGGCCATACGTTAAATATTGAGTTAATTTAATGTCTCTTGGCTTCCTCGCCCTCCACTCGGGGGCAAAGGAGCTGCTTTCCATCTAAAACTAGCCACTAGATATGAATAATGATATCCATAACATTTTATGTATTTATCGCCCAGCCCTTTGGGTGACTCAATGTATTATTATGAAAGAGACTGTGGTAAAAGCATCACATATATTATGTATTTCAGTCTTGACTTCTCTAATTATGCCGCTTTGTCTGTCAATGGAGATCAGATCACCTCAATCACATCCTGGAAAAAAGTCACAAAGGATAATGGATGAATAGTGCTTTTTGGTTTTCTTTGCTTTATTTGATCTGGCTGTCATTATTATGGCATATTTGTACGTAAGTAAAGTACAGTTACATGACTAAAACTGTACTCAGTTACAAGTACAAATAATGGGAAATCTGTACTTAAGTAAGCTTAAGCTTTTGTACAAAACTTGATTAAATGAACAGTCTAAAGTGGAAATAAGAGTCAAAGGTGAGACAGCTGTATATTGGAATGATTGGGACTTGTGCTGTACTTACTACTATAGTCATTTTAAATGTAACTAATTACAGTTACATGGCTTAACGATGACACATTTATAAATCTACTTTAAAAAGTACAATTACGCCAAAAAAAACATGCATTTTACCCATGACGTGTCTTGACCTACAGAAAATAATACAAACTACATCAACACTGTGTGTGCTCAATATCTCCCCATATTGTGCAATGCATCGCTGCCAGATTCAATGTCTATGTTCCATAAAGAAATGTTTTTCTTCACAATAGACATAGTGGAGGGCAGTGCCTGAAGTGGAGTATAACTTAAAAATAGAGTAGGATACACACATAGGTGACATCAGGTCATAGTTTCACCTTGTGTGACAATAATATATGACTTTGGCTGAGCAAGTGATGTACAATGACAGAGACAGAGTTACATAACTGGTGAGAATGTGAGAAGAGAAATATAGTTCTTGTTGACACCTTTTTGTTGAACAAACTACACCAAACAATTGACATTTATGACACGCTTATATATAACCACAAACATTACTATTCTACTATTCTTCGATTTTCCAAGCTGTGAGGCTGTGTCTGCTTTCAAAATGCGCTTTAGACACTTTACGCTTTATATGTTTTGTAATACAAGAGGCGGCATCAATTTTTAATGACTCCCAAACTAAGCGCTATTCACAAGTGGTGCCATGAGGCTGCTATTACTTTTCCACAAATACATTTAGGCACCTCTAATCTAAAGATATGTCATCAAAAGACAGATAAACAGCTTTAGGATTCCATTCCGCATAAATAAAATGATCAAAAAGGTGATTTAACTTAACCAAAATGTAGTCTTTGTTTAGCCATAATAGTGTTCTGGTTGCTCTGTCATTTTCACTTGGGGGATTATCATTGTCCTATAATCCACTCTGGCATTCATCACTTCACTGGGCAGACGATCTTTGGATCAATACTGTGGCCTGATGAGGTGTGTGTTAGAGCATTTAACAGCTATTATGCAGAATCTGGAACATTGCACCAAACTTCTTTTATTCTTACTCTCAGTAGTTGCAGTTTGCCGATATCCTTGTACATTATACAGAGGTGTAAAGGTGTCGACTCAGCACAATCAGTAATCCATACTTGATTTGTCAGGTGGTCAATGGACGAGCTCCTATGTGTCTGCCATCTGAAGTAAGACCTTTAGATTCCTCAGAACTACTTTACATTTTGCTGCCTCATAGCCCACCTGCCCCTATGGGTTTTTAACATCCTCAACCTCTAACTCAGTGTGTGCCTTATTTCAGATACACAGATACTTTGGGACTTTAGAAAGCACAAAGCACTTCTGCGGACCACATCGGCGCTGCTCTATCTGAATTTAAATCAATATGGCCGCCAGGGGAATAGAGCGTAGCTTGTCCATCTGCTGCACCTCATCAAGCCACTGTTGGCTGTTGCTTAAGTTACAATTAGACGTCTGTGTGATGGGGCATGCAGAGAAAATGAGTGCATAAAGCGCTTGTAGCAGGTTATGGCATATGAGTGAAGATGTTTTCCTGTCAGTCACCCTATGCCTCTGTCGTCCGCATGACAAACCCACATTAAGTATTGAATGTGTCCAAATATTTTAAATTGAGAGTTTTGCCTGTAAGCACATTGCGTCAACTCAACTCATTATGAATTGTCATGGTTTTTAGTAGCAGTTATGCTATGTGTAAAATATGTGAATATTAGTTTGGTGTTATTCAGGTACGCTGTACAATTCCAGCTTCTTGTTGGTTGTAAAAATGGGTATTGCATTTACCTCTGAACCATTAAGTGTTAAAACTGGTGAAACTGATGAGACTAAGCTTCTAAACGTACAAACCTGTCACTGTTGCACATTATCTTGTCTTAGAATTTGCATTTTGTTAACCCAGTTTAGCTTTGAGTTGATTTATTTCTAGTCAATAGCTCGACGAGATTAAAGTGAACTGTTCAGATTTGTATAGGCTAAAGGGAGAGTGATTGAATCCTAATTGCAAATAATCTCTTGGGAGCAATTCAGTGCGTTATCCCAAGGGGAAGTTGCTGAGGGCCTAATATAAATATATATCAATATAAAGCTTATAATTTTTCAGGTCTGTAAACAAAAGGAAAAGTGATGTGTGTATAAAGTGTGCATACATAAGAAAACATCTCCGATGGTACATCTAAACTAGACCAAAACATGTTATTTAACAAGCCTGGAAAAACTAGCTAATGATCTGGAAGTGACAGATTAGACAGGTGCCGAGACACGAGGCTTGGGCCCAATCAAAGCCTTTATTAAACCGAGTCGCTTGTGTGAGATGAAAGATGGTCATTTGTTAAGTCAACAATGTCAGCAACTGCAGGAGAGGACAGTTCGGAAGAAAAAGCAGAAGCAATTAGAAGAAAAGGATGTGTAAGAGGCTGAGAAGAGGACATCGCGTTATAAAAAAGCATCGTCGTGAAAGGCCACACGCTCATTTCAAGGTTATGGCCTTCAGTCTTGTCATTTCTGAGAATCTATACCATTTTCATGGATGACAACCATTACCCATAAGCCACTGGGTGATGTAACAGTTGTGTGCAACCTCGTGCAATCACTTCAGAATGTATTGACTTTGTAGACAAAAATGCAACATGCCTCTGCACTTAACTTATTGATCTGTAAATCCTGGGTTTCTGACAAAAATCCATGTAAATTGTTACATGCAGTTACACTGTAGCCTACATAATCTTCTTTTACCATCAAATGTGATTGTTTATTATCTGAATTTGATGACTAATGCCCAGTCAAGTGATAATCCAACTATAATGATAATATCATTACTATAAATACTATTTGATAATGGCCAGCGACAGCAGGATCACATTGAGGATCTAATCTAAATGTGTTATTGTTATGTTATGTTATGTTATGGAACAGCTTTTATCACTTGTCATCGTGCATGTGCACAGGCTAATGGCATCCACAGTTAGCCCAGATTAGATTTTTGTATCATCATTTGAAATAATAAGATATTCCTTTATTGTCCACACATGGGGAAATGTCATAATGTGAATTTCATAATGTAAATATCTTAAGCATCAAAAGTAACTATTTGAACAGAGACTGTACAGTGTAGACACTGACATGTTTAGACTTTTATTTAACCTTTTCTATTCACTTCATTTCTACAAATGCTTATCCAGTTTATGTAGAAAAAGTAAATTCCACTCTGCATTCCAAATGTGAATTTGTCTTTGGGCTTTTACGTCACCACCATCCAACCTGGGAACAGCACAGAGCCACGGGCGAGTAGATGTTTGCACTCCGCATGCATCTTTCACATGCAGAGCCGCAGCTGTCACCATACATCACCTCAGTCCACACATGTGGACACTCTCACAGTCTATAGTTTTATGCTGCTGGGTCTTCTTTAATGTGGGCTGTGCGTATTAGCATGTACACATCTGTTTGCTCACTCTACGGCACCACACTGTATTCAAAAAATGAATTATTAACATGAACGTTGGATGCTCCTCAGATGTTGCATAACCTCACATCAGAATCAGAAACGGTTTATTGAACACAGTTTGCAAACAAAGGAAATTGTCTCAGTGTTAAGGAGCAACAAAAACTATTAATAATAAAATAATAATGATAGCAACTTCTATAGAGTCAAAATGGTAGGCATAAATTAAGAATGTACTAATGAAATAAGGTTGTCTTGGTATGTACACAGATATTTACACTGCCAATTCAGCGCACATCATCAAAGGCATCAGGCATCCCATTTTAGAGTGTGCCCAAAATAGAAAAGGGGCAGGAAGGAATCAGGGTTTGGTCTGTGCTGTTGTGTAACTAAAGTGAGCTCTAGTCCAGTTGTCTCAGCTGCTTAAATTAAAAGGTATTCAACCACACAAAGAGCTTACCAAGGACTTCCGAGCATAATCCATGATTCCCCGCCCATTTCTTTATACCTAAGCCACATACTTCAAATATGCTGCTAACCTTCATTTTGGAATTTGTAGATATAAAAAATCGGCTCTGCCTCTGCTTCAGGTGGTTAAGAAAAGCTTATTGCTTCTGTCCGTTTGGTGAAATGTTTTTTAGATATTAATTGGAGTTGTGATCTTGACATTCAAAGACTGTTTTCTTTGCAATTACAACTTGTTGTGTCATTAAATAAACACACTATGGCAAAAATGCACATAAACTAGCTAGACATGATAGCTAAGTTAGAATGCTTTATTTAATTTATTTATGTATTTTATTTTTTAAAGGGTTTAAACCCAATGGGCCTTATTCATGAAGCATTGTTACACACACATTTGCATTTGCAACAAATCCTAAGAATAGGTTAGGTGAATTCTTATGCACAGAAATTCAGCTATTTTAAATATTATCACTCTTATATTGCTACCAAAAAATATAATACCCACATGATTGTTAGTTTTACATATTTTCAAATGATTTTATGTACAGATAATATTGGAAACTAAAAGTATAATCAGTAGTTATATGGAGCTTCTCAGTCCCAGCCCCAGTGCCTCTCTATGGGCCATGATTATAAACCCAACAAGAATCAACCCCCCCCTGTCACCCCCCCGACCCAAGGCACTCTGCAATCTGCCCTACGCCCCGGCCCCTTACATTTGCAGGGGTTGCACGGAGACGGTGGCTTGCAAAATATGACAAAAGCCCTGGTTTATTTCAATAAGTTGGTGATTTAAAGATGCTTTCACTGCTTATGCATGTTTGGACATTTTTCATCACTGCTGATTGTAACAGCGATAGAAGCGCAACTTCCTCATTCACTCCCACCTCGCTCCATCACAGTGTCACATGCCCTGTGGAGCCCATATTTGGGCGTTTTTATTTAGATAAACATGTAAATGAGTGACTGTGTGTTCGTAGCTGTATTTTCTTGAATTTGATGAGACTTTCATTTAAGAAGGAAATTGGCTTCTTAGCATTTCAACAATGCCGAGTTCTTTCAGCATCTTCTTAGAGTTACTAATTATTATGGTTGTTGATTTAGTGCCAAGAAATTATAATGTGGTGTTGAAAAACATGAAACAATTTGAATTTGCAAACCATAGTCCATACACTTTTTGTAATGATTTAGTTCTGATTATCTTATGCACTGGTCATTGCACGCGATTATTCAAACAATACGACTATTTTTTTTACATTCATCAAAAAAGTTTCTTTTCCCACAGCCTGTCCAGGGATTTGACTACGCCAAGAAGCACTTGGGTCGTACAGATGATGCTGTTTCAGTGACCAAAGAGACGCTGGTGCTGGGTCTGCCTGTGAGGGACGCCCCTTTGTCCATGTCTCTGGACAAGAAGGTGCTCCAGGACGGGACGGGCAACAAGAGACCCTCCTTTACAGACATCAAAGGAGGGTACGGAAATGATTTAACTCTTTTTGTTTTTTAATTTGGTGCTCTATTCACTTCATACTGATACTAGTGATAGCAATGTTATTCCTTTGGTATGTCGGTGTAATCCCTCATTCGTCCAGGCGTGTTCCATAGTAGAAAAAGCTTCAGTTGTAGTCATCTGGACTCAGTTTGAAAAAATAGACGTTTCGACTCTCATCCAAGAGTCATTGTCAATAAAAGAATTTAGATCGAGAACTCCGATATTAATACTGTTCTGTGGTAAGTCCGGCCCATTGGGCGGAGCCTTCCTGAAGTAGAAAGAGTTGTTTGTTTCAACAGAAACTCCCCCCTTGTATCTACCGAGCTAGCCTATTCAGAATCTTAATGGCCTATTAGAATCCTCTTTGTCTTTGTGAGACCCTGGCTCAACCACCCTGAGTACCTGATTAGCATCTAAATGTCCTGGTCCTGGTCCTCTACCTTTCCAGGGGTTCAGTATCCCATTATAAATAACAGGAAGATTGAATCTTAGCCCTCCATTTCTGTTTAAAGAAGGTCTTTCTTTTTTAACAAAAATAGCTTCCTTGACTCCTCTTTCAAACCATCTTTTCTCCCTGCTTAAAACCTTCACCTCACCGTCTTCAAACAAGTGATTAGAGGCTTCAAGATGGAGATGCACGGCACTCTGAGGTCCTGAACTTGTATTTCTTCTGTGCTGATAGAGCCTCTTGTGTAGAGGCTGTTTCGTCTCACCTATGTACCGTTCTTTACAGCTTTCTTCACTGCATTGGATCGAATAAACTACATTGCTCTGTTTTTGAGTCGGCAACTTGTCCTTTGGGTGAACCAGTTTTTGTCTTCAAGTGTTTCCTGGTTTAAAATAAACAGGGACTTCGTGTTGTCTAAAAATTCTCTGCAGTTTTTCCGACAGGCCAGACACATAAGGGATAGAAACACCCTTCCTTCTCTGTTCAGTTTCCCTTTTGTCCTGCTTCTTGGTTCTCTTCACTCTGTTGAGAGCCCAAGCGGGGTAACCACTGCAGGCTGAGAGGGCATTTCGGACATGTTTTTCCTCTTTCTTCTTGCCCTCTGAGCTGGTGGGCACACCTTGAGCTCTGTGTTGTAAGGTTCTGATCACCCCCAGCTTGTGCTGTAGTGGGTGGTTGGAACCAAAGAGCAGATACTGGTCCGTGTGTGTAGGTTTCCTATATACTTCTATTTGGAGTTTCCCGTCCTCTCCTCTGATCGTGGAGCAATCAAGAAAGGCCAAGCGAGAGGCCAAGGAGAATCGCTTGGCCTTTCTTGAAGAAGAAAGAAGAAAGAGGAAAAACATGTCCGAAATGCCCTCTCAGCCTGTGGTTACCCCGCTTGGGCTCTCAACAGAGTGAAGAGAACCAAGAAGCAGGACAAAAGGGAAACTGAACAGAGAAGGAAGGGTGTTTCTATCCCTTATGTGTCTGGCCTGTCGGAAAAACTGCAGAGAATTTTTAGACAACACGAAGTCCCTGTTTATTTTAAACCAGGAAACACTTTAAGACAAAAACTGGTTCATCCTAAGGACAAGTTGCCGACTCAAAAACAGAGCAATGTAGTTTATTCGATCCAATGCAGTGAAGAAAGTTGTAAAGAACGGTACATAGGTGAGACTAAACAGCCTCTACACAAGAGGCTTTATCAGCACAGAAGAAATACAAGTTCAGGACCTCAGAGTGCCGTGCATCTCCATCTTGAAGCCTCTAATCACTCGTTTGAAGACGGTGAGGTGAAGGTTTTAAGCAGGGAGAAAAGATGGTTTGAAAGAGGAGTTAAGGAAGCTATTTTTGTTAAAAAAGAAAGACCTTCTTTAAACAGAAATGGCGGGCTAAGGTTTAATCTTCCTGTTATTTATAATGGGATACTGAACCCCTGGAAAGGTAGAGGACCAGGACCAGGGCATTTAGATGCTAATCAGGTACTCAGGGTGGTTGAGCCAGGGTCTCACAAAGACAAAGAGGATTCTAATAGCCCATTAAGATTCTGAATAGGCTAGCTCGGTAGATACAAGGGGGGAGTTTCTGTTGAAACAAACAACTCCTTCTACTTCAGGAAGGCTCCTCCCAATGGGTGGGTCTTACCACAGAACAGTATTAATATCGGAGTTCTCGATCTAAATTCTGTTATTGACAATGACTCTTGGATGAGAGTCGAAACGTCTATTTTTTCAAACTGAGTCCAGATGACTACAACTGAAGCTTTTTCTACTATTCCTTTGGTATCATTAAAGGAATTATGGAGGATTTTTTGGCACCAAATCTGAGTCTGAGGCGTGGACAGCTGAGTAGTTCATTCACATGTCAATCATAGGACGCACCTACTGCAGAGCTGCAGACTCCTTCTGACTCGTCCCCAGCAGAGCAGCATGTTTCCCTGGCTGGGCATGCGTGGTTGACATGGTGGTGTGTGTTTAGCAAGATCCTTCAGTGTACTGTACAAAATGAGACATGTGTTCGAGCTGGTTCAGAAGAGACGGAAATCTGCGGAGATGAGAAATGCGATGCAATCTGTCGCACGTGTAGCAGCGAGGCTGCTCAAATCGGTGAAAAATCCTCTATTATTCCTTTAAAGGAAAGGCATAGCCCTTGAAGCTGAGAGAAGGAAATGTGACTGAAAAATGTATTGAGTAAAATGTGTATAAAGTCTTTCTATCTTCTAAAGAGTGAACACAATGTATCCTGCAGAGAGCTGTTACCTTTTAAGCCACAAAGTTCTGAAGCATATGTTTTAGGGAGTGAACAAGCTGGAGACAAAATCCAAGCTTTACACTAGCGCGGTCCCTGACATGAGAGTTTGTTTGAGTGTGCCTGTGTTAAGCCACAGAGAAGCCCAGTGTAAGCACTGCACACTCAGACAGATTGATGTGATCTGAACATAAGTCCTGTGTTAACGGGGAGCTGGAGCGACACTCCTGAAGATACACATAAATATGTCTGCCTCAGAACTGCTCTTATGTTGGACTGAAAGAGAAGGCATTGTGAGCATTTAAATAATAAATAAATAATACATTTAAAATATTATTATTATATATTATATTAAAATTAAACATGAGTTTGACCCGGTGGTTGAGTGGTTAAGGCGGTAGCACACATGCCAGGCTCCATGTGCAGCAGGCTGCAGTTTCGTGAGTTTAAACTTGGCTCAGAGAATTGACTGCATGCCCTCCCTTCTCTCTCATTCCCATTTCACCTTCAGTTGTCATGTCTATTAAAGCCTATGAGCCAAAAAATCCTTCACAACAAAAAAACATGAACAACTCCAGACCTTTCTGAGGTGTCTGGCTTCAGTGTCCTTTTGGGATCACAGCTCCTTCTGTCTCACTTACAATGAGAATAATGAACAGCTGACATTTCCAACTAAAGACTTAACACGTAATTATAGTTAATGAACGATTTAATTGCTGCTATTTTGTTTGTGAGACAGTGGCAGTACAAAAATCAAGTCACTTTCTGCAGCCGTCATATTAACAGCTATGACATTGGCAAAGGTAATCTAGGACCTAAGCTTCTGTGGACAAACACTTTGCTGCAGCGACTTGGCTTATGCCCTTTGCAATATTTATGACACAATAACAGTATACAGGATTTTGGTGTTGTTGCAAGTGGACGTCTTTGAGCATTTTAAGTCATTTATTGGTTTTAATTTTGTTTATTTTGTTTAGAAAGACAAAAAATAGGTTGTATTTTCACCTGGATATGTTTTGGTGAGCATCTGTCACCATCAGCAGCATCGACATCTGACTTCTGTGACGTGTTACTTATCAGCTGATCCTCCCGGAAGCTCCAGGTGCTGTCTGCAGAAGCAGGTCTCAGACGTGTGGGAGTGTGAATGCTCCTTTGACTCTGTTCATTGTTGTGCCTCGCTTCCTGTCTACAGTGTTTATACATGCAGTATAAGTACAGCTATAAGTACAGTTCCTTCTGTTCCATTGGTCTGATATGGCCGATTTGAGGTTTTCCTGGTGTGCTCTCTTTTTCTGCACAACAATCAACAACGTGATCATAAATGCATTTGCAATAACATGAAGCGAGGCACAACAGCAATGAACAGAGACAAAGACGTTTTCATGCTCCCACTCGACTGTGACACGCTTCTCCAGAGAGCACCAGGCGACAGGGGGCAGCTGATACGCCTTCTGAGGAAGGTGACAGGTGCTCATCAAAACATGTCAAGGTAAAGAAAAAGAAAACTATTGTTTGTCTTTATAAATGAAATAAATAAAAGTATAATAAAAAGAAGACATCATAATTTCTTCAATGACTTTATTCAAAAAGCCTGTTTGATAAATCTCAAAACTTCTCTTGCTCACATGGAAGAAAGTATCTGTTCTGTATCTGATAGTGAAACTATTTAGGATTATATTTCCTGAGCTGTGTAGAAAACGTACCTTATTTCACCAAAGCCACAGAGAAAAATAACTTTTAGCCACTGCATTTATTTCCTATAACGAATGGATGCTAAAAAAGTTTGTATTAAATTGACTTTATGTACGGTATAAGTGGTTAAATAATTACAGTGCACATTACAATTACGATCTTGCGTCCATAGACACAAAAAGTGCAGGATGAAGTTAATATCTTTGATCGTAAATACTGCTGTATTTGAACACAGCAGTAATTTGCCTCATAATGACAGAAACACATGCTATAAACTTTATCCCTGCTCTGCTTCAGCCAATTGTGACATGTTTCCTGAAGAAAATTTGGAATCAGAAATGAGATTTCTCCTCCCACAAAATGCAAATATTTACACTCACAGCAAAGCCCTGTATTTACACCACTACAACTGACATAAATGGGTGAAGGATTATCCACGCTCAGCTTCAGGGGATGATAAACACATGTATATTTAGAGGGTTGGCTGGATGCAGCTTCGCCTGAGGGAGCGGCACCGATGACAGATTCTAAAGACACAGCACCTACATTTTTATAAGACGAGATGTTCTGATGTGGTGAATCAGGGGATTTTTTGTATTTACGCCAATTACACAAATAGCATTTTGAGACTTGCTAAAAGTAGAAAGAAATAATGGCAAAAAAAGTGCACAATTAAATTGTCCTTAAAATGGTATTATGGAGGTCCATTTATTTTAGGCTGTGGCTGGAGAGCCGCGGCGCGGTCAAATTGCCGCGCAGTGTCAGGGACCACGGCATTTCCCTTATAGCCTGTTATAGCCTCATGGCTAACCCTAACCCTAACCTTAACCCTAACCTTAACCCTAACCCTAACCTCAACCCTAACCCTAACCCTAACCCTAACCCTAACCTTAACCCTAACCTTAACCCTAACCCTAACCTTAACCCTAACCCTAACCCTAACCTTAACCCTAACCCTAACCTTAACCCTAACCCTAACCTTAACCCTAACCCTAACCTTAACCTTAACCCTAACCCGTCATAGCCTCATGGCTAACCCTAACCTTAACCTTAACCCTAACCCTAACCTTAACCTTAACCCTAACCCTAACCTTAACCTTAACCCTAACCTTAACCCTAACCCTAACCCTAACCCTAACCTTAACCCTAACCCTAACCTTAACCCTAACCTTAACCCTAACCCGTTATAGCCTCATGGCTAACCCTAACCTTAACCTTAACCCTAACCCTAACCCTAACCTTAACCTTAACCCTAACCTTAACCCTAACCCTAACCTTAACCCTAACCCTAACCTTAACCCTAACCCGTTATAGCCTCATGGCTAACCCTAACCTTAACCCTAACCCTAACCTTAACCCTAACCTTAACCTTAACCCTAACCTTAACCCTAACCTTAACCCTAACCTTAACCCTAACCCTAACCCTAACCCTAACCTTAACCTTAGCCTTAACCCTAACCTTAACCTTAACCCTAACCTTAACCCCAACTCTAACCCTAACCCTAACCTTAACCCTAACCCTAACCTTAACCCTAACCCTAACCCTAACCTTAACCCTAACCTTAACCCCAACTCTAACCCTAACCTTAACCCTAACCCTAACCTTAACCCCAACCTTAACCCTAACCTTAACCCCAACTCTAACCCTAACCCTAACCTTAACCGTAACCCTAACCTTAACCCTAACCTTAACCCTAACCCTAACCCTAACCTTAACCCTAACCCTAACCTTAACCCCAACTCTAACCCTAACCTTAACCCTAACCCTAACCTTAACCCCAACCTTAACCCTAACCTTAACCCCAACTCTAACCCTAACCCTAACCTTAACCCTAACCCTAACCTTAACCCTAACCCTAACCTTAACCCTAACCTTAACCCTAACCCTAACCCTAACCTTAACCTTAACCTTAACCTTAACCTTAACCTTAACCCTAACTCTAACCCTAACCCTAACCTTAACCCCAACCTTAACCCTAACCTTAACCCCAACTCTAACCCTAACCCTAACCTTAACCCTAACCCTAACCTTAACCCTAACCCTAACCTTAACCCGGCGCGGTCTAAAACGGCGCTAAACCGCGGTCAAATAGCGGCGCAGTTTCAGGAGGCCGGCACAAAAATAACATGGCTTTTTCGGCCGCGCGCCGCGGCACTGCAGACACTCCCTTTATTTTAAGGGATCAAAACATTTAGAACTAAATAGAACAATAATAGAATATATCCTAATCTGTTTTTTATCTGGTGGATGGTGCCAGTAAGATAGAAAACGGCTCTTGTTGGTAGTTAAAAAGCCTTTATTTGTACATGGCTCTGTTAAAAAGGGGGTAGATCATGTGAGCCAGCCTCAAACAAATTATTAGCTTGTCATTAACATTTTAAAGACTTGTGTCATGAATGAAAATAATCATTTTAGATTAAGTTCTTGCTCTTGTCTACTCATGCTAATTCTGAAGCTTTTGTCTCAACACAATGCAATCATTTTTGCTTCATTTCAAACCACTCGTTTGTTGAGCATGTAACAAGTGGAACAGCTTTCATAACCACTGCAATTATTCCAGCACATTATTCTCATGTGTGCGGAGCATGAGAAAGGTGCAAACAGAATGCTAATTACAAGGCTAACAAGAGGAACGGCCTCTTGTTACACGGCCTCTGTGCACAAGGATATAGCAGAAGTGTGCAGAAAATATAGTTTTCGCATGAAGCCTGAAGTATATGATTGGCTTCAGTAAAGGAAAACAAGAGAAGGGAAAACTATTTCCACCTAATGTTTCTTTTTTTTTTTTTTTTTTTTTTATGAAAACCAAAAAATCTGTGTTTGAACTACTTATCAACAACCCTGCTAAGAAAACACACTGTAGGACTTATATATATGAATTGAAAGGACTGAAATGAGGAAAAAGTGCATTCCTCATTTCCAGACATTCAGAGGTTGTTTTGGTTCATTGCCCGATTCAAGATGACTTGACCGGACATTGACTGCTGCCAGTGCCAAATACCTCGTGGCTCTCTCTCTCTTTCTCTCACTCTCTCTCTTTCTCTCTCTCTCTCTCTCTCTCTCTCTCTCTCTCTCTCTCTGTCTCTCTCTCTCTCTCTCTCTCTGTCTCTCTGTCTCTCTCTCTGTCTCTCTGTCTCTCTCTCTGTCTCTCTCTCTCTCTCTCTCTCTCTCTCTCTCTGTCTCTCTCTGTCTCTCTCTCTCTCTTCTCACTGTCTCTCTCTCTCTTCCTCTCTCTCTCTCTCACTGTCTCTCTCTCTCTCTCTCTCTCTTCTCACTGTCTCTCTCTCTTCTCACTGTCTCTCTCTCTCTCTCTCTTCTCACTGTCTCTCTCTCTCTCTCTTCTCACTGTCTCTCTCTCTTCTCACTGTCTCTCTCTCTCTCTCTCTCTCTTCTCACTGTCTCTCTCTCTCTCTCTCTTCTCACTGTCTCTCTCTCTCTTCTCACTGTCTCTCTCTCTTCTCACTGTCTCTCTCTCTCTTCCTCTCTCTCTCTCTCACTGTCTCTCTCTCTTCTCACTGTCTCTCTCTCTCTTCTCACTGTCTCTCTCTCTCTCTCTCTCTCTCTCTTCTCACTGTCTCTCTCTCTCTCTTCTCACTGTCTCTCTCTCTCTCTCTTCTCACTGTCTCTCTCTCTTCTCACTGTCTCTCTCTCTCTCTTCTCACTGTCTCTCTCTCTTCTCACTGTCTCTCTCTCTTCTCACTGTCTCTCTCTCCTCACTGTCTCTCTCTCTTCTCACTGTCTCTCTCTCTCTTCTCACTGTCTCTCTCTCTTCTCACTGTCTCTCTCTCTCTTCTCACTGTCTCTCTCTCTCTTCCTCTCTCTCTCTCTCACTGTCTCTCTCTCTCTCTCTTCTCACTGTCTCTCTCTCTCTCTTCTCACTGTCTCTCTCTCTCTCTCTTCTCACTGTCTCTCTCTCTTCTCACTCTCTCTCTCTCTCTCTTCTCACTGTCTCTCTCTCTTCTCACTGTCTCTCTCTCTTCTCACTGTCTCTCTCTCCTCACTGTCTCTCTCTCTTCTCACTGTCTCTCTCTCTCTTCTCACTGTCTCTCTCTCTTCTCACTGTCTCTCTCTCTCTCTTCTCACTGTCTCTCTCTCTTCTCACTGTCTCTCTCTCTTCTCACTGTCTCTCTCTCCTCACTGTCTCTCTCTCTTCTCACTGTCTCTCTCTCTCTTCTCACTGTCTCTCTCTCTTCTCACTGTCTCTCTCTCTCTCTCTTCTCACTGTCTCTCTCTCTCTTCCTCTCTCTCTCTCTCACTGTCTCTCTCTTGTAGTTGTTTTCCTGCCTCCACCTGTAGAGGAGCCTGTCATTCTGTGGACTTGCTGCAGGCTTTCTGTGTTTGTCCATGACTAGATCCACGAGTCAGGAGCATGGAAATACATGTATTTTCTAGTGAACTTTATCAGTGTGAGATTCCATTTTATGGCTGAATTCAACTACGGTAAATAAATTAAAGACATGCTCACCGTTCTGATTTTTTTTAACCAAAAGGGGCAAGGTTTGGCTGGTGTTTATCAACTCTATCTATGATTTGACCATGTATTTGACCTAAACATCATGAGAATGGCACAAACAAACGTAAAATAGATAACAACGTTTTCATGGATTATAAAAATGCAGATTCTATCACACTCAAAATTTAACTAACTTCAAGCCCTCTCTTTTCTGCCCATATTAATCCTTGTATTCCAAAAGATATGCAGACTAATGCCGTTGACCGATTAGTTGACTAAGTGACCAAAAGCATAACCACAATTTAACCAGAGTTATTTTAATGTCAATTCTATTTGTTGGCTATACGTCTACCTGTCCTATCCGCAAATTGAGAGTGAAAATATGTGTTACATGCATGTACAATACATTTTTCTAAATACTTCTTGAGGCAAGTGTCATTTTTTTCTGGTGCTGGTACCTAATCATGCTTTTGTACCAATGTTATTGACACTTTGAAAGATTACAATAATTCAGCATAATGATGGTGGTGGTGCCAGTGCGTGTTGTGCTTTGTGTACAAGCCCAGACTCACAAACCTTGTCCTGTCCTCTTTTCCCCTCTGTCTCTGTTGCTATGGCTACTACAGACGGTTACCAAGCGAAGAGGATGGCTCTGTCTCGAGTAATGGCTCCGGGAAACTGAACACCAGCAAGAGCTCCACAGCCCGCAGAACCACCAACGGCAGCATCAACAAGAGCGGCAAGGAGGAGCTGCACAAGAGGAGCGGTGAGGAGGAGATTATCAGCAGAGGAAGGGCTGCGAGGCAAAAGACTGTCAGCTGTACATAAGCCCAAAACAGAAGTGAAGGAGCCAGACTGGTATCATATCAGGGTCCAAGAACTTAGGCTGCAGAGTCAGTGTTATCCCTCATTTGTCCAGGAATGGTCTGAGGTAGAAAAGGTTTCAAAGGTAGTCATCTAAACACTGTTTTTGGAATTAAGGTGATTCAACTGCCATCCAATTCCTCTTTGAGCAGAATGAGGGGTTAAAGCTTCAGCTGGTTTTGTAGTTTTTCCTGGCCGAAAAGGAGGGTCTAAGGACAGGGGACCCGGGGACATTGCCATGCCCTAACTTTTAATCAAAACAGGTCTACAGCAGATTTTAAACAAAACTAAACCAAGATTAAACTAGATTAAATCGCTTGGAGGGCCTGATTTTTCCTTATATTGAATAGAAGTATAATCTGTTTACAACAGTATCTCACACTGCTAATCAGGTGCTCAATGGTGGTGCAAGAGAGTCAGGAAGATCTTATTCTGTTTAGGACACGATACATAACAGGGAGCCAATGAAGATATTTTAGAATAGGTGTGATATGGGTTAGGGTTAGGGTCAGGGTCAGGGTCAGGGTTAGGGTTAGGGTTAGGGTTAGGGTCCATATGATGCATTCAAACTTTGGACTCATTCTCCAGGCGAGTCAACTCTCAGTTGAAGAAGTTGCTGCTGTAGTCTTGTTTAGATAGTACAACAGTTGTTTATTAGTTGTTTGGAATTATGTTCAAGAAACATATCTCCATCAAACGTCACTCCAAGATAGTATAAACTCTGGTTTCTCAGGCCAGTACCATCCGATTGAAAATAACTTCAGAATGAGAGTCGAAATGTCTTGATTTAAAAAAACAATAACACAGGATGAAAAGACTTATCATTTTGAGAGCTGATTCATTATATCAAGTTAAATTGTAGCTGAGTCACAGTGATACGAGGAAGTGAGAGGAGAATGTTCTGACAGTGGTGACAGTGGTCAGCCGCATTTACACCTGCTCAACTCAGAGCATATGGCCGTGCATTAGAGCAGTGACTTACTGAAAATGTGTGAGATTCATTTTATGAGGGAAACAAAGACATTTGGACACAATGTGGTTTCCATTATTTGTATGGCCACATTGTCTTTTATCTAGATGTTTGTAGTTATTCTGTTGAGCCATATATATATATATATATATATATATATATATATATATATATATATATATATATATATTAACAATGCATTCATTCTTTACATGTACGGTACTCTTATTAAAGAACTGAAACTGAAACAATATTAACACAATACCAAGTCATTGAAAGATGTAATAACAGTAATGATGAAGTAAATTTCATCATGTTTATGAAAAATCTGTATTCAGCAAGAATAACCAGCCATGCTGAATGATGGTTGGAACTAATAACAAAAATCATTCAGATTCAGTTTTAAAATTGAGTGACAATACTTTTATATCAATGTTTTAATACTAGCAACTGTAATTAAAATAAAAGTTAATCAGTGTGCCAGTTCCAAACCTGGATACATGTATTGTGTATTATTTTGATCTAGATGACCATTTGTTAGTGATCTGCCAAATCACTAAATACGTGTCATTAGATAAGAAAAAAAACTAAATATTATGCAGTTTAACAACCACAAACGCGTAGCCATTATTTGTGAGTGTCATCGGTACCTGTAGTAGCTCAGAGTTTCCCTGATCCCCGTGGAAACATGACCCTGAGTTTTGACAATGCTGACATCGCTGATCGCTGACATTTTTCATCTCAAACCACGGTAGTCCCTGCGATCTGTTGAGTTTATGCAAGCAGATGATTTAATTACTTCAAAAACAGATGAGATTAGAATGTGGTGCCATGTTCAAGAAAATGAAAGATTAAAATGTCTATCAGAAAAACAAGCAATTGTGCCCTCTTGAAAGAAATGATAGCAAACCCCCTTTGGTTTAGCACAAACAAACACCTAGTGTGAATTCAGATAGAGCTATTTCATTCCATGAAAAGGTTACATAAAACGTGCCAGTTAATAAAAAGTTTCAGCAAGGATGTCTTAAATCTAGCTGTTCACAATATTGTCTACATGCATCGATGTGCATTTCAATTGCGTTTCTCAGCCTCTGACTTTAGCTGTCACATCGAGACTTACATCTTACAATACATCTAAAAGTGGCCAATTGAGGCGAACAGGGACTAAGCTAATGACAACCTTCTGTGGCCCCACAATAAAGCGATGTCCATATGATGTCAGCAGTGACTCAGAGCCAGGACAAGACAACACGCTCCATCTGCTCCTCCCGGCACCATAGAGACTCTGCACAGAAAGACCAGATGAAATGTTTATGGCTATTGCTTTACATTAAAACAAGCCACACTTGTTACAAATTAATTTGTGAAGCTCCGACACAAGATGATGAAAAATGAATATGAAAGAAGATAACGATTTCTCAATGCATATGTCTTATAAATCATTAAACTAATAGACCCTTTGACATCCAATATCTTCAGAATGATCATGCTTCCATAATGGAGGCAAAACACAAAACACCACAATACATTTGAATACATTTGATAAACTAATATCACAACAAAATGGTCCTCAAATGTTGCCTATAAACATACACAAAAACAGCAGTTCAGTGTCTAATAAACAAAAGTGAAATTATGCTTTCACAATAGCCTCAGAAAGTTAACTGAACGGAATTTAAGTTATAAGATTAATATGACAGGTTTGTGGAGCAAATCTTTAACAAATGATGATAGGTTTGGATATTTCTTTTAAAAAAAAAAAAAAATGGATATCCCATGAAGTAATATAGGCCCTTGCCCAGCTCAAATTATGACTCAATCAATTGTTCATTGTTCACAAACTTTAATGGGTCTGCACTGTTTTATTCACTACTTCATATTGCCCTTTGTATTTTGAACTGTCCTTACATTTGTATTCTTGCTTCTTCTTTTAGACCCTTATGACGATCATTCCAGTTCTCTTCGTCTCATCACCATCAAGCCCATGACTGCTCAGCCCACCTACTCCTATCCCACATCATCGTCCCACAGCCAGGACTCAGTGCTACCAAATGGAGATGTAAGTCTAGATACACACACTTGACAAGTTAAAACCACATCATTTCAAGTTACACACTGGTCAATAGAAAACCCACTTTAAGTCACTTCTTTACCCTTTATATTTGATTTAACTAAAACATATTTGAGTGACCCGGAGCATCTGGCACACACTGGTATTTTGAGGAGCAAGTTAAATAACACTGGACAGACTCTATTGAGATTTAATAGATAAATCCTGACTTGAACAGAGACTCCGGCTTTGAGTTAGTCTGTGTTTTACATGTTTTTATGTCTTGGTTGAGCCCCTGGTGGGAAAGAGCACAGTTAATGATGAATTAGCTTTCACTTTCCTGCTGCACATCAGAGAGCAAAAAAGGTACTTTACCACAGGGCTAAAAAGATCTGTGAAGTGAGGTATTAAGAAAATCAGAATCACTGTTATCTACTCATTTTTATCTTCTGCAAGCACATAATGTACTTTTAATTGCATGACATGGAACGGGGGAATTACCAGATGGTTTTACTGTGAGCTTCTCGTTTATGACACTATTGTGCATAAATGTTACTACAAATTTTTCTTTTTTGTAGAATCTGCCCAACATTTTCTTAATGTCATTGCCCCAACTCTCAGAAATATTATCAGATATAATTATAATTGTACACTGTATATTTTATAATTATTTATTTTAATATTTATGATTTAACATAAAAAGAACAGTCAATGTTATGTAAAAAAAAAAAAATGAATTACCAATGTTTTATAACTGAAGGTAAACCACAGTGGGCTGAAGCCGAAGTCTGACATTGAGCACTACAGAAACAAACTGCGGCAGAAGCCGAGGAGAAAGGGCTACGGCGAGTTCTCCTTGTCTGAGAGCGGCAGCCATGGCTACAGCCGACGCCAGTACAGCTGCAACGGACTGAAGGAGCCCATGACGGCAGAGGAGAAGAGGGCCTCGTTCGCCGGCTGCCACAAGAGGTCTGAGCATTTTTATTTTGTGCTTTGATATTTAAACTGAGTATTTCGTTCACATTTTCATGTCAATGGAACAACAAAAAACTATTGTAACAACATCTAACAACTTAAAACCCAATTAAATATGCTGTGCCAAGAGAAAATGTGCAATGCATCAAGTGCATTAAACGTGGGACACGTGCTGCCCGGTGGTCCAATGGTTAAGGCACAGCACACATATGCCAGGCCCGACTCCGATAATCTCTCTCATCCCCAATAAATAAAGCCTTTGGGCCAAAAAAATTAAAAATAAATAAACATTGGAGAAAGTGTTGCCTGGTATTGAACAATGCTTTTTATTTTTTGGTTGTTAATAATCAATAATAGTGAAAGGTTTCTTTTAAATGCATTTTCACTCATAGTCTGAGATGCTGCTGTATGGGCTAGAACAGAGTTGCTTAGCAACACACAGAGAGACACTGTGCAAATGATTATGCCTTTATTCTTATGAAAAAAAAAAACACTTTCAAATTACTAAATTATTGTTATGGGGTTATGGCTATGGACCTGACTATATGGTCAAACTCAAAATGGAAGTTTTTATTTATTTATAGGAGATCTTCTACTGAAAGTGTTTTTCAGACTTCCTATAAGTGATCTGTTCTTCTGTATCTACATTTGTATCTACCTGCGTTGCACCAATGAAATTTCCCCATGTGGGACAATAAAGGAATATCTTATCTTATCTTATCTTAAATACTATATTTACTATAGTTTATAAAGATAGCAATTTAGGAATTACTGTTCCATTGGTTTTGAACAAAAATATTTCATATTCACAAACCTAATCATCTAATGTCTGTTAATGGTGTCTGCTAGGTACTCTCACCCGCGGGAGCCCACGTACTGGAGCAGGCAGTCGCTGAGCAGCCCCAGCCCTGTGGAGACTGAGATGGACCTGCTTGTGCTCAGAGAGAGGTCCAGGAGAGGCATACGCAATAACGGCTATGATGTAAGTCTGGGATACATTCCACATTGTTTTTATTACTTTTGAAAATTGGTAATCTTCAGTTCTGCTCATATCCAACACTACAAACTCAAACAAATGTAAACAAACTGTTCCCTTGTTCATGTCATGTTGATCCTGATGTGTGTGTGGCAAAGTAATCCATACAAGCTTTAACACCATTCAATGGGATAATCCTCTGTCTGTGCCTGGTTTCATCCTTTCTTCTTATACCTTATACCTTCCTTCACTTTCTGATATGTTGAGGTTATACCTCAAGCTTTTACCGATGACCTTAAGCTGAACCTGAAGGGAGCTCCTCAAAACCATAAAAAGAAGAAATATTAAAGTTTGAGTAATTACTGAGGCAGCCACAGAATGAGAAGCAATGGAAGCTGAGAAGAAAGGGAGAAAAAAGAAAGTGCTCAATGTGTGTGAAATCTCTCCTGCGCCACAGTCACAGCATCTGCCTCCACGCTGAATGTTAATGATTCAGATGGGAGGCTGGATGGGGCCTAATGGTCCTGTGTGTACCAAAATTACCGTAAATGGAAAAAACCTGCAATTAGGAAGGATTGTGCGTTTGTTTGTATATACCAGAAATACATAGTGACATTACCGTACACACATTCATATTTTTGACAAATAGCAACCAAGAGCTAAAAAATGATTAGCATTAAAAAGTGTGGTGACTGACTGGCCCCATTAAAATGTAATTTGTTTACACTCCACTTTAGACTTTTGATCATTAGGGACATTATTGTTATGTTTTTAATTAATTAACATGAAAAAAAAATAAGTTTCTGCAGAGAGCAGGGGGCACACACTGATACTGAGGGGGAAGGTTTGTGTTCTAGTTTAATGAAGCGTTAGATGACACAACCTCTGATGGTGGAAGAGCCGCTTTCCCCAGTGATTATCTTGGACTTTGCCATGAAACAATCCAAAGGCAAGTTCACAGATGCACATCGCATTACGACAAAGGTCTGCATTTTAGCAATATTCATTCTTTATTTTCCACAAAGCATTATTGAGATGCCAGTAAATTAGAAAGAGGTCATTATACTAAACATGAATAAACACCTGTAAAAAGTTTATTTCTGATTTTGTCCATTTAACTGGGTCCAGCAGGCAGTAACTGGACTTCACCCAAAACCCCTGGAACATCCATTTGAAAGTCAATAATGGATCGTTACCGTGCCAACGCATTCCTATTTCCTGCAGTCCATTAGAGTTGTGCTTATGCTGTCTATGCAGATGGATAATCATTGTTTTGTTTCAAATTAATATGCACACGACACAAGACCATTTACTGTCTGAGCCCTGGAGTGTTTATCAATGAACTGATAAAAAAAAAAATATATATATATATATATATATATATATATATATATATATATATATATATATATATTTAGTTATATATTTCGTTTATTATATATATATATATATATATATATATATATATAATAAACTAAATAAAATAAACAATATACACGCATGCATGCGCACACACACACACTCACACACACACACACACACACAGACGCACGCACGCACACACACTGTTGAGTGTCATTATGCATTACCATTATATTTGCTCATAGGCTTTAAACTATTGTTATAGTTTGTATTGACAAATGTATGTACAAATATTTTGTATTTGTTTCATTCTACTGTAATCGAAAGTGAGTGATTTGGTTGCTGCACGGAGCTTGTATTTACGTCCCTGTCGGCCCTGTAGGGAGAGCCAGAACCGTTTGAGGAGACAAACATGGACCGCCTGATGAGTTCTCTGGGTTTCGGTGGAGTCTCCACTGGCACCGGCAGCCTGGGAGTCAAAGCTCACCGCGGCTCTGACTCCTCCACACTCAGCTCGCAGCCGTCCATTGACGAGGTCCGCACACAGATGCATATGTTGCTTGGCAACGCCTTCAGCCTTGCACCTCCGGACCGCGACCCACCCTCTCCTCCGACTAAGTACGTTTATGCACTCCTCAA
Source organism: Eucyclogobius newberryi (assembly GCF_026437365.1). Taxonomy (NCBI): domain Eukaryota; kingdom Metazoa; phylum Chordata; class Actinopteri; order Gobiiformes; family Gobiidae; genus Eucyclogobius; species Eucyclogobius newberryi. Next base: position 22,385,208 of record NW_027316389.1, read on the forward strand.
AATATATTTCTCAGAATGTTCATGATTTCTGTTTTGTGCCGGAACTTGCCCTGAACTCAAATCCCACACACTCCCAAGTCTGCTCGAAGCATTTTGAAGTGCAGAGAAAACCAGAGGAAGTAACAACAGCCAAGTTCATATAGTTTTAAAATAAGAAAATAGTTTGAAACTAGATTAATAGAATCCAGGAATCTAGAGTTGATCCTCCATGTGGTTCATTTATAACTCCAGTTATGTTTTACAATTATGCTATTCTTTTGCATATGTTGTACTTTATGCTCTGAATTATGTTTTTATTTTTTCCACAGGCACCATCACCATGCCCACAGCGCGTACAACCCATCCCATGTAAGCCACTACAATGACGGGGTGACCAGTGCTCCTGGGACCATGAACCATCCATGTGGCCGACAGAGGAGCGTCCCCTATGAGGACATGCACCAATGCAGCCTCCCAAAACCGGTACTTTTCATCTTACCAAATAAATACCCTGGGTTCTTAATGGATCGACAGCTTTTGTTTGTAAAGACATTCTTTGGATTGCAGAAAAGACAACATTATGTCAAACATTATTATAAACACAAGTTGAGAATTTCCTTCACTTTGATTTATTGAGGTGTCTTTAAAAACATTTCAATTCATGCCGTTGTGAATCTTGATTTATGAATTAGTGACAGAGTTCATTCCACCACTTTCCTCAGGGTTTCCGGTTCACCCAGCTGCCTGACATGGGCATAGGATCTCCACCTCCTCCCCTGGTCCCTTCAAGACCTCCACCTGGGACCTCAATACGACGGTACAAAACATTCACACGTGACTTTTTGGCTTGCAATACTAGAAAAATGTTTACAAGTTGCAAATTACACTTTACAATTGGCTATATTGGCTTTGCTTTGTGTAACAATACATTTGTACTTTTTTTCTTAACCTCTGAGTTCAAATATTTTCACTGAAGCAAAACGCCATGACCCTCTTTAGTCTACTTCCTGTGCACTTTCTGTCAGGTTAGTGTGTTATGTAAAAAGATGAGACTCATAAAAAATGTATCCTACAAATACCAACACACGGCCTCCAAAATCGCTCCACGAAGCTGCTCAACCAATCAGACCCAGAGTTAGTTTACTGTACTATATCTATGTTTAAATGCTGAAGTTCATCGTTTTAAAGGCCCTGCTCTCTCTGGCTCATGTGTTTGACTGCATCATGACAACTGAGCTGCTCTTTCACTTGGATGCTGTGGACATGGATGGGTTGCTAGGCACTTTACACTGCACAGGTATTAGACTGATACAAGGGACAACACTGTCACCTAGTGGTCAAAAGCTCTCGCAAATAAGCCCAATAAACTCACCAGCAGCAGCTAACTTTGCTTTGATTCAACATTTATTTCAAGAGCAAATAAAACAATTAAAAGACTAATTACGAAGTTTATGTATTATGTATTTTGTATGTATGTATATTTTTACAACCATCACAATTTTGACAGTTTCTATTTCTTAATTTAATACATATATACATAAATAATGAAAGAAATGGTACAATGAACGCAGTCAGGTCTTTTAGGGTTGAGTCAAGGGCACGATGTGTTTACCATTGTGAAAACGAGCTTAGAAACCGGGAGAAATGAAATGGATACAGTTTTAGTTTGGATTAATCACATCAGTAAAACCATTAGTGTTGATAAAGCAGAAGTCATATTGTAGCTGATTGCAGCGTGTCAGTCAGCTCATCCTTCTCTATCTTTTGTAGAGGCTGAGGGAGGAACAGCAGACTGCTGTGCGCATTAGTATGCAAAGTGAGAGAGCAATGCATCTTGGTCCTGCTCTGACGCCCTGACACCATCCAGCTTCTCTGGGCTGTGAAGTCACTGATGCAGTGTGCCTTTTGGGCACAGCAAAGGATCAAAACAATGATGATTCTGATGACTTTTCATGTTCATGTCACTGTGAAAATTAAAATATGTCAGTTCACTGAGCAATAGTTCAGCCTCAAGCTAAAATGTGTAAGACATTTTGTAGTTGAAAAACCCTACAATTAAATTTGAGTGCAAAAGAAATGCAAGTTTCAAATAAGATGGTAATTTGTGGTGTAATGATTTAATTTGATTCTGAAAAATTACAAATATATTCAATAACTTGAAGACCTCCACTAAGGCTTTGGCACTCTTTAATGATGGTTGTTTTGACTTTAAGTAATACCCTACTTACCGGGTACTTACTTACTTACTTAATTACTTACTGACTTAATTACTTACTGACTTAATTACTCACTGACTTACTTGTTCCTCGCTGTCCCTGTTGGGACATAAGGCAACAAATATGTTTCACAAAACAGAATTTCACTGTCAATAGTATGTTGTAGATCTGTTAATGTTAAGTAGATTCACTCCAGTCCAGAGGCAAAAGTTAGTGGCTGTGGACAATGTTACTGTATAAACATGCTTTAATAAGTAAATAATTGTTGCAAACATTGTATTGTGTTAACTTTACTCTGACTTTTGTCTCATGATCAATGCCCAGTTTTGATTGGGTAGAGACTAAAATCATGACAATGGACAGAACATAAAAACATTAGATTAGTGGAGTCACGTGGAGCAGCAGTGACGGCACATTGTGCAGAGGCGGGGCCCCTGGGACAGAGGCGGGGCCCCTGGGGCTGTTCTGTCTGAACTGCCTGATGTTACGCCCCTGCTCTTGTCTGTGTTTTACAGTTCCACTCCTGACATGAGCCTCAAGCCCCGTGTGACTGAGCCCTCTGAGCTGCAGGCTCAACACAATGGCGCCCCCTACCTGCCATTGTCCAGAACCCCCTTCCCCGCTGTAACTGTTGATCAGTCTATAAGTACATACTCAGGTACAGCCACAGGTCAGTTACTATGGACACCTTCAAAAAACAACCTGAAATTTGCATATTATCTTAACACTCATTTGATACACTCTAAACCATGCGTACATCTGTGTTATTGACAGGAAACCCAATCACAGCGGTGTATGCTATATCAGCCAACCGGCCCGGATGCCTAAACTATTTTGTCATGTCCCCGCCATCATCGTACCGCAGCCCGTCCTGGATGTCTTACCCCCCTGAACCAGAGGACCTTCCCCGTCAGTGGAGCGACGCGCCTGTAAGACTCCTTTAGTATAATAGTACTGTAAATAATTGATTTATGTACATCTGCATGTATTGACTGTGAGTTATGTGCCTTTTGTGATTTTACAGCAGAACTCGCGACACCTCGAGACCATTTGCTGAAGTGTTGTAGCCTATACTCCCTGTCCCGACACCTTGGACCGCTTCTCTTTAGTGATGCAATCTTCAGCCGCCCTTTTGTCTGCTCCTGTATTTTCTCTCCTCCTGAGCCTGTGAGTCCCAACTCTGTGTAGACTTGGCAGGCCCCTCGTGCTACTGGACTGACCCGGCCACAAAGTCTAAAGCCTATCACAGATTATTATCTGCCCAGCACATGGCGGAATAAATCAGCCATTGGCCTATGGTCCACCTCTTCTCTGGGCCGGACCATTTGTATTTGGGACCACCACAGCCAGGATGTTGGACTCCAAACTGTGCTTTTTCTTATGTAGACCATCTACCGCTGGTTAATATGTGTATGGAAAAAATCCAGAAAAATAACAAAAAATCTTGTCTTGAACCGTCTCAACTTGATTTTTTGGATATATGTGTACTTTGTCTTTTACTTTTGTGCATTAATAATTATTAATTTTATTATGTAAAAAGACCTAGAAGTGTTTCTCTTTCACTTGTTATATTTTAAGGCAAAATGCAAAGAACCCGATGGCTTATAGTTGTCTGTGATTCCAATAGCATTTCTGTACTTCTTAAAAAAAAGACATTTCTTTCACTCAACAAAATTCATCATGGTGTAATCAATTGATTACTTTTTGTTTTTCAGATGCCAACAAGCTCAAAATTGGCTGGCTTTAAGAACTTTATTGTCCAGTGTGTAGAGTTAGACCAGTTTTACTATTAAAGCTAGAAACAAAAACACATTTAAATATTATTAATCAAAACCATTATTGACATGGTATTTTTTATTTACAAAATCATAACTGGGCATCATCTCTTTTTAGTTGTAGAAAAACACACTGGTGGCTTAGCTTTCAATTGATTTGTTTTAGTTTCTATAAACCCCTTCTACATTTGCCTTGAACTCTGTCTACTGTTTTAGTGCTGATGAACATTAGTCACTGGATTTTGGAAACGTTTTGAGATGTTGAGGCTTCCTGGGCCACAGTCTGTAATAATTTTATGTATTACTGTATATAACAGGAGATTTAGTGGAGAGCTTTATGCAAGTTTCTTGGGAGGGTGTGCAGGACATGTTACATTTGGGTCACACTTTATTTTACAGTTCACGTTGCTATAACAATATGTAGTAACATGTAACATGTTGTTACATTGTACTTTATGAGGTAGGTACATTGTATTTAGTATGATAAAGTGTTTCCTAAATTTGTTATTAACTTTTAGTTTGCACTTTGAAGAGGGTTGCTCTACATTACATCAAATGTGTACTTTTCAGGTCTCGACTGAACCAGCTTGTTTATAAGCAGCAAAGTGAGTGAATGAATAGTAATAAAGGCAAATAGTGTGGAGCACTGACAGAGTGAGGGTACTGCTGTGTTTTAACAGAGAACCTGAGGGGCTTCGTAAAGTCAGTTTAAAAAAAACATCTATATTTGCAGTCAAGTAAAGGGATATATGGCACAAAGGTTAATCTGACTGCCAATGCAGACATTATACAAATTAGTAAAGGTAATTATTACAAGAAAAGAATGTCCAAAACCAACTGCCCTCAATTTTTCTGAGGAGGAACAGTGGAGAACCTAGAGCACATTGTGTGATAATATCCTGAGAATGAGATATTAAATTAATATTTGACATCCAAGTATATTTTAAATGCAAACATAATTTGTGCCATGTAAAGCCAGACGAGAGCCCATTTAAGTATATGACTTTACTCAGAAGGAAATGTGTATAGAGAGTATATGATAATGATATTTTATGACCTGATCGGGACAGTGCAAAGATACTGGAATTATGTTTTAGTTTTTCCATTTATACAAGTGTTTTTTTTTTTCTTTTTCTAATTGAAAGCCTAAACTCTGTAATTATATTTAAGCCTGTAGATGGTGCCATAGACGCTATGGCAAGGACCCCTGGATTTACAGCCATGATATTCCACTTTCACTGAGCTGTGGGTCAATTCAGTTGCATTATTATGAACGTCACACAAACGTTACATTATTTTCAAGTTTTGTACAAGTTATATTATTCAATACAATTAGCTTAACGTTTTAAATGATACCAAGTCCGCTTATTTATTGGCTCAACCCAAACATTCACCATCATCCAGAATAACATTTTCTTTGTTTCCATTGTAAACTTCAAGACAGGGCTAGTGGGTGGGTTCTGTTTCTCAGAAGGTAATCGAGGAGATACTGAATGCGATGCTATAAATTAATGTGCAATTGCGTCTCCGGGGGATTATGGACAATTGCTTTTACTGATGACTGCTGATGGGATACGCCGTCAGATGTTGTCGTCTACGTTTGAGCCATGACGCTGTGATGTCACGGCGGCACTGATGATGTCACGTTGTAGTCACTTGAGCAATGACGGAGCACAGTGATGACAATACTGAATGCTTTTGGATGTAGTTATGCAGCAAACTTTTTGGTGAAACAATAAAGACAAATAAAAAGAATTGAAAGTGGTTTATTTGCGACTCTGCGGATGTTCAACAAGCCACATTATTTGAATAGAACACATGTAATTTAGATAAGAAGTATTAAGAAAAGGAACATTGTCACCAGTGAATCTAAACTGCACCACTGAACCAAGCACGCGTCTTTATTTCTCCGTCTCATTTAACCCACAACTGTTGCCTTTCTAAAGTTTTCAGTCATAAGCTGACAAGAATCAAATGTACAAATACATTTACACAAAAACATTTTATAACAGAACGTAGCGCGTAATACCACCACCTCGTAGCTCCTTGAGGCGTTGGCAGTGCCGCAGCATGTTCAAAATCCCTTGAAACCTTTTGTCGACCTTCGTCTCAGTAAATTCGCGTATGTCACCTTCAACAACGAAGAATTGACCTAGACATATTCAAAATAAATAGAGTTGGTTCAATTAAACGATGATTTGTACACCATTCTGTTGTTTCCTCATACCTTTTGTATCTTTGGTCTCCTGTTCCTTAAACCTCTGGTGTAACTTGCGTGAATGGTTGTTGAGCGCTTTCACAGGCTGATGCAGTATCTTGTATTTAGTGGACACAGACGCATTGATGCAAAGCACAGCAGCATTAAGTTGGTCATATGACACTCTCCCCTTCATATACCTGCAGGGAAAATACATTCATATCTATTATTTGAAAAATAACAGTGGAAACACATTATAAAGATGGTTCAAGAAAACACTCTTAATAGAAGAACTCTTATAAACAAAACAAAAAACTGATTAATAAAACTCCTTTCATATCTTAATAGGGAATGGAGGAAAAAATAAATACAATTAAAAGATAAAGATTAAAAATAATAAAATAAAGTAAAGTAAAAAAAAATAGCATAAGACTAAATAATACTAATATTAATGGTAAGTATAAGGCGCTAGTACAGCTGGCAGCCCGGTGTAAACGCTCTCTCTTCTTTCTCACACTTATTGTGCTTTATCTCCTATATTTTGTAAATATAGTTAGTATATTTTTTCTATTTTACTGTACGATAGGGACACGCGCTGGAATAGTTTTTTAATTCAACTGTTTTTGACTTTTTTCGGCTGGATTTGAGCGTTTTTCGTTGCGTTCGTTGTGTTGTTGTGACGTGAGCTAGCTCCGAGCGAGCCCACCAGCCCCCCTCCCCCCCGCGCCCTCCGGCCGCGCTAAAGTTCGGCGTGTCGTCGGTACACGTTTATGTACACGTTTATATGAAAGAGGAACTTCACGAACGATCGGGACACGCACTGGAATCGCTTTAAATTAACTTGTTTTGACTTTATTCGGCTGGATTGAGTGTTTTCGTCGTGTCGTTGCGATGTGTCTTGGCTCCGGCCTCGCCCCCCGGCTCCGGCCCCGCCCCCCGGCTCCGGTGCCGTACCGCGTTTCCACAAAGGAGGAACTCATGAAACTGCGGAGAACAGTCGTCTTACCCGGAGATCGTCACGTTATCCCGTCGCAATACTGACCTAACCTAATACTGATGTGCAATTCTGTCGTATGTGCAATTGCTGTTGGAATTCATGTGCAATTACTGTGAAATTCATGTGCAATCTATGTGCTGTCGTGACACATATTCATGTGCAATTACTGTCGGGATCACATGAAATGGTATTTATTTATTTGTCTATGGGAGTTTTTATTTATTTATAGGAGATCTTCTACTGAAAGTGTTTTTCAGACTTCCTATAAGTGATCTGTTCTTCTGTATCTACCTCTGTATCTACCTGCGTTGCACCAATGAAATTTCCCCATGTGGGACAATAAAGGAATATCTTATCTTAAGTAAACACTCTTATTTACATCAGTTGTATGCACATGAATATGGCCTTAATTGCTGTGAGTATGACAGTAATTGCACATGAATATGATGGTATTGCACATGAATATGATGGTATTGCACATGAATATGACGGTATTGCACATTGCACATGTTACAGTACTTACTGAGGAATGTTCTCATACTCCGGAATGGTGATGATCTCAATTTCCTTAATGTGCCCCTTGCAAACCTTTCTGAGCTTCTTCTGCCCTTGCTGGTTTTCTTCTGCGTTGGCGAGGGCCTTTGCTGGCTCACTTGCACTACAATTATAGAAGAAAATGATGTATTCAACTATGCATATGATCAGTTAACATAATACTAAGCTCATATATAACAGTTAAATTGACAGCGTCTGTAGCTCAATTGTACAGACTCAATGAATAGCTTCTGCATCATGAGTTACTAGTTCTGATACTCACTTTACTTGAATATTTTTCTTAGGCAAATGTTCTGGGATGTTGTCTCGAAGGTGTCGAAGATCCGCTAAATATTTTTGTGATGATTGTTCAAGTGTCTGAAAACACATGAAAACAAAGCAAAATAATAAAAACTGTGGTTTCCAATAGTAGTCTTCTGATTTTAGTTTTAAATTAGTATCTTTTCACCTCCCATACATGATTTATCTTTGAGTAGAAATGGCATTTGTAGAGATCGACTGATAAGATCATTTTTTTTTTCATGGCTGGTGCCAATACTGATTGTTTAGAAAGGTTCACATTTGCGCTGGTTTAGTCCTGGTTTGAGCCCACTTTAGTCCTGATGGTCGGTCAGTTTGGCCCAGTTCTAGTACTTGCATAGATCTAATCCAGGTTTAGTTCAGGGCTTGGTCCCTGTTAAGTCTTAATTTGTATATGGTCTGTGTGACACCCTTGGTTTGGACCTCTTCTGTTCAGTTTAGACCTCAACAAACGGATGGATTTGACTTTGTTTAGTTGTTCATATTTCTATGACCTACAGCACTATTTCTGACCGTGTGGAAATTTTGTGTACTAACTGAAACCAAGCTTATTTTTTATTTTGTTAGGAAACTCTTATTATTAATAATTGTTGTATGTTGCACCTTAATGCCGAAAAAAGTTTTTTGTTCATAGATAATGACAATAAACCTTTTCCTGATGCCGATTTCTCAGATATTTTATTCTTCTGCCAAATGTTAATGCTCCAGGACGTGTTTAAAAGGTGCACTGTGAAATGGATCCTGATTTGAAAACACAAATTAAAAATAAAATTGCAATAGCCTTATTAGGCCTACTTACAAAAAAATCAACAAGTATTATTCTTTTCAAAATGTGAGTTTTGTGCACGTGACTCACTTTCAGATGCTGCAGTTGGTCCCTCTGGCGGCTCACGTGCTTCTCAGACTCCTCCACAAGACCTTCGATGGCAAACAGCTCTTGACCAAGTTTTTTCATCTTATTCTGAGGCAAATCTACAAGAAAACAATCATTAGTATTACGAGTGAGTGTGGCTCTGTGAGCAAATAGTGTCTGTTGTGTAATAGTTAAGTATGAATTACCTACAACCGACAGATCCAGCAGGCGATGAACTGATGCTAGCCTGTCATGAATACTTTTGGACAAATCCTCCAACTCAGCCATGTTCCTGTAACACAAGAGTTTAAAACCAGATTGTTTTTAATAAAGCCGAACTCTTCAAACACAGTGAGCACTTGTGATGTAAAGCGCTAAATAGTGAAACAGCGGAGCCGAAAAGTCTAGCGTGGCCATTAAAACGAACTACACTTTAGATTAGATATCGCTTTAGCTAAACCCTTTGCGTGTTATGTACCATTGATCTATTAAATTATTTACTTACACAAAAGTCTTCTCCGCGATTAAACTAAAATGTCCCGGTTTTTATTTTTAAATCTAACTTGTTCCTCTTGCTTTAGACGTTAGTGTCCCTCTACCGCCGCCTGCTGTTCCGGAGAGTAAAGGTTACTTAAAAACAATATCGATCCCGTTTTTTATTTAAATGCGTCGCTTCTTGGTGTTACATCTAACTATAAATCCTACTTCAGGTGAAGAACTTTTCAAAACAACCTGAACCAACACAACCCTAACCCTAACACAGTGTGAACGCAATGGAGAAACTTAGATTAAACAAAACATGAAAAACACACTGGGTTCAGCAAATGATACATGTCAGTGATGATAAAGCCTGGTCTAAAAAAACATCTGCAATTGTATTTTACATGATTTATTTCAGTGCTTAGCATATTTGATCAAGGGAAATCTTGAGATAGGTTTTACTGGACAAATACTAGTTTATCCCACAATCGATTTTCATTTATCTACAGATACAGATATCTTACATAGACCTACTTTACCAGAAATTATACTCTTTTTTTTTTTTGAGCTCAAATGCAATTTTAAGGCTGGCAAGTAACATTTTCCCATCTAAACATGTCAGACATGCCTTAAATTAAAAGGCAGGTCTGACATTGGAAATCAAAATTAAAGGTTAATCTGACATTAACATTTTAACTCATTCCTCCTATCATACAGTGTCCGTCTGAGGTCTTTTTATGTTTTGGGATTTGCTTTTTTTAATTTATTTTTTTAAACTTTATTTAACCAGGTAGGACCACGTTAATAAAAATAAAGCGATTATTACAGGTTGAATGGACGATTTTTTTGGCATAAATTTGGCGTGGACTGACGATTAGTCCTGCCACGTATCAATCATAAAACGCACCTACCGCTCACCTGCAGCCGCGTGCGGATCGTCCCACATTTCCGCGCATTGATCTATCATAATATAGTTCCCTCAGTGTACAGGGCAAAATGAAGACGGAGAAAGACAGTTCGAGCTGACGCAGAAGAAGACTGAAATCTACGGGAGACGAGAGATGCGATGTGATCCGTTGCGCTAATAAACAAACGCACGTGTGTGTTGTATCAGTCCGCACGGGGGAGTGCACATGCACACTTCCGCCTGCATTCTCAAATCGCCGAAAAATCGTCCATTGCGCCTTTAAGATAACATTAATTTTACCACAACATTTAACATTAAACAACCTCAGTGACTTCAGCTTGGGTGGCAGGGCTCCGGGGGTGGATGAGATCCGCCCCGAGTACCTAAAGTCTCTGGACTGTCTTGGTTGACACGTCTCTGCAACATCGCGTGGCGTTCGGGGACCGTGCCTCTGGACTGGCAGACCGGGGTGGTGGTCCCTCTGTTCAAGAAGGGGGACCGGAGGGTGTGTTCCAACTACAGAGGGATCACACTCCTCAGCCTCCCGGGTAAGGTCTATTCCAAGGTACTGGAGAGGAGAATCCGACCGATAGTCAAACCTCGGATTCAGGAGGAGCAGAGTGGTTTTCGTCCTGGTCGTGGAACACTGGACCAGCTCTATACCCTCCATCGGGTGCTCGAGGGTTCATGGGAGTTTGCCCAACCAGTCCACATGTGCTTTGTGGATCTGGAGAAGGCTTTCGACCGTGTCCCTCGGGGTGTCCTTTGGGGGGTGCTCCGGGAGTACGGGGTCCGGGGCCCTTTGCTCAGGGCTGTCCGGTCCCTGTATGACCGGAGCAGGAGCTGTGTTCGCATTGAGCAGTAAGTCAGACCTCTTCCCAGTGCATGTTGGACTCCGCTAGGGCTGCCCTTTGTCACCGGTTCTGTTCATAATTTTTATGGACAGAATTTCTAGGCGCAGTCAGGGGTCGGAGGGTGTCCGGTTTGGGGACCACAGGATTCCATCTCTGCTGTTTGCAGACGATGTTGTCCTGATGGCTCCATCAAACCCGGACCTGCAACATGCACTGGGACGGTTTGCAGCCGAGTGTGAAGCGGCTGGGATGAGAATCAGCACCTCCAAATCCGAGGCCATGGTTCTCGACCGGAAAAAGGTGGCTTGCCCTCTCCAGGTGGGTGGGGAGTCCTTGCCCCAAGTGGAGGAGTTCAAGTATCTCGGGGTCTTGTTCACGAGTGAGGGAAGGATGGAGCGTGAGATCGACAGGCGGATCGGTGCAGCGGCTGCAGTGCAGTCGCTGCATCGGACCGTTGTGGTGAAGAGGGAGCTGAGCCGAAAGACAAAGCTCTCGATTTACCGGTCGGTCTACGTTCCTACCCTCACCTATGGTCATGAGCTTTGGGTAGTGACCGAAAGAACAAGATCGCGGATACAAGCGGTCGAAATGAGTTTCCTCCACCGTGTGGCTGGGCGCTCCCTTAGAGATAAGGTGATGAGCTCGGCCACACGGGGGGAGCTCGGAGTAGAGCCGCTGCTCCTCCACGTCGAGAGGAGCCAGCTGAGGTGGCTCGGGCATCTGTTCCGGATGCCTCCTGGGCGCCTCCCTCGGGAGGTGTTTCAGGCATGTCCCACCGGGAAGAGGCCCCGGGGAAGACCCAGGACACGCTGGAGAGACTATGTCTCTCGGCTGGCCTGGGAACGCCTCGGGATCCCCCCGGAGGAGTTAGAGGAAGTGTCTGGGGAGAGGGAAGTCTGGGAGTCCCTGCTCAGACTGCTGCCCCCGCGACCCGGCCCCGGATAAAGCGGCAGAAGATGGATGGATGGATGGATGGATTTAACATTAAAATCACAACAGCAGTTGCCTCAATACATATTTAAAATATTTTTCAACAATTAACCTCCAAATCATTGGTCCAACCGTTGCCAGGTAACCCCAATCAGGGGGTTCCCTCCTGAGCTTATGAATTGTTTTACGTTTTTCAGATCGGTGGTGCAAAATTACCACAAGCAAAATAATGTGACAGGCAAAAAAGAAACGCTCAAGGAATAATGAATTGCTTTTTTTAAATTACAATTTAAAGGTGGTATTAATAGCAGAATTATTCATTAAACTGGAAATTTTTAAAAACGTATTTATTAAACATATCATTAAGAGTTTAATTCACTAATCTATTTTAAAATGTGATTTTAATCCAACAATTAAATGATAGTTAAAAACGTTTTTTTAAATGCATGTATTTAATCTAATTTTAATAGCTGAACTAATTAATATATTGTTAAATTGTGTATAAAAGCACAATATAACTATAGTTTTTTAATAATTCAATAATTTACTTAAATTTAATAAATAGACTTGTATACCACTCTTATTATTCTCATTAATATTACATTTGACACATAATTTAAATGTTCTTTTACTAAATGCTTTGTTATTGTTAACATGGTCCTTAAAATCCTCCACGCATTGAGATCGAGGGTGACCTGAGGGTGACCTGAGGGTGACCTGGGGCAAAATGAAAGACTTGACAATCACAAAAACATTTAGACTAATAAGAAATATTTCAGAACAAATCAAAACTGTAATAACTTCTTCTTTTCGCTGTAACCTTATCCTCCAATCAAGCACACATAGACCCATGACTGTTGCAGCAGGTCAGAATAAGATAGATCAGATAGATACATTACCAACAGAGAAATAAATAAGTATTAGATGGTAAACTGTAATTTATCCAGGGTAACCATAAATCTGATAATGGGTGAGCTACATTGACTCTTTTGGAGCTATAAATAGGCTCTGTGGATTAAAGGAAAGATTATGGAGCCTTTTTTAAACATGCACATTTAACACTTGTCTAACTGAAGTTACCGTGCCTTTCTTAAGCCAGGGATTTTTTACCATGAATCAGTTTCTTAATCCTGCGGCTGACACTCTAGAGCGCTGTCTATTTTTACAGCCTCCACCTTCAGAGAAAGAGATTACCCAGACAGTTCATTCAAAACATAAAGAAAAAAGTAAAATATCTTGAATGTGTTTCTTTCGACCTCTAGATTAAGAAGACATGACCAAAGAGACAAAAATCAGCAGGTGATGATTGTTTCACTCTGTTTCATTTCTCTGTAAGGACTGTGTGAAGGTTTTTATTTTACTTTGTTTACATGCTGTTATTTTCAAAAGTGCTCAGTGTAACTTTTCTGGTGGAGGGTACATCGTGAGCTTATCTCTTTTTCAAGCATGTCTCCCAGTATGGCATTAATGATGAAATGTATATATCCATGAAGACAAGCAGGTGGCACTATTAGGCCAAGGTACAGATCAGATCTGTGGAGAAGTGACACCGCTCACAATAACAATGCAGTTTTTTCTTAGGGTTCTTCTGGCAATAAACACCAGTAGTTAAATAAAGTTAGATATATTTAATATGTGGAATATTATAGCTAAAAAAGTACATTCTTAAGATTAACTCTGCAATGTTTTTGTTGTAAATGAGAGAATTTTGTGTTTTCGCCCAAAGAGTATATTGTAAAATAATCACTTTATAACAAAATGAGTCCACAGTGCGCTGTCTTCATCTAAAATAAAGTATACTATTTCATGTCGACCTGGAGGTAAGAGTTGAAAGCAGTGCTCTGATTGGCTTTGCTTGGGTGGTCCACCTCAGCTCACCTCACCACACACGCTTGAAAATGAATGCATGTGAATATAAAGGGTTATAGGCCTTTAGATTTACATATTTACTTCCTGTTTTGAAATTTTAAAATCAGATACCTTTGCTTTAACGTTAAAATGAAATACAATTCATTCCAATCATATAAGGCTTGGTTTTTATCATATTTCAACCCTTTCTGCTTCTCTATTAAAGTCGCAAACATCTGGTGAGTGAACTGTGAACTGTACCCCGGGCTGAGGGGCCACTGTGCTCATGGGACATTTATGGCTTATCTGTCCCTTGAGTACAGACCGATTGGACAAAGCAAGCCTTCTGCTTTGCTGCTCCCACAGCTTGGAACTCCTTTCAATCAGAATTAAAGTTGTGTGAGATGGTGTCACTGAGGGCTTTTTGCTCAATTAAAAAAAAGAACAAGAATCCAACAAAAATTGTCTGTGCACTTAAATGTATATCTGTTTAATTATTTTTATTAAATGTCTCTCTTAAATCTGCAAATATTTTTATGATTTGTGCGCTGCTTCTTTTTTTCCGTGCCCCAGGTCAATCTCAATGGGTTTAGCTGGATAAATGAAGTAAAAAAATAACCCTAACACTAGTCTACTCATCGTAAAATGAATGCACTGTTCAAAAGTAGGAACTATTGCCCTGTTTTACTTGTACAGTCGTTTGCAGTGGCTGTAGAAGTGCTGTCTGGGCTTGTCTCAGTTTGTTCTTGTGTGTCTGTCCTGGAAACGGGCAGTGTGCCAGAGAACTGCTTGGGTTTCAGGGTGGCATGACAAGTGCACAGTCTATCAATACAAACTCATGTTACACCCCCAGCGTTGACGGATAGCTGCTCACGTCAGAAGAGGCCTAGGATTCCCTTTCACCAGAAAAGTCAAGCAAAAATACACTGATAACCGTTTTGTATTACAATATAGTTTAAGTGTGATTTTTTTTATTCTTATCTTCTGTGATTATCATCTATAGTTATCAATAGTTACAATTCCTTTTATTAACAGTTGCATTACAGATTAGTGCTTGAGACGACAAAGTAATATCTGTGAAAATATATCATTGTGAATTTTCTTTATTATTTTGAAGGTACTGTATGTCCTTTTTCGGTGGTCTGTTGCCCACTTGTGTCCATTGATATACAGGTTGGCTCTGTTGAAAGGTGTCCCTCGTTACAGGTAAAGAAATCACATCTCCACGGTGACAGACCTGCCACAAAAAGTCATAAAAACATATATTGTGAAGTCTAACTGAGTTGTCTGTTAAAATGACCCACATTAAGTCAAAGGTCTCTTGCTGTTAACAGGCCGGTCATGGCCGTGGCAAAGCACCAAACGAACAGATCAAGGAAAAGACATCTCAGCAGGACGCCATGTACCTGCCCCCACAGCACTCGTATCTGCACTGATCCACTGGAAATAGATCCAAATCCAATTCAAGTGATGAAGCAGGGGTATTTTCACTCAAGACTAAGTTACACCAAAGTCTATTTAAAACTGTATCAACTGTGTTCTCCTGGCATGACACCTCTAACAAATGAGAGCTGTGAGCAAAATAGATCTGACAGATGTTTTAAGGTTTACCTTCAGGGGCTGAAGAGGATTACCATCGGACGGATGAGGGTATTTAATCAAATGTATTTTATTGTTCATGTCTCAGGGTGAAGCTTTTGTCAAATATATGTTACTAGCAATTTTTCATGTGACATATACATATTATGGTATACGGCACTATATTTTTTCCCAAAGCTGAGATTTAAATTCTGATTCTGAACAGCCATTAATAAAAGTCAGGAAACTGAAGCCAGCGCCAGTGCGTGGTTTGCATGTCAAGATGATGTCCTGCTAAGCCCCTGAGATGTTAAGTATGTCTCAGTAGAATTCTCTTTGGCTTTGGGCTTGAACAATTAGACCCTTTTCTTCAATAAAATAACATAAATTTGAGCCTCAAAAGGAATCACCTAGAATGACAAGAAAACAAGAAAACATTTTTTTTTTATTGTTAGAATTGCATTGCAGCCAAGCAAAGTCACTTCCAAATATCAACAACACAGATTAATTATACTCCACGGCTGTTTACTGCATACAGTAAAATAAATATGAATAGACTTATTGCAATCCAGGTTTGTTTCCAAGTCAGCATATGAGTCGTAACTTAGATTTATATTGCACCTCACATACTTCACAAACCTCTGAAAGTGCTTTATGGATGACATTATTCATTCACTTTTCAGTCCCACTTGGTGTTGTACAACAGCTGCCCTGGGGCAGAAGGATGGAGATGTGACTGCCATTCTGCACCAACGGCCAATCCACCATCACCAATCACACATTCATATACATGAGTGAGGTGTTTTGCCCAAGGACACAATGTCAGTTTCGAGGATAAAACCTTATGTGTGTTTTACTGATGCTTGTTGCTGGGGCAGCTGCAGCCTGAAGCCCGTGTGTCTCCTCAACATGTTGCTATGTAGTAACAGCTGCTTCAACACTGTGTACTAATCATGTTTCTTTTTACAAAGTTTGACTCAGCAAAATGGACAAATGGATCAGAGCAGTCCTTTAAAGATATCTTTATCACTCCACTGGGCTTTATCTGGGAAAGAGAGTGAAAGATGAGGGCACTGGGAGAGTATTCTATGACTGAGACTATCATGATCATAATGAAGACTATGCTTCACCAAGAAGGTTCTTGTCCCATATTGGTTGGCCAATATATCGGCCTTAAAGTTGCAACAGAGCTAAATGTCTGTTTGGGCTGATTATCTGCAGAGCAGTGCACAAAATGTTGGCCTAGCCATCTGCTAAACTTGATTCAAAAGCCATATTAGTTGATCTCTTGTTTTTGATGGAAAATCAAAACGAGAGTGGAGAAAAAAGCTCAGATATCGCAACCATTCTCTTGAACGCCTCCTTATCTTTTATAACAAACATTATACAAGTCAGGAATGACTAATGAGGGATACCAAACAGAGCACTAAACTAAGCTCACTCACTATTGGACTGTGTTACAGGTTTTTGTACTGAAGACCATCAGGATGCAATCTTTTCTGAAGAATTCCTTGCACTATTTCCCAAGATCGAAGGTGCAAATTTCAGCCAAAAAGTACGCGAAAGAAGCCAATCATAACTGTTGTTGTTTTCGAGCACTACAGTGTGTAATTATGTAAACTATTGTTAGAGCAGTCAATGATGATTCATACTATGCCACACACACACACACATATGTATATATATATATATATATATATATATATATTGTGCCTAAAACAACAGTCTTGGCCAGTTAGTCACTAATTAATTACTAATTACAGCTTAAAAACAAGTCGGTGAAATTAGCTCAGCTGTTTGGAGCCAATATATTAAAAAGAGCCGTCTATTTCTGTAACACCACTTAAACCAGAGTTTGAGCTGCAACAGTAAACCCCTGGAATCCCATCAAAGACAAATGAACACCACATGCGCATTCCCTCTCCCCCTCTCTTGCCCCCTCTCTCTCCCCCTCGCCCTCTCTCTCCCTCTCCCCTCTCACTCCCTCTTCCCCTCTCCCCCTCGCCCTCTCTCGCCCTCTCCCCTCTCTTTCCCTCTTCCCCTCTCCCCCTTGCCCTCTCTCGCCCTCTCCCCTCTCTCTCCCTCTTCCCCTCTCCCCCTCGCCCTCTCTCGCCCTCTCCCCTCTCTCTCCCTCTTCCCCTCTCCCCCTCGCCCTCTCTCTCCCTCTCCCCTCTCTCTCCCTCTTCCCCTCTCCCCCTCGCCCTCTCTCGCACTCTCCCCTCTCTCTCCCTCTTCCCCTCTCCCCCTCGCCCTCTCTCGCCCTCTCCCCTCTCTCTCCCTCTTCCCCTCTCCCCCTCGCCCTCTCTCGCACTCTCCCCTCTCTCTCCCTCTTCCCCTCTCCCCCTCGCCCTCTCTCGCCCTCTCCCCTCTCTCTCCCTCTTCCCCTCTCCCCCTCGCCCTCTCTCGCCCTCTCCCCTCTCTCTCCCTCTTCCCCTCTCCCCCTCGCCCTCTCTCGCACTCTCCCCTCTCTCTCCCTCTTCCCCTCTCCCCCTCGCCCTCTCTCGCCCTCTCCCCTCTCTCTCCCTCTTCCCCTCTCCCCCTCCCCCTCTCTCCCCCCTCCCCTCTCTCCCCCCTCGCCCTCTCTCCCCCCTCGCCCTCTCTCCCCCCGCTCTCACGCCTCTTGATGTCTTCCACAGCAGGTTGTCCACAGGAACAGTGGACTCTCTAGTTGCCTGTTGACAGAATTGATTTACGCGGACACTCAGCTCTGTTCAGTGGGTGCTACACACATACGCAGAAACTCACCCCATCTATACCCCATCCTCATTTGCCACCGCCAGCCTCACGGTGACATTTGGACTTCAAACCCAGGGCTCCAGCAAATGGCACAAGAGCCTTTTTAAAAACTGAGCCAGGTGCTTAAAAGTGCTGCCTGCCCCATTCTCCACAAGCTCTCACAGCACACAGCATAAGCTTGTCAGGGCTAACTGTGGCAGAAAGAATAACAAAAAAACTCCTACAGCATATAACTGTATTTGAATTAAGTAAGAAGTTAAAATGTTTAATTATGGCCGGAGTACCTTCACCTGGAATGGGACTCTCAAAGAACTGCAGGGCACCTATCACTCATCTGTCTGCAAAGGTAAATCCACTCTAACACTAACAATGTTGTATTAGTCCTGTCACTTCTTGTGGCTATGTGAATGTTGGCAGTGAACTTAAGAGGGGCACTTTCTTGTCATCCAGCCTGACTCTTCAACTATGGAGTCTATGATCAGTATGATATAGTGTTCGAGATAAGTATGGTATCATTTCAATACCCTGCTGATTCAGACACAATTTGTAAGATATTAGAAATACATATCTGGAACCATCTTGTTCTTTTGACACGTTCTATAAAAAGCACAGTTTATTTACATGGTTTTGGAGCGACGTATCTGCAGAATATGATCAGATTAGAACTATTCCTTCCACATTGCAGGCTAATGGTGCCTTGCCTCAAAACATTTCTTAGGTAATTAATGCCTGAGCAGATAATCCAGACAAATTCCACCCTCCCAAGTTTATTCTTCCTGAGTGACTTTTGAAGTATTTTGGACGGATGCTCTAAAATGATCCAAATGCTTGTCTTGACACAAACAGGTCAAATGTCTCATATTAACATATTTTTTTTTTAACTGACTGAAGGCAATAAGTCGGTTAAAAAAAAAACGTTATATCTACAAAGTATATTTCTTGCTGGTCCTGGGCAGACTGCTCGCCGGACTTCATCTCGCCTGCTCAAATGTCAGTGCTATCTGTGCTATGTGGCTCAGCTATGTCTTCAATGTCAGTGTGAATTATCTTTCCTAGAGCTCCCGGTTTGTAGCGTTAATACAAAATTATAATTATTTACACATCAATGTAAGTATACTGAAAAAGCAGACCATTGTAAAATAGACTGTTACGCGCTGTGGGCATCTAATAATTGCACATTTTAGCACTTGTGAACCTGGAAGTAAAAGCCAAATGCAGTGCTCTGATTGACTGCACTTTGGCAGTCTGTCCCAGTTTTACAGACTGTCGGAAAGTTGTGGATTGGCCTGAAGATTAACGATGTGGCAAAGGGTTTCGAAGAGTGAGGATCTAGTTTGATCTATTTAAATGAACTGGTACAAACCTTCTTTGATACCTGGTGCTGGGAGAGCCCTATAGGAAGTTAGTAAGTGTCACCACAAGTGCATGATCAATACAGATTTTTCTCTAAGAAGCAACCTGGCAGTATAGCAGAACTGCAGCACTCCACATTGACAGGCTGAGACGGCTCTCACTGAAAGCGATTGGAAAAGCATAACATTCCAGCAAATACTTCAAACTGATTGGGTGAAGCATCAAACAGAGTAAGCTAAGAAATCCTCTCCACTTTCTGCACCATTCATTCCTTATGAGGAATTTGCAGTGTTTCGCTGAAAGGATCAATAATTAATTAACACAATGCTCTAGAGCAGGGGTGGGCAATCATTTTCCTCAGAGGGCCATATTCGAATCCAGGCAAGTAGCGGAGGGCCGGCCCGCGATCATTGGTGTGAAAAAAAAATCAAAAAAATTGAATATCAAATAGAATATCACTTTTCTGTCAAATATAGGCAATTGAATCTATTATTTAATTAATTTCACATCATATTTATTAAGGATACAAGTGCAGACAGATGCCTGTGGGCAAAAAAGAAAGACATTTTTTATTTTATTTTGTTTTTATATTACTTGGCATGTTTGGCGGGCCGGATTATAAAGACAAACGGGCCACATGTGGCCCGCGGGCTGTAGTTTGCCCAGCCCTGCTCTAGAGTCAGTGACAGATGAATAATCTCAGGCAACATGTTAAGAACTTTGCGTAACATGTAAACACTTTCCCTGGGGACATCTATATGCTTATAAGAGTCAGTGGTTTTGTCTCTAAGCCAATGCTAACATACTATAAATGTAATAAATAAACTGACCTGTTTGCAAAAGCACTCGACCTTTACATTCTATCTACTTTTTTCAAGTTTTTTTGCTTTGTCACAAAAACACTTTTTTTATTAACACGTAGGTTTTCTCTTGCGACATATTTACATTGTACGTAAAAGTCTTAACTTCCTCGTTCTCAGAGAATGAATGGAACAAGAAGTGAGATACACACTTTTATGGGAACAAGAACTAGCCGGGTCGATCGTGAAAGCCGGCCAAGATGGGCTTTTGTGAGTTTATTTGCTCACACATATTGCAGCAATTACCAAAGGAAACAAAGGAATTTTAGGAAAATAATAATGATTGATACAAAAAAATACCCTAACTATAATGACACTTTATCTTAAATTTAATAAACTTAATATAAACATGCTGATTTGTCAACTTATTCCACAGTGATATTTAAAGATATTTTTCCTACTGCCGTTTTGGAGATTCAAAGCAGCTGTGGAGAAATGTTTAAGTTAAGAGGGCTGTTACTTAACTGTTGGATCATGTTATGTTTCTATATCACTCGGATGGAAAGTCAGCCTCTGGATTGAATTCCACTTTCGTCCTGACACGCCCTCTCGTATACAGCTTCACTTCTGATGTGTGCTTTTTTCAGAATGTAAATTAAATCATTGTGTCTATGGCACCCTGTTGTTATTGTAAAGATTTTTCAAGAACTTTTGATAACAACAGGGTTATTTATTTATAGCTGTGGAAAGACATGACAACAGAGTTAGAAGGCTGTGATGTATTAAATTAAACACTTTATCTTGTGCTTCTAACTTTATTCTTCCATTGCACCATTAGAAACAGTCTTTGTGTTTTTATATGCAGATTGTAAATATTGCAGAAGCCCTTTCTGCACAAAATTGTTCAATTTAAAATGTCTTGATTGGAAGAAGAGGCCTCAAAATCCATTTGTGTGCTCACCAAAAAAATATGTTTTCTCATGTTTCTATTTCAGTAGGTTTGAAGACTTGTTCCTCTTGTTTTATCCCACATGTTTTATCCCACAACATAAGTTATACTTCTCTAGTGTGCAGCTTCTTGGTTTAGAAAAGCACTCTTTATGTTCCCCTCTTCTTGAGTGACCTACCTATATAAAAAGTCAAATGTGTGCATAGATTTTGGCGTTCCTCGGGTGCCCTGCTATCTAAAGCGGTCTAACTCTAACCCTGGTACTTACTCTTGACCCTGGAGTCATTCTCCTCGGTGAATCTACATGACAATGACACACAGCGTTGCTCAAGAGCCTGGCAGAAACAAATATCCAGATTCATATAAGACTAATGCAGTTACACCATCTGACTTATTGTTGTCCAAATCTAATATCTTGAAATAGGTCAATTCAGTGTGTTATTTGCCACAACTGAAATGATTTTTTTAGAAGTTTCTCAGCTCATCCTTGTTCCGCGCACGTATCACAGGAGCTGCAGATATGGCATGATGATAACTGGCCTCAGATGCACAGGTGAGTGATGGTGATGAGCTCAGTGCCACTGTTGCAGCATTTAGTTCAGGGTTCATATTGCAGACAGTGGAGTCCACATTCAGGTTAGTAGTTTCTGTAAGTCGCCTGCATAATCTTTTTCCTTTCATTTCAATTCGAGTCTAGTGATGCCGCTGGCTGGTGTCCCACCTGTTTTTCTCAACACAGCTCTTGATTTATGACTTAAGCTTATCGCCAAGGACTTCAGGTTCCAATAGCTGTGATTAATTCAAGAGGTGACATCTGAAGAACCAGAAATTATTTTGAGAATCCACTTTGTAGGCTCACTACTGACACTTAAAGGCTATTAAGTTTATTACAACAATCAATAGTACAGATGTGACTTGACATTTATTTTCCGGAAAACACCATTTATCTGTGTGTGTCTTATTTCATGTTGTTTTAAGTTTCAGCTGATATTAGGGATGTCACAATATTAAAATGTATTCATATTTATTCATAATTATAACAACATAACATTTGATATTTTATTTCAAATTAATAACATTTTTTTGAATGCTGTCAAAAATGAAAGCAATCTAAAAAAATATTTAAAAGCTCTTTATTTGACATGGACTGGCTACAAGTCCTCTTAGTCCTGTACTCTACTGTCCACCTCACCTGTGCTGTACTTTCCCTAGAAGAAGTTTTACTCCCTGTGAAATCCATTTATATGTTATGTTCATCCAAAGTGTCAGTATTTTGTAATGTTTTATGTTGCATTGTACATTAAGAGTACTGTAAGAACAAGTTGCATTATACTGTGGTATAGAAAGGAATAAACAGCCCAATGTTATGCATTTATTAACTAACAACATGTAGTTTAAACCCAAAATTGCTAACTCAAGAACCACAATGTATTATTCCTTTGATTTTAGGCAAGTAACTTTGTAGAATGAATTGAAGTAGCCTAAGAGTTGAAAGAAGAAGCATGAGGCTGGAGTTCTAACGCTGGAGAAGTTTATTTCCATCTGTACGAGACCCGGGACCCGGAGACATGAACCTGAGACATGGTGTGCGCCTCAGTCTGATCCAGTCCAGTCCGACTGTACTTCTGCTGTAGGGAGTAACACACTGGTGACGTAGGCTCGGATAACAATAGCTGAGCTGGCAGTGTCTGACTGGCACAGGGAGAACTGGGATTTCCCCAACATAACTGTCCTCTGAATACCAAAGAATGAAAGAATAACTGTATAACTGTACTGGAATACAGTTACTCAAAATATAGGTTCTAAGCCTACACTTAATTTAGGTACATGTAGTTAATTGTCAGCATTTTTACTTTTGTATTTCTCTGTGGCCCTTTTACTCACTGGTGTTTAACCCGGCATGAGAATTGTGTGGTCCTTTTATGGTTTGTTGTTATCATTCGTAAATATTTTTTCTTTGATTGACTTTGAATCGTTACGTGTGATGAATTTGAAGCTAATATTTACTGGTATACTGTATGTTTTTATTGAAGTTGTACTTGTTCTGTGTTTTGGGCAGCATTTTGGAGGCTTTATGTTGATATTATGTGCTGTTCAAGCAGATTGGAAAAGTGAAAACAGGCCAAATGTGACAAATTGGTCAGAGACATTCAAAAAAGGGTAAGGGCCAGCGCAGGAAGCAAACAGATGGATTATTGTCAGATGATATTTTGGCCTAGTACATTTTATTCCAATTTTAAATGTATTAGTTGAGGTTTCAGTTTCCCATTTAAGTGCAAAAATGTCACTTTATATCATTGGTTGCAAGATTATAACAGACATTTTTAACAGTTAAACCCTTTATATTTTATCTTCAAAACAACATTTGCTTTATTATTGCTCAATTGACTGTATTACCCGCCTCAATTATAAGATAGGAATAAATAAATAATCTTGGTCTCCATCTTGTCTCACTTTATAATTATACTTGTTTTGGAAACTTGGTTATAATGATGCACTTGTGATTAAGTTGTTAAGTTAAATGTCACTGGGCCTCAGCTGTTGATGTTTCCTTTGTGTGTCCACAGTAATGTGAGTGTCACTGACGAGACACACCGCCTGTTGTCTGTAGTTACCAGGAGACAAGATAAGGAAGACAGCTGGCACAACACACAGGTCTTCCCTCAATGGCCAAATGTCCGTGTGCCTGTGTGAGCGGGTATTTATCAGAATGTGGAGACTAAAATAATATATACAGTCAATTTATGGGGACATGCCTTCCTTTTGTGGATTAAAATTAGATCTCCATGAGTCAAATCCTTAAAAAAATAGAACAACGACCCAGTTTAAAGTTAAGCTATGGACACGTTTATGTAGGGGTGGGAGATATATTGAAAAACAGATAATATCACAATTGTTGTTTTGGAGATTTACTAGATTTGAATGTCGAGTTTATCGGCCAGTAGTAAAAAGCATTAGAAAAGGCTCCAAAATGAATACAAACTGACAAAAAACAAAGAGTACAATGTGATATTCCTGCACTTTTTGGGCCAATGTATGGTTCTATCATTGTTTTATACTAAAGATTTACTGTTTCTGATGAACAGCCACAATACCGTCTAAATATCATAATAATAACAAAAAAATCTGGATAAATTTGTCAATTTGAAGTCACCACAAAGCATGGAAACCCAACAAGTGTGTGTGTGTGTGTTGTTGGGGAATCCTGTCCTGCGCTATCTTCCCTGGATTAAAGGCCTGTTAGGAATAATGAGGTCTTGGGATACGTTGACAGTGGATTAAAAAGCAGCCGCTCACATGTCTTTTTGATTTGGTCACATTTGTTCTTGTCCGTCGATACGGCCAATGCTCGGTTAAGCTGCCTTTAAAGCTAGACTAATTGTACAACCGTCTTTGTCCTTGTCCGAGTTGATCTGATTCTGCTGCGACAGGTGGAGCGTTTATGTCACGGCCCAAAACAACCCACTACTTTTCACTTTAGAGGTAACGTAATGTAAAAGCTATGTAAAACTGAATTAGAAAATAAGTATAATTCAATTCAAACTGATGGTAGAAAACATGTTATGACTATTGAAATGTCAGAATAGATTTTCTAAATTTGTGACATTTTTACTTTCAGATTGTGAGGGCTTTTACGATGATTTTGCGCAGATTTTTTGTTACTTTTCAATTACTGCTGTTGTGCCTTTTGTCAAAACTCTCAGCGAGAGGCATCCGGTCCCTCAGTGATTTTTGGAATGCATGAACTGCTGTTAAGTCGATGAGGGCTAGAGAGCGGCCTGTGGGCTTAACAGCTAAAAGTGAGGATTAAGGAAGAGTATTCTCAATCAGTGACCTTCAACTTCACCTAGTCTGTCTTCAAACACACATACTTGGAGAGCCAGTTAAGGTGACACCATCTGTACAGCAGGGAGGCCTGGTTACTATCTGATATAAAAACAGACACAGGCATACTGTAGACTTATAATGAATTAAACTGTGATTTTATTATAGATTGAGCTTTTGTTCGATTGAGAACAAAGTTTCTAACTTAATGCAACACACTTTTCTAGAAAATATTGGATAGCTAAACACTGATGACACAGCGTCATGATGAATTGTCGATCCATTGAATTAAAATGTTGTTTTAAACATAGATAACAACAAATAAAACAATCTTCCAGATCCCAGTGAGGTAACAAAAACCTTTACCTCCTCAAAACCTTTTGATTTACTGCGTGTGTGTGAAGATAAGCTGCTGGAATATATTGATTTTAGGACATCTATAAAACGGACCTACCCTGTGTTGACCCTTGCTGTGTGTATCTAGGGGGTGTTGCAGCTGCCTAGTTGGTCTTGTCAAGCCCTTTTTAACGTGGCAGTCTTCTCAACACCAGCACAAATGTTTTCTCCAGCATTTTGTTCTAAAGGGTTGGATTACTCATGAACATCCACAACAAAACAGAACAACATTTTGGCCTCCAGATCATCCCCAAATATGAGTTAACCACTACTATAAGGCTTGATAATGTGTGACTTTTATGAATGTGCTTGCACTTGGACATAGGGTACTGTACAGTACACATAGCCCTTTGCTATTGGGTAATCCCAGGAGGTGAGTGGGGGTGGTGTCCCACTGTACAACGAGCACTGCGTGAGTTACGGTTGGCATTCGCGGGGAAATGAGAGACAGATGCTTGGCGTTTATACTGTGATGAGCCACGGCAGTGGAGAGTTGCTGTCTCCATCCACCTGACTGACGACGCGCTTCACTCAGTCAGAGCCATTCTGTCCGACTACATGTCTACTTCACTGCTCACTGTTTAACTGTTCCTCTTCTGATGTCTGTGTCTGACCCACAACCCGCCGCTACAGAGGGACGCCGGTCCAGCATGGCTGCCTCTCCCAACTCATCCAGCGGCTTGGAGGTCCTGCTGTCCACCCTGCAGGTAGGAATGGAGAAACTATCACTATGAAATAACCACCACATTATTATCATTTATTATAATACTATTACATTTCAACAATTTAAGTGATAACTAAAGCATTAGCTTAACATTAAGACCTTAGTCAATTACACGGTAAAACTAACCCAAACTAAAAGTTCTCCAAAACATTAATTTCCTACTCAACTCATTGTTTGCAAAACATTACTATTATTAACATTGCCATTATGTCACATTTGTAAAACAGTTTGGTCCTTAAATATTCTTAATTACACCTTTGTACGCTTGTTTATTGCTTATCAGTGGTTGTGCTGAGTTAACATCTTTGTGTGCACTGTTTAGGAAAATGGTTATGGAGAATGTGAATGAGATGATGCTTTCTGTCCTGCATAAAACAAAAACACACAATGTTTTAGTAATCACAGTTCTCAAGACTTTGAGCAAATCTAGATTACCTACAATATCTTGCTTACTAATGATTGTGCTTGTTTGTTGTTCATAGCTTAGGTTTTTAAAACTAGTTTTTATAATGATTCACGTTGATGTAAAAAAATATATAAATAAATATTTGAGCAGTGTTTCTCCACATGTTTACATTTTTCATTCATTACCCTTTGCCCATTTTCGTTAATTGCATTTAAAGTCATGCATTATTTGATCACATTTGAGCTATAATGGACCAAACTGATTTAACTGCAAATTATTTTGACACAAAGGTTAGCATGCAACAATCAGTTGAACTGATTTAAAAGGGAGTTGGACTCCAAAAACACATTACCCTTTGTGGCTAGATGTTTTTTATTTTTTTGTTTTTTCTTGATTGGTTAATTTTATTGTATTTCTGTTTCTGTAATTTCTTTGTGATTTTAATGCATTTTTCCTGTTGTGTGAAGCACTTTGAATTGCCTTGTGCATGAAATGTGCTCTACAAATAAACTTGCCCTGCCCAAAGTTTTAAACTACTCTAATGACAAATAAAACCTCCTAGTTGAAACGTAGATTTGTACAACTATCGGCCCGTACCATTAATCCATGTGTTTTTACTGTCTTAGCTATAACACAGCTGCATATAAGATTAGGCTGGACGTCACCAGGGCTAAGTTTTCCTGCAGCTATCAACACTAACAAGCTCTGAGACAGCTGATATTAAAGCTGCTTCCTCTCTGTTAATTCATCCATGCTCAATCCTTGCCAAGGTCAAGGCTTGAGACGTAACATTAACACCACCTTTAGGAGTTTACAATCTTAAATCCACAGTGAGTCCCGATGTGGCACAAAACCAACATTTTCTTGGACCAAAACATAGTGATTATAACTTGTATTAGCACCCAACAGTAAATCATTAACAATGGCATGTTTACAGTATTTGAATTGGGACGCATGTTATTATTTAAATGTGCATCAAAGCAAACCCTCTATGTGTTATATCGAGTTCATGAGGGTTGTGGATGACACATTTCCAAATCCATTTCCAATCTGGCTCTCATCAGCGCTGTGGTTTCAACAGCTACATTAATGAAACTGCATCTTTTATTTGAATGAGATCTGATTTTGATGAGTTGTGAAACTCTATCATTGCAAGTAGGCATCAAATGTATTTCCAGTTCGCAGTAGCACAGAACAATTTTAGATCACGCCATTTTTGTTTTAGTCCATGAGAAAATTCAGTTTGGTGGTGAGAGCTTGAAATATAGGCATAAAATATTTATTTACTGTGCATTTGAGACTCACTATGTGCGTCCTTAATTGTGTCAGGATCACAATGTAACTTATTGACTCATTCTCCCAAAAACTATATCTTTAAAGGTCTTGTGGTTTTAGATGATGTTAGAGAAAAATAATAAATCAAAGTAAGCTGCAGGCCATATTTGATCAAGAAAAATTAGCAATTAACAATTCAAAACCAAAGCTGAAACCCATGGATAGAATGATAGTCTTAAAGAACTAATGTCTAAAAAGTAGGAGTTAATGGACACTAATTGCATGTATTGTCTGCACTTTATGCGTATGATTACACAGCTGTCCCTTGGATATATTTTGGTCAGAAAAACGTATTTATTTTTATTTATTAACCTGTATTTAATAAGGTAAGAACTTGTTGAGATCAAGACCACTATTTTTTATTGATGGAGAAACTTGGTCACCCAAAGACAAACTACACTGATACTAAAAAAAAGCATGCAAACTCCTAACATAAGGTCCAGAGATTGAACCTGCCAGTGAGGCACAATCATTAAGGGCTACACCACCCCAACCACCAAGCTGCCTCAACTCTAAATCAGGAAAACAATTGAACCGCAAAACATTCCCTATGAAACTACTCTACCTTTACAAATTGCCACTTAAAATTTTGCCCCATCTTTCGCCTTTGAAGACGAGGTCTTGATCTCAACGGGTTCTCACCTGGTTTAATAAAGCTGAATACATCAGTAGATTGAAACTACATGTTCAAAAGTCCCACACAACAGAAAACACCTAAAGTGCATAAATAAAACCAACCTGTTTAACTGTTTACTGCACATTATTTCCATTCTCAGACAGTAATAACGATCCAAACTCAAAATATGACCAATACTGCATCAGGAAGAGAATCATATGTAAACTCTATGCCACACAAAAAGTAAAATGGACAGGATAAAAAGCCACACTTTTGCTTCTATTAATCCACAATGATTGTTCCACTTGTGCATCGTGGCGTGTGAACAAGTCATTAGCGCCAGGTTAATATGTGCCAAACGTCTGACCCCGGCTCCAGTAAATAGTGATCTTGTGCAGTAGGTTAATGGAACCTGTTACATAACTGTGAGCTCTGTCTGTGTTTAGCAGCAGCTTCTTATTACAGTGGCTCAACAGATCCTCTCACTGTTTGTCTTTAAACACAGAGTTTGTTGGCTCGTTCTGTCTAACACATGGACATATTAATATCAGACAGATAGTTGGCTTTTCTACTATTCACCTTCTAATGAGGAGGGAGGAAGTGTTTAAACTGCAGAATTGAATCCAGTAGATGTAGGTCATTCTGAATGTGAATATCAAATAGAGGTCTGCTATGGTACCACTTTATTTTTTAGAAGGACTTAAGTCATAAAATAGTGGTTGGGACCCTGCTTCCCTGCGAGAAGGTTGTGGATTCGACACTCACACTAGACAGAGGCGTTCTGTGTTTAAACCTTAGAGCCAGAGCACACACTTACAGCCACTCCAGAGCCTCCATCTAATCTACACACTTTTATTGTACTTTATCTTACCTTTATCCAATAGAGCATTACTTTAAATGCACAATTCACAATTCACAATTTGTTATAATTTATACATCTTTCTTTTAATAAAAAAGTGATATTTCTGCCCTTTTGTGGTATTGTGCTAGACTTGAATCTCAACCAAGACATTTACTGGAAGTTTTTAGAAAAGTCTTGAAATCATGATAATGCAAAACAAAATATTGATGAATGAATTTTTGTCCCTAATTATATACAGCACTTTCAAAAATCAGTTTAGAAACTAACTTAACTCCAATGGTTGATATCCTGAGCGTATGATGAACTGAACTGTATGTACACTTAAAAAAGCCTTTTCACTTGACAAGAATTATGCTTTTGGGAATCAATAATGCCAACACATTTTGATGCGTGTGAAAACTGTAATAGAAGTGGAAGTTTTCTTGTGGATTTGCTCAGCATTTACAGAGATATTAACCATAAACCAGGACAAAATACATGTGATATGAAATACAACGGTCTCTCTCTTTAACATGCATTGTGATATTGCTGTTTGTGCAGAATGCTGGGGACGTGGAAAGCACACTGAACATACTCAATGTTCTAGATGAACTTCTGTCTGCCGGTAAGCTTTTAGTTTTATTGCTCGAATGTGAAAATCCTCTCCACAAATATGACTTTGTCTGGTGGTTGCCTCCATTGAGATAGAAAGGTATGATAAGTTCAATTGATTTTTAGAGCACAATTCCGTCCGGAAAAATACGGAAAAGAGACATAAAACTTTTTTACCTATTATTAGGTCTTCATAAGACATAAAACTTTTTTACCTGTTATTAGGTCTTCATAAGGGCAAGCTCCCTAATGTCCCTTACACAATAAAGGATTTGTGTTATGAGTGCCTCGGACCCATTTTTTTGCAATTCACATTGATTGATCCTGGACAAGCAACTGACATTGTTGATTTACTTTACAATGTTAATTTACCCCTGACTCACTCATTGTTCTTGTGAAAGTTCAAATTGCTTTACAACCTTAACTGTTTTTTTTTTCAATTGAATATAAAACATACGATTGAATATAAAACATAAAAATAAAAGCATAAATAATAATGTAAAGTGCACACAAAATTATTTTTGTCATAAGCACAATACAACAAATAAACAGAACTGCTCCATGTTTAGTCCTGACTCTGGCACCAGCAGGAGGCCGGTCCATGTTTAGTCCTGACTCTGGCACCAGCAGGAGGCCGGTCCATGTTTAGTCCTGACTCTGGCACCAGCAGGAGGCCAGTTCCTGAGGTCCTCAGAGCCTGAGATGGTTCCTGCTAACATGTCTGAGATGTACTTTGGTGCTAGGCCATGGAGAGACTTGTAGCAAAGCTGCTTTAAAGTCTATTCTCTGAGCCACAGGAGCCAGTGCAGAGACCTGAGAACAGGACTAATGTGATCATACTTCCTGGTTCTAGTCAGGACCCGAGCAGCAGCGTTCTGGATGTACAAAAGCTGTGTTTACGACATTCTGTGGAACATTCTAACTAAAGCAAAAACATCTCCACAGAGACAAGAAGGTTACATAGTGCATCTTTAAATACAATGTTATAGGATATACAGTACATGTGCTCTGTGTCATCCGGCTTCAGGCACAGATCGTCGCATCCACTACTTGATCAGTAAAGGTGGAAGTGAGGCTCTGCTCAAGGCACTGGTCAATACAGCTCGCTGCTTCAGTCCCAACTACACCATCCTGCTGCCGCTGCTGCACCTGCTGGCCAAAGTGGGACACAGAGGTGCGAGCTTAGGTCAAATCAGTTATTAGGACCTTTTTTCAATATTGATAATAATACCAATAAATGTGTGCATCCATTAGACCGCCGGATTGGAATGAAAGCAGAAGATGCTGGTGGTGTTGTGCTGACTCTGAATCTGCTTAAACAAAACCTAGAAAATGCCAAAAGAGCTGCTGCCTGCCTCTGGGTTATTCAAGTGTTCGCTTCTTCAGGTAAATAAATATACATTCATCATATTGCTTATTCTTTTAAACCCACTGCACTGTAAAAACTGGTCATACCACGTATTCTAAAGATTAATTTAAGGTAATTTAATTTTGAAGCAATGTGAAGTTAAGCAAATATAATACATTTGCTCACAAGATTTCTGTGTTGAAACAAATGAGAATTAGTTCAAGTGGTTCTTTCCAATTTCTGTGTTACAGTTTCTACAGCAAATCTGATTGGAGAAAACTGTGGAATAGACGTCATATTTCGCCTCATCCCTCCCTATACCACTAAGAACCTTCACACTATCAAGTATGTACCTCAACCTGTGATACTGGAGCAACACCCATTAACCTGTAAATAGACTTTGCATGGCGCTGACCAAGATATCTTTAACAACAGTGGGGTAAAGTACAGCGGTGTCTCAAAAATATCACTCTGTCAACCCAACGCCTCCTGGTAGCTGGCAGTGTCAGCGACTATGAATGTTAGATGACACGTGTATTGCCCCTTGACTGACCTGCAATGTGAATCCCTTCCTCACACTTCCAGAGCAGAGCCATGAAAGGGTTAATGGCATGGAATATATTTCTAAGTTTAAAGTAGCGGTATGTCCCTCTATATGCAGTGACCACTCAGTTTTTATAATTCAAGACAAGATTTTGCACATCTATTGAGTGGCAAGTTTCATGTTACTGTAGAATTCAACATAAGAAGACCAGGATCATCTGATACCTTCCCATCTATCTATGTCAAAAGTAAAGGCATTGGCTCAAGTAGCTTTTAGTGAAGTTAGAGCCAAGAGCTCTGGCTAACTGCCATATTCATGCACAAGACGCTGCTGCTTGTAAAAATGTTGCTTCAGACTTTCAAATGTTTAGTGCCCAGGTGCACATGTTTTGCATTGCACACATGACAAGAAGAGTTGTTATTGAGAAGATTGTGAGATTTCATAATGACGCGTGCAGCTCCTTTGAATAACTTTGACTAATTGGCAGCTGGGAATGCCTTTGATGTAACAGGAGAAACAAGGCATTAGTGTGACACGTCAGTCACAGTAATCTATGCAGCATAGTGCCTTTGGACGTGCTGCTTGACCGCTGTCTACACGTTAAAACAGTGATATCAGTCAAGCTGTCTGATGTTCTGTGACTATATCTATGGAGAAATTCAATTTACAGCTGTCAGCAGTAGCCCTCATTACCCTGGGGCAGCCGAATGATTGACATGGTATCCTTTGTGAGACTTTTTCTATGACCATACTGTATTCCTCTGATCAAGTCATCCACACCGATTGTGACTTCAGTTACGGTAATTTAATTTACAAATTGTTATAATAAAAAACAATTCAAAGTGGGTATAGGTTTGACATTTTGAAACCTTATTTGAATTTGTGGCAACAAATATAGGGGTGACACATAATTATAACCTGAGAACGATCCATTCGAATCAAAACGTTTTCTCTTGTTTTCTATTTTTTAAACATTTAAGATATACTCAGCACTTGCACTTCTAACCTAGAGTGTGCTGAGTTCAGGCTGACTGACCTTATCCTCAGAGCCAGTGTGAACTTGTGGCCTCTGGTGACCCTCATCACCCTGCTCCTTCCACTGAGATACAGTTTACTTATTTTCTTTTACTTGATAAAAAAGACAGATTCATTTATTTTTTACTATGATACTATTTAGTTAAAGTTTCTTTTTGTTAATTATTTTTTGCAAGATGGTTGCATGACTGTAACAAAAATAATTTCCCATTGGAAACAATAACATAACAGTAAGGTTGCATAAACATCAGCTTTGATATTCATAGTATATTTGTGACAATTACAATACCTGCTCTGGTAATTAACAGTTTGTACACAACATTTATTTTTACACACACACACACACACACACACACACACACACACACACACACACACACACACTTGATGATGATCTAATTACCATCATTCTGTTTCAGGGCAGCCATTAATGCTTTTGGGGCTGTGCTCTGCACAAGTAAGTTGATTTGACCTAGACATGCCTCATAGCTGCAACTGCCATATATGTCCCATAGAGGACAGTGTTGCCCTGTAGACTGGCAGAGCATTTGAGCTCTAAATGCATTTGCCCCTTTGAAGGTTTCTAAAGGGGATTCATTGTATTTGAGCGATTGAATAAGGCAGTATTTAACCTATATTGCTTTGTTAATCACATCAAACCATTAGTAAAACAAAAGGTCCAGCTGCTACTAACAATTGTTTTTCCTGACAACTATGAGTGGGATGTATTTGAATGATTTCAGTTCAGTTTCACAGGTTTGAGTTGGTTGTAATGCGGTTCCTCTTCTCTTGCTCATCAGAGGCTAACGTCTGCCTGGTGGTATCTAAGGGCTACATCTCTGGACTCTTGCGGCTTTATGAGGACTGGCATTGCAAGGATACTCATCATGTTGCCATAGCAATCCGCCATGCGCTGCTGCGTTGCCTTCATAAGGTCACTTACAGTACTGCAGGCAGAGAGGCATTCTTTTCACTTGGAGGCCTTCGCCTCATCCACCAAACAACACAGGTGACCCACTCTCATATAACTCTGTGTGACTCATCAATGTGTCAACACCACATTATTTTATTCATTTGATGTAAATGTTATTTACTCTTGCAGGCATGTTTGCTGAACACAGCTCTCTCCTCTCTCGTGGAGCCCTCAGTTCAGCTCATGAGAAAATGCTTACCTAAAACCCAACTTCCTCTGACCTCAAATCTGTCTGCATACTCTTTTCCAATACCAGGACGACCCCACTCTGACCTTCACGTCAACGTGGCATTTGGTACAGAGACCATTTTGCACTGGTGCCCTGTAGTATTTATGAAGAGTTCTTAACAGGGTGTCTCTGTGCCTATTGTAGGAGATAGTTGTGAGGACAGTGATGAAGAGGAGGCTGAGAAACACCAGGAAACAACAACAACAGAAAACAATAGCTACGTGAGTGCTGTGTATACAAGCATACAATTGTAGTAAACTTTACATTGCTGTCTATACATTACTGTTGAAATAATTGTGTTTTCAGTGCGTGCGTTTTTCTCTCTTTATGTTGAATTATATTAAATAGGTGCTTAACATTAAGATTAAGTACTTTTCTCCATGCCCGAGAGATCCAACAAACTGCCATTAATTACAATTATGGGGTGATGGTGTGCCTAATATACATATAGTATACATATATACCTGCAGTTTGCAGGACTGAGCTGGGACTGCTCCCTGTGTTGTATTGTATCAGAGCAGGTGCACATTCTGATCCCACTAAGCCATGACATTTTCCCTGCTCCTAATGGGCACAGTCTTCACTACAACCTGCTACATTAAACGTGTGTATTCTGTGGCCATGCAGATAGAATCGGATGGTGAAAATCCCCCCAAAAAGTCTAATCCGATCTTCATGGTTTCAAAAATAGCTATTCTTGGTATAAAAAAGTGTCTATACAGACAAAAAATACCAACTCTATACTATGTATTTATGACAATAATAATTTTCTTGTGAAGGATGATGATTTGGAGACTGACTCTAACAAACTACGTCATCGACCTGAGCTGGACAGACCTAAAGAAGCGCTGGCACAGTACAACGTCTTTTGCCCTGAGCTCTCGCATGACTTTCAGGTAACTCTCTGATTCTTTATCCCCATGATATCGTCATTATAATCAGTATTTAGGGCTTTTCTACAAGGCCAAAGTATCTTTACAATTTTGTGAATTATTCATTAATTCAAACAAGGCTGTCTATCTGCGCCACCACCAATCACTCGCAAATCACATTCATACAAAACATTGGCAAGGTGGGTGAGGGTCTTAGTTAAGTACACAATGACAGTTTAGACTTGAGGTCCGGCTGGACCACTGTGACACCCGGTATTCTCAGCAGTCCCAGGACTAACCAGGTCTAATCCTGCTTGGCTTCTGAGGTCAGATAAGATCGGGTATTGACATAGAGGTATGGCCACAACACATATTTCTCACCTATGGGCCTTTGCATCTGGATAAAAGCCTGGTCTGCAGTAGAATGACGTCGTATTTTTGTGTGTGTGAGTTGTCTACACATAATCAGGGATCATGCGTTTAAGCTTTAAAATTAGAATAAATGTGCCCATGCATCAAGACACAGAAATAGTCAAATAGATGGATGGTAAATTAGTGTCTCTGTCTCAGGTAATATTTCATGTCATACAACACAGGATCTGGTCTGACACAACTCCTGATTAATGTTCTCATTTTGGACTAATGGAGGTCCTGCAAAGGCTGATTGAACCTGCAGATGATTTTAGAAATGGTAAACATACTAAAATGAGTGTACTATTTTGACACGTCTAGTCTTATGGTTATGTTTGTTTGGATAGTCCTATCATGCATTGCTCTTATGCAATGTATGTAGCTTTACCTATTTAAAATACAGGCAACCCTGTAAAAGCTCATCCATGTGACAAGACACTGTGACTGTAATGCAATCATCAAAGACAAAGTTTTACAGTCAGATATCTTTTTTTTTTTAAACAAAGATGTTTGTCTATTTTTCTGTTTGCCCCAGGAGCTAGATTTGGGTTCAGAGAAAGAGAAAAGTTCAGCATCATCTTCATCAGATGAAGATGATGAAGAGCTCTGTTCCAGCTGGTCCCCCCACAGCCCTCAGATAAAGGAGAGTGGTTCATTCCAACGGAAATACTCGAAAGGTGAGAGGAATTACACCATCCAGAACTAGACTTGAAATGTATTTTATAATGTTCACCCTTTACAAACTATACCTATATCTGAACAACAATTTGAATTGTGTTTTTCTTGCTCCTTGCTCTGCAGGTGCTGGACAGTCAGATTCTCCACACGATTTCCACATTAGCTCCACTGTCCTTGGCACCAGTCCTAGTGTGAGCGCGATGCCAAAAGACTCCAGGTACAGTAAAAAGGATCCCTCTTTAGCTCAGCTCTCTCCTCAGCACATTCCAGGGACTCATGTTTGTCTGACCATCCCAGATCATAAGATTTGAAAATACATTAGTCTGGAACCATATCCTGAGAAGCGTATGGTCCGTTTGTGTAAAAACGATCAAGGCGGCTTGTGAGAAAAAAACAAAACAAAAAACATAGGGCTGAAAAACTGCTTGAATTTCTTCAAAATCTATGAGCAAAGTACTAAACTATTTAAATCATAAATAAAAGACGTTACATTTTCGTTCTGAATGCTTCAATGAGATGACTTCTACATTTGAGATACGTGCAGAAGCAGCTGTGATTGGAGTGTCCCAGACCCTCCTGCATTCAAACAGAAAGTAGGACGGACTGACTCGCCAGGCAATCATGATGTACCATCATTTAACACAATCATAAATCACTCCAAGCAAAACAAG
The DNA here is from genome assembly GCF_026437365.1 of Eucyclogobius newberryi. Lineage (NCBI taxonomy): Eukaryota > Metazoa > Chordata > Actinopteri > Gobiiformes > Gobiidae > Eucyclogobius > Eucyclogobius newberryi. The sequence goes on from NW_027316389.1 coordinate 22,422,031, forward strand.
ATAATTTTGTTAAAAAAAAAACTTCACTTTTTAAGGGGAAACACCTCCCAACAACAAAATGGAAATGGTCACAATGATGAGCAAGAGGCAGGAGACGAAAGCTGCAATAAGACCGCCATAGATCGACTACTGGAGAGAAACGCCTCAGTTATCCCTTTCCACGACCCTAAACTGTATAGCTCTGCTGCCTCCAAGACCAGATCCATCCCTGACTTCAACATCCTGGGCTTCCCTGACTTCTGGGGTCACCTCCCACCACAAGGACATGAACCCATGGCTCCACGTAAACCCAATGTGCAGAGGTACTCTCTAAGTGAAATCATAAATTGTGTGTGTTTTCTTTGAGCATCTTTGTTTAATCAGCAACTGTTTCATTATGCTCTTTCAAACATAAAGGTTTGGATTGAAATATTGAGGATAATGTGATGAATAAGACGTATAGTGTATAAGCTTTGGCATACACATTTACTAAAATAACTAAAATAACTGAAATACTTCAATACTGGACCTTAGCTTTGGAACTACAATAAAATACAGCATTCTACGTTTCTATCCCAGTGACCAGTGGCAATCTGTTTCAAAACCGTATTGTCTCAGTTTGCTGTATGAAAAATACTCATGTCATGTCATGTCTAAATATGTGGGACAGTCCTATTTAGAGTCAAACTGTGCAGAACAAAGCCCTCAGATGCTGTTTGCTGAATCACTAACTGTGAGTTTGTTGGATGTGATTTCTCACAGAATTGCTGTCAGACTGAGGATGTAGTGGCACAGAACAGGATCACCGTGTCCTCTCCTCCTCTTGCACCTGTCCAGTCTTGCACCACATGCTTTTTTCTTCACTTATTACCATCTTCCCACACCCCACTGATATCTGACGCTCTATGTCACATTCCATTATCTCTCCATCTTTTCTTTTATTACGCCATCTTCTCTGCTCTGCAGTTGATCTGACAGCCGGGATAGCCTTATTCTGTAACTGGGTATTCTCCAAATTATCTCCATCTATGTTGTTATATCATACCTCCCGTTTGCCATCGATTGTTCTTTTATGTTTGTGCTTTATTGTACTGTTATATATTAATGTCTGTAAAAAACATTAGATATATGTTTGTTGATTTACAAACTAATAATCTTTGCTGGAAGAAATGTACTAGTGTGAGATAGTGGCAGCACTGGTATTTATCTTTGTGTTCACTAAAGTAGTTTTGTTTTTGTTGGGACCAGAGTTCCTTATACATGTGCTAGCTATAAAATCACAAATTAAATAGCTGGAAGGAATATATTATAATCACTTCCAAACTATTTAACCCGAACAGGCACCAATATATGATTTAATTTCATACATTTCTTAAAATAGGAACGAGTAATTGTGTTACAGTGACTTGGTTTGCAAAGTAAAGTAGGATGAAGACGAGTATAAAATTGGACCTTATTCTGGTACATTAAAGTAGGTGGATCTAGCAATTATTTTGACTTACTACAGCCATTAGAGTCGCACTATGCAGGACTGCAATTATTTAATTAAAATAGGTTTTCTATGTAAAAAGCAAGAACTGTACATGTATAAAAACTTGCTAGACAACTTTAGACCTCTACAAGCATGTTCTGAAATGTGTGGGATACTTGCATTAGTTTAGCTGTTCATATTCTTCATTCTTCTCTCAAATGTACAATCCTGCTGGCTTGTTGTGTATTCCATGAGTGTATTTGTACCTGGTGCTGAATTAAAGTTGACCTAAACACAGAGCCCATAGAGACAAGTGTTTGTTAAAAGCGGTGTGGAAAATTCGCTTCTCTGTGCAGTGCATCTCAATGCGACTCTCTTCAGCTCAATGCTGATTGCTGTAGAAACTGAGTGCCACAGCGTCTTTTATTTCGAGTCTCCACCACCAGCCGGGCCTTGTAAACACGGGGAGCTTATTCACAGCCATTTATCTGCTTTTAGAGCTGACTACCCCTCTTCACCAAATGCATTGGTGTTTGTACTAGAATCCCATCATTATTCTATTTGTTTGTGACGTTCATTATAACACTTTGTTTGAAGCATGCATGGCGCCGCAGTTATAGAAGATCACAGGTTTGATTCCCAAGACAGCGGCAATGCAGGATTTCTACTGTTACATAAAATTGTATGTACCGGTGCTGCCTTTAAACTGGGCACCAGATGCTGACATTTAAAAATGTTAAAGATGCACTTTCTCTTTGACCTTAACCTAATTATGCTGCCAGATTATTGGTGGTCATCTAAAGAGAGCATGAGTCTAACAAAATAGATACCAGTGCCATTTCTGATGGAACTTTATGAGAAAGATAAGAGAAAAGTTGATATAAGAGAACCTTTATTTTAACCGCAGATTCCCGTATTGTACAATACAGGGGAGTCCTGGCCCCTGTAAAAGAGATGCTTCATCTCACTGGGACATTCCTGGTCTTTTTTTTTTTTTTTACTGAACTTGGTGCTTAATAATGTGGACCATAATTCTCAGAGTTTTCTCAGAAATGAATGTGTCCTTTTGACCATGTGTGTTGATATTACAGTGTTGCACAAAGTAAGTGGGACCCCATGTATTGGAGTTTGTCTTTTGTTAAACTTGACATCTAAAGTCGTTATACTCACCTCATCTAAACTCATATCTTCTCTCTCAGGCAGAAAGTGTTGGAGGATGTCCAGCGCTTCCTGAATAAAGAAGACATCGTCAACAAGGTTGTTTTTGACTTGGAGGACTGCGGGTATGTGACTGATATATATTCCACCATATATACAGTACAATCTTATGCAGTAGAGCCAGACTTAGGAGAAGTTCTGTTTGTCAGTCTGCAGTGTCCATCTGAGTCACTCAAGTTCTTCTCCAAGTTTGAAAGTGGAAACCTCCGGAAAGCTGTCCAGGTCCGCAAGTAAGTCTCAATCTGAACTTTATAGTATATTAAAATATAGACTTTTATGTGCTTTAAAATAACATATGAGTATGATTTTGTCCTTCTCTTCAGATATGAGTATGATCTGATTCTGAACGCTGACGTGAACAGCTCTCAGAACAGTCAGTGGTTTTACTTTGAGGTCAGTAACATGGAGCCATGTGTGCCCTATCGCTTCAACATCATAAACTGTGAAAAGACCAACAGCCAGTTCAACTATGGTAAGTCAGCTTCTATTCATTAATGCTGCACTATGTAACTTGTTTAAGTCCCCATTGAGATGTTATCGCTTTGCCTAAAACGTTCCAGATTACTTCTAAATGTAAGCGGGAGTCGCCTCTCCACAGATCTGAATCTGTGTTTGACGGTTCCATAGAGACCAGCAGATGGCAGACCCTTCATCAGAAAAGTTACATAGTGCATCTTTAAGAAACTAACATTGTTATTACATGCTTAAACTATGTATGGTCAGCATATAATATGTTTTATGAATGGATGGAAACTGAGTCACTTTGTCAGAGCAGGATAGACCAGGTTGTTCTGTCTCTGGGTTACAATGACTGCCTCTCATAGCTTTCTGTCAGATGGAGACACTTGTTTGGTGTGGCCCCTGCCCTTTGACCCCTTACTGAGTGACAGCTGATGAAGCTTTGTACAGACATCTTTATAGCCATAATACACCATCTATTACCTCTAAAGGCGCACACAAATGGACTTACAAAAGGGCATTTCTCCCATAGCGTCTTTCGTTTCATATACACTTCCTCACACACTCATTTATGCAGTGTCTTTTGTAGCAGAAAATAGCCTTTGATAACGTCCCGTAGGAAATCATTTTCATTTCAGGAAGAGATGAATAGAAGAAAGGCTTGTCCTCCCAAATAGACCCTAGGTATTGTTCTGAAAATGACTTCTCTTCTGAAAGGTTGTATTTGGCTGACGGACAGAAAGTCAACTGTATTTTGGACTTCTGAATGTTGACACATTTGGAGGTGAATGGAGGCTTTCCTTGTGCTGAACAAAAAAGGACTCCTCTGTTCGCAGAAACTAGATCTATCATTGAGATCATCACAAAGTATGTGCCTATTAAACAGCCTGCGTACTTTACACTATTATACAATCAAACTAAACTACCGGTACATTTACTTACAAGAATGGACTCCTACTCAGTCTTACCTATTCCTTTTTGGTTCCAAACGCAACTCTGACATAAACATTTTTTGTTTTATTGAGCTTTGTGTATTGTAAATAAAAAGTGTGTGTCTCCATATGACAGGCATGCAGCCAGTACTGTACTCTGTGAGAGAGGCTCTGGACGGTAGACCTCACTGGGTCAGGGCTGGAACTGAAATTTGCTACTACAGGTACACTGTAAAGTCTCATCTATGCTACAATCCACTGCTGAAAATATATGATTCTCGCTGCGATTGTAGTAAATGCATTAAGTGTTTAATGTTTTGTGTCCTGCAGAAACAACTTTTGTCCTGTTCGGGGCAGGAAGATGGACACCTTTTATACAATGACGTTTAGCATCTCCTTCAGGCACAGTGATGACGTGTGCTACCTGGCCTATCACTATCCGTACTCCTACTCTGCACTGAAGGTACCACCCTGTCATACACCCTTTCCTGCTCTCTTTAGAATGACCTCTGACTTGTGCATATGTGCTGTGTCCCAGGCCCATCTTAAGGTGCTGCAGAAGTCAATAGATCCTGCCGACATTTTTTTCCAGCAGCAAACTCTTTGCGGATCTTTGGCAGAAAACCCCTGTCCACTGGTCACTATCACTGCCTGTCCGGCTAGTCGAGGCTGGAAGGACCTGCATCAGCTACGTAAGTACTGATGTTTTTGAAAATTCCACACTTATTATAAAACATGATTAAAAATTACCTTAATAAATAAATACAAATGAAATACTGAAAAAGTGCATGTTACAGATTAGATTTTACTAAACATATGTCCTATTTTTTGCCAGTTTTACCATTTTTGGACATGAGCTGCAAATATGACATAAACTGTTACCTAGCAACCATATTGTAAACAAGGTCCAAAACCCACATAAATTACGCAGTTTACAATTATGATTTGACAAGTAATGTTACCTGTTAAGAACTTTATTTGAACTATTTTAAACCATCACAAAATGCGTCAGTGTGTAAAGCGTATGTCACTGTAAAAGACAATTAACATAGAGTCTCAGAGCTTCATTAAACCAAACCTCGCTCATGTGCTCCATCTGGGGAGGAGTTTTCTATCAGGTGCAATCGTTGTTTCGTTGTCGGTCTATGGACCGAACAGCAGAGCTGCCAGGCCTTCTTGGAGTCCCTGGGAGGGGTACTGAACAATACACTGACTGGAGACAAGGATGTGAGGCAAGGATGGAGCGTGAGATTGACAGGCGGATCGGTGCAGTATCTGCAGTGATGTGATTTCTGTATCGGGCTGTGGTGAAGGAGTCAAAAGGTCAAGCTCTTGATTTAGCGGTCAATTTACGTTCCTACCCTCATTTATGGTCATGAGCTTTGGTTAATGATCAAAAGAGCAAGATCGCAGAACAGCGGTCAAAATAAGTGTCCTCCACAGGGTGGCTGAGCGCTCCCTTAAAGATAGTGTGAGGAGCTCAGTCACATGGGGAGCTTGGAGTAGAGCCGCTGCTCCTCCACGTCAAAATGAGCCATCTGAGGTGGCTCAGGCATCTGTTCTGGATGCCTCCTGGACACCTCCATGGAGAGGTGTTCCAAGCATGTCCTATAGGAAAGAGGAAGACACAGGACATGCTGGAGGGATAATGTCGCTCGGCTGGCCTGGGAAAGCCTCGGGATCTGGGGTGAGAGAAGTCTGCTTGGACTGGATAAGCAGAAGAAGATGGATTAATATTAATTTGAGTGCAATTAAGTTAAATTACTTAATAAGCCACTCAATTAACACAATTAAACCTGATTTTAAATTATTTTCAAACTTGAAATGATCACTGACGATAGTTTACTTTACAAGTGGGGGTCCCAGATTGATTGCATGGTGATTTTGGGGTCCCGGCCTGAAAAGTTTGGGAAAACCTGCTATATTGAAAGACACATGTTGATGTCTTAATTTGAAAATTTTATATTTTTATATTCAAATTATTTTCAGTATTTTCTATTCAGGAACAAATGATGTTCCAAATAAATAAAAATGAGCATTGTACATATGCTCAGTTATTAATATTGTACCTTCTAATTAGATAAAAGGTGTAATTCTTATTTATCTTGGATGGAGAGAAGAAAATCATATTATCTTCACTGCCAGAATCAATTCATTGAAATAGTTGTATATATTAGGTCCGTATGAGATGGTTTTATCCGTGTGCTGAGTATATTTGCTCTCCATGTGACCACAGGTGTTAGTGCTGTGCTACAAACCAAATCCTGACAGAGACCAGTATCCCATGCTTTGTTTACTTTGCAGTAGAAAATTGAAACTCAGTGATCCTTTGCTTATGGAAATATGAAGAGATTTGAGAGAGTTAGTGCTGCATATTAGAATATTATTATAGTGGCGTCTGCTTCCCATGGGTGCACATGCAGATCTGTTATACCAGTCTGAGTTGTCTTGAAAATGCCAACTGTTAACATGTTTTGGAAGTGGCACAATGTAACATTTCTGGTGGGGCGTCCGCTATCACCAAAGGTTTATTGGAGCCCCACAGTGTGAGATTTCACCAAAAAATAGACAGACTTAAATAAATACAAACAGGTGTTTTAAACATCTGTTTGAGTATTGAGCTGCATTCAAATGGAAACACTGAACACTGAATCACAGTATAATATAGTATACTGCAGCTTTAAAATGTCAGATTTGTATATTAGAATTTTCATCATATTCACCCACTACCCATTTTGAACTTGATTGTGTTTGTGTTGTGATTCTTCAGGTAATCGCTCTTACATTGTGCTGACTGGACGTGTCCATCCTGGTGAGCCCAATGCCAGTTGGGTTATGAAGGGCACTTTGGAGTTTCTCTGCAGCAGTGACCCAGTAGCCCAGAGTTTGAGGGAAACGTATGTCTTTAAGATCATCCCAATGTTGAACCCCGATGGTGTCATCAACGGCACGTGAGCAAAACAATCTTAATATCCCCACAATAATTGTAATTGTCTCTCTGTCCATACAACAAAACTAGATATTTTGTGTCCAGTTCATATGTTGTAAAATCACCTTTGGCATTACATAAAACAATAATTTCCCTCCATATTGGGGCTGTGTCTGAACAGTGTTTTTTTTAAATGTTTTGTTATGGAAAATTAAAAAAAAAAAATCCCACCATATTATCTTGATTCTGTGTCCAATGGTGAATGGTGGTAACAAGAATTCCCAAACAAATTAGAAATAGTATTTTATAGTTATTAACATTATGATTTATTGTGTGTCTTTGTGTTTCTCTGCAGAAACCGCTGTAATTTGAATAGTGAGGATCTGAACCGACAGTGGTGTAAACCAGACCCGGTCCTCAGTCCAACGATCTTCCACACCAAGGGTTTTCTCTATCACCTCAACAGCATAGGAAGGACACCTCTGGTACATCATTCATTCATGTTGTCTTTATCAAGGACATACAAGCACGCACATCATTCATATTTCTAGTAGAACATCTCACTACATACAGTGAATTATTCAAGTTGAATTTATAAACGCATATTTGTTTTCTGCAGATTGTTTCTGTCATGTCATCACATTTGAGAGTGAATGGCTTTTTCATTACATGACTGCACTATGCAATGAAATACATTGCTGATAGAACTGGCTCCAGCCCTCTGCAACTTGTAAAGAAAAGTTACAAATTTAATTGATTTCTAATTAAAAATCCATTTACTCTGTGGCTATTTTTATGGAATATCAAAACAAATATTTTTTTCCTGAACCACTTACTAACTCAATTAGTGTCGCTCCAAAAGTGTATTAACAATCAAATGCATATCTGATTGTCCCATTTGGTGTGTGAAAGGTGTTTGGGTGTGTCTATGGTTGGGCTTTTCACCATCTTAATCAACTGTAATGAGATGTTAATGAGAAAGGCCTATAATGAATTGTCCTTCATTGGTCATTTTAATTGGCTTAGATTAAAGAGATGCGGTGTTTTTCGTCCAATTTACCAAGCGCACCAAACCACACTGACACTGACTGCTGGGAAAAACAAACCGTGTGTTTCTCCAGAACAAAACAATTAAAATTAAACTTGTAATATAAATATTTGTTTATTTACTATTATACTTTGTTTCTACCTTTAGGCTTCACGTCAAGTCCTTTGAGGCACCACTGGCATGAAATAAGTTACAAGCTGGTCTTTGCAGTATTGGTCTATAATATAATAATTTTGTGGAAATATAGTGACAATATAGTCTACGCACTAAAATAAATAATACGGTTGAACGTACGTTAATTTACTTTTTTTCAGATATTTTATGGCAAAGTCAAATGTAATGAATAGGAAAATATGGCTCTTGCCCCCATCTGAGAGTGACATCATCTCATTCTAGAATCTGAAAACATGACTGTGTTGTCCACAGGTGTACTGCGACTACCACGGCCACTCCAGGAAGAAGAACGTGTTTTTGTACGGCTGCAGTGTGAAAGAGACGCTGTGGCAGTCCTCTGTGGACACTGTTGGTGTTAAGGAGGACCCCGGCTACAGGGTACGGACAAATGCTCCATACATTTAACTTAAAGCACCAGTTCTCACCTGTTGTTGTGTATAAAATGTTATACCTTTGGCTCAGGGAGGGCTGATCATTTGTTCATTATTATTATTTGTTTTACTTTCCCAATAATTGGATAGTTTGGCTATCCGTCAAAAACGTAATAAAAATCTGGAGGTTCAAGGATCACTTTAAAAATGACTGGACTGTAAAATTAACCATAAAAGTTGAGAAATATTACACCAGTGTGGAAATAGTTTCTTTTTGTATTTACCAGTCCAACTCAATAAGCTCAATGATGTCATTTTGCATATTTTCAAATAACAATTCTGATTTAATCTCATCACTATTGCTCACCTTTCTGCGGCTCATCTTCATTAGTCTTGTGGCATGTTAAGTATACTTATTACTAGAAAATATGTGTACAAAGATGAGCTGCTGTGTTGCATTTATTCATTATATGTCTTTGTTTTATCAGACCATTCCAAAGACCTTGGATCGTTTGGCTCCTGCATTTTCAATCAACAGCTGCAACTACCTGGTAAAATAAATGAAACAGGCTTTATTTTTCGTATCAATAATTCGCTGAACAGAATGAGTGATTTGATGTGATTTTTTGACAGGTGGAGAAATCTCGCTCAGCCACAGCCAGAGTTGTGGTTTGGAGGGAAATTGGTGTTCTCAGGAGTTACACCATGGAGAGCACCTTTAACGGCTGTGACCAGGGAATCTGCAAGGTAAGTACAAATATGTTAAAGAAGGACCAACTATATGTACCTTTTCTGATCTGCTACCTGCTTGTCTCCATGGCAATGTCATTCCTTTGTCTGAAATGTTCGCCAGTATGGCATTTAACTTATCCATCTTGCATTTATTCAATTGTAGTATTTTTTTTAAAGATAATTGGTGCACCTAAAATATATGTATTATACCAAGGATACTTTCTTGATCTTTTTCTTCTGCTCTGTTTTTAAGTCCATAAATCATGAGCAGATTGGTTCTGAGCATTTTTTGCCATCAAATTGAGTTAATCACAACTGCATGCTTACATTAGCATGTCTGGGGAAAGCTTTTGTTTATTTCCCCATGGTAATTTTCTCTGCTGCGCTGTCGGTAGATACACAGTTCCTGAACGCCTCACAGATATAAAAGTAGCGAATGCTTTCAGAAAATACATTATTTCAAATTCTAAAACATGAGATTGTGTTTAAAAGCAAATAAAATTACTAAATAGTCTTTGGAAGCTTGGAAGCAAAAAAAAAAAATCCAATCTGCTTCTACATTGTTTTATTATTTCATTGAATCCACTCACATAAGGCCTTAAAGTAGAACCTACACAACGATCCAAACCTGTACTTAGCAAGACTTAAAAATGATCCAGAATTTGCATCTAATAAATAATCAAGGAATTTAAACCTGGCTCTGTACATTTTCACACTTAAATGTCCCAAATAGGCAATTTTTACTTAAAATTCCTTATTTCTCTATGAAACCCTTACATGATGAAAATCTGAGTAAACCAGGAGAAGTTTCAAATTGATAGCTTTAGATAGTTTTTCCTATTCATCTAAAGTGTCTAACTATAACTTATCCACAAGGGAAAATACAGTTGCTCAAAAATAGGCTATGCTCAGTACTTCATAGCATATACTCCACTGTCCTTGTTACCAGGGCTTACAGATGGGAACCAGAGAGCTGCAGGAGATGGGTGTCAAGTTCTGCCACAGTTTGCTGTCAGTTTCCAAAGACGTGAAGAACTTGTACAGCAGGAGACTCATCAACCACATAGACCTGGACCACAACACTCTGGACCACACGTCTAATGAGTAAGAGTCCACGTTATAACTATCACTATTTCCTTCCAAACACAAGCTGTCCTTTCAGTAACAGATATTCCACCATTGTACTTGTTTTTTGTGTGAGCTTACTGAGTCTCCTATTAATAAGGTGGGTATTATGTTTTCCTTTATACTTTTAAAGCCCCACTGTACAGCCAAAATCATTTTATTGTACCAAAATCTTGAAACTTGTTGTTACTGTGAAGCGGGCCGGCCTCTCCACCAACCTGACTCGTAACCATTCTGGCAGAGGACATACAACGTGCATGTTTTTGCTTTGCCTTGAATGTTGCACAGAATGGCATGGACAAAGTTACAAATGGGGGTGGGCAATATGCCAAAAAATGTACAGTACTTTTCTAAATTCTGGAGCCTGGTCAGATATTGGCAAATGGAAATACAAGATACTCATTTAAACAAGTATTAATAGTTTGCATGGTAACATACATAAACTACATTATTATTATTGTGGTGTAGAAATTGACAGTATCAACTTAGTATCTTTATATTGCCTTGAAGAAGTAAATAAAGTAATCGTTCTTTTTTTCTCCTGAAAGTTCAGACTTGTTGTTCGTGGTTGATTCCAGCTGTCAGTGTTGCTGAGGCTGAGTAGTAGGAGGAGTGGGTGGGAAAAAGTGGCTCAAATGTTACACAA